>NC_092205.1:56517377-56559635 GCF_043381705.1 Parasteatoda tepidariorum
CTCGCACTTATGTCTATTGAATACGACATTTTGCGTAGTTTGGAATTCGACAGCATAATACAAGATTTCGTTGAATCCAAAAATCGCAAAAAAGTAATATATTAGATCATAAGATTCTGCAAAATAATTTATTACCGAAAAATATTATATTTTTATTTGTATCTTCATAATTTTGTGCAAAATACACTTGTTGTTTTTAAAGCTAAATTATTTTGGTCAATAAATTTTTTTCTCCCAAGTTTTTCGTAGGCCCCTGAATTTCGTAGGCCCTAGGCACGTGCCTAGTGTGCCTATAGGATAATCCGGCCGTGTAGTTGACGCAACAGATCATGATACGGAAATATCCCCTCTGATTTCCTTGCTTAAACAGCAAAGGTCTATTAGTCAGACGGCAAAATTTGGTATTAATCTAGCGTATATATTGAGCTCTATGTACTCCTATGAATCTCGACCGGGCTCATATTAAAATTCATTGAACTCAAACCTCCAAAAACAAGCCCAAACTCATCTCCTCTGTTCTCCCTAAGCATTTTTAGAAGGGTGGCCTGTCCTCTGATTGCTATAAATACACCCTCTTTGCCCTTTTTATTCATATTCCATTTTTATGAAAATTACCCAAAAATTATATGTGTTTATAGGTTTAATTCTGATTACTATTACAAATATTTACTTTGTTAGGATTATTCTCAACTGGTTAAATTTTTATAAGTTTCTCTTTTTTCAACCGTGTATAATAATAAATTTTTTAAGTGACTTCAAATTTTTTTAAATGACTTTTCTTTTAAAAAATGCATTTTTATCTGTCTATTTTCTAATAATTATCAGTATAAATTATGGAAAAAAATATTTTAAGCTGTTTATCAAATAATTATGTTTACAGTTTACTTTTTTTTTAAAAAAAAATTTATGCACAGAGACTGTCTTTTAGCATGCCTTTAATTATTATTTATTAATCACAAATTTTTCTTTTATTTAGATAATGAGTGAAAATTATTTTCAAAATATACTCATAAAATAGTATAACAGGGTAATTTAAAATTTTTGAATAACAAATTCAGTTATTACATGATATTACACATTTTGATAAATTTCTACAGTGTTCAGTGAGTGCCTTTTCAAAACCCAAAGTTCCCTTTTCTGTGAGGAAGCACCCTGCCCTTTTTTATTCCTAAAGAGAACTCTGCATCTCTATTATATCCTACTTTTCTTCTGAAATGAGTTTTGTATTCTCTACTCTTGAACAAATTTAATTATAATTATTACTTACTTAATTTCAAAAAAATACTTTAAATATTTGTACTAATATTTATTAGAAAATATCAATAAGTAAAAGAAAACAAAATAATTAATTTTGTAATAACAGAACTTTCTTTGAAAGAAATATGCAAAGCAGCAGAAATTTTTAAAAGAAAGAATAATTTAAGCAATAAAGAAAAAAGAAAAACAATGGAAATAAAAATCGACAATCAACAATTTCAAGTTTCTGTTTTTAAAAAAAAATGTGTATGTTTCTGATACTGAAAGGACGGATGCAGCGATTTGGCTTACTCAGACGTCAGTTTCTAACCCACTCAACAATGCATTTTCCTTTTTAATCTTATTGCCGTTGATAAATAAATCATGGAAAGTAAAAGTCCCTCTAATTAACAGCAACTTAAGCATCTCTGTTGTAAATTCTAAAATTGTTTAGCAAAATTTAATATTTGTGGTTTTAACAATTATAAGCTACATTAAGTTCCTCCTATTTAAAAAAAAAAAAAAAAAAAAGTGCTGTGACAGTTAACAAACGTTAACTGTCAGAGAGCCGTAAAATACCATTGACTGAGCAAACTACTCAGTGCAGGCATCACATCGGATTCTAGTCTATCCATATCACTATCTTAATCTTAGTATCCGCATGATTTAATTTAATTTTATGTAATAAAAATAATTTTATGTAGCATATAAGAACTTAATCCTTAACTTGAAAGTTTTGATTTATAGATGATTATAAAGCACTGAAGAAATTGAAGCCTTTTCAGCCTCAAAATCCTCATCTTTTGAAAGTATCAATTTTAGGTGAACCTAATGCTGGAAAATCAACATTAACGAATAGTCTTGTTAAATGGAAGGTATTTATAATTTAATTCAGTGTTGTTTAAATCATTTACTTTTTGAGTTGGTTAAGCTTGAAAAGAAATTAGACAATATTTAGTACAATGTTTATACAATTTTCAAAGTAAAATACTCTAGTAATTACGGAATTTTAAATTGTATATTTTAATTGCTGTGTTTTATAATAATTATGTAATGTATATTATAATAATTATATTGTAATATTTTTTTAAAAAATGCTAATTGTAATAATGTTATTTATATAAAAATTTTAAAACCTGTTGTATTGTGTCTGTTTTGGTATTAAAATTATGAATGTGGAGATTAGAAAAAAATATTGCTAATAATTTTCATTTCTTGTTAATTTACTTTCTTTTAAATACTGTTAATATTTTTGATAATACATTTTATATATTATTTTTCTCATTTTTGAAAAAAAATTTTTAGATTTTATTATTTATCTATCATTTTAGTATTTATTCTCTAATCCTCAATTTATATCTGTTTTTTATTATTATCTTTTGAAGGTTTGTGCAGTTTCTAGCAAAGTTCATACAACTAGGAAAAAAGCAGCAGCTGTTTTAGTGGAAGAAAATAAACAAATAGTATGTTAAGTAAAAATTTCTTTTTAAAAAAAAATATTTGTAACTGACATATTTTATGACTTAACTTCAAAGTATTGTAATTTTGAGGAAATACGCTATGAGCTTTATGATTTATAATATTAAATTATAGTGTGTGCAGCATATCTAATTGTGCTGCTTATCCAGAGGGGTTTTTTTATTATTGAGCTTGGAAATTCTATTTTATTGAATTGATTCTCCAAAATTCCATTATTACTCTTGCCCTTTTTATCTTTTATAACAAACTATTTTTATAATTGGCAATCAATAATAATTTAAAAAATTAACAAAGCAGGATGTTTATATATAACTACAATTCCACCATGCAATTGAAAAAACAATGTAAGTGCTTCACTATAGATTTTGAGAAAAATGGCTTGACAACTGTATTCTTTCTATTGCTAATGCTATAAACTCTGAAATAAAATTTCAAAAAACTGATAAAAATGAAATTTGATTTAGAAAAAAATAATTGCATAAGATAGTTTATGATACAAAAATACCAAATACATGGAAATCTAAATTTTGATTTTTTTTTTTTTTTTTCATTTGCCTTGATTTTTTTTTTATTGCACTCCAGAGTAAGAGTATTCATTTGTATGTTTTTCAAAATCTTTTAGATTTTATTGTTTCTTCAAATACATTAACCCCTTAAAAGTGATAAATATGATCTGACTTTTGTAAGTATACATTCTAAAATTATCCAAGCCCAAGCCATCTTCCCTACCTTTATTTTATTTTTATTTAACCCAAATTAATATCATTGCCTGATTTCATTTCTGGGTATCATTTAAGCTTGGTACAGTCTAACTTTCTCCACTACCATGAATACTTACATTTAATCAAATTTATTGTAAAATGATCTTGAGTTGGGCAAACCGTTCAATGCAAAGCTCCATAAACTGTGTAAGGAGGGAGCAATCCATTTTGGAATAGTTAAAAAGTGACATACAAATTCTGAAACATTATATGGCAATTGCAAATTTTTTAGACGTTATCTGATCTTTGTCTGCCCCAGCTTAAAGTCAATGATGAATGAAACTAAATCACATTGGATAGATACAAAAATCACAGGCATATATAATTTGATGTCAAGTAGCCATCAAATAATATTTACCTTTCTTGTCTGTAATTTATCCTGTAAGGTTTAGTTTTCATTTTGTTTTTGTTAAAGTTTCAAGTTTAATTCATTAGTGATTAAAGAGTACTTAATGATGATAAGTGATTAATGATGATAAGAAGTTTAGTTTTTTTCATATTTTGGATCTACCACAATTTATGCACCTGAACCTGAAGTAGAACATTAATTTTATGCTATGTGTATGCTACCTTGCTTAAGAAAATGTACTGTATAATATAAAAATTGACAAACATTTTAAACTTTTAAATAATTGTTAAAATTTTTTTTAAAATTGTCAATCTGATTTTTTTTAAACCTAGAGGAATAATATTAAAATCAATGGATAATTCTTAATTAATGCATATCTTTAAAAGCTCAAACAATATAGTGATGGAGAAAACTTTGAATAAATGAAGCAACAAAATGGAGAAAAAAATACATTAAAAATAACCTAAATCAGTGTTTTTAATTATTTTTTTTTCCTTCATCTGAGGTGTACTTTATGTACTGTTTATCATGAGAAAATGTTATTCATCGTGTTCATAGTATTGAATTACTTGCAAATCACTGATTACAAATGTGTGTGTATGTATAATTTCATACCAAAAAACTATTTACGAAAACTTGAATGTCAAGGGCAAAGAACAGTTAGTATCCAATTTTCACAAAAAAGATGATTATATAAACATCAGTTTCAGCTTGAAGATTGCTAAATTTTTGACAAATCAATAACTTGGAAAATTAGTTCTCTCTGATAGTTATTACACAGTGAAGATAAACTGTACTGGAGAAAAATAATTCCTGTCAGTCTTTAAACTTTTTTTCCTTAGAATCAGCTTTCAAGGACAAAGGTTGTTTGTATGCCTTGATCTTTATTGCATTTTTTAATATACGCATTGAAGAGAAATTGACTTATAAGCTGACTTAGTTTAAATCTTTTTTTTTTGTATTCTTCATAATATATATGTTTTTAAATATAAATAGTTCTGCAAATCTGTTTCTCTTGAAATGCAAATGTGATGTATCTATTATTGTACAAGAATTAAAATTATGGCCAATTCTGAAACTCAAAGACATACTTAGTTGTTGTGATTTGATTGTAGTTTCTTCTAAATTCAAATTTTTAAAATTTAGATTTATATTTAAGGTTTTCTTAGACACACCTGGTTTTGTTACTCCTGAACAGATTAAAAAGTAAGTTCCTTTACTGGTTTTTAATTTTTCGTATATTCTAAAAAACTTTGAATTTAGTTCCACTATATAATGTAAATGGAATAATAAAAAATAGTAAAATTAAACAAAAATTTTACCATTTTATTAGGCATTCTTTGGAATCTTCATTTGTTATGGATCCAAGGCTGTCTGTTAGAGATGCTAATATAAGTATGTTTTATAAAATTGACTTCATTATTTTATAAAAATGTACAAATATTTTTAAACATATCCTTATTAATCTTTTTTAAATTCATTTACTTTTAGTTGCAGTAGTTGTTGATATTGCAAATAAATACACCAACAATAGAATTAATGAGAATATATTAGAATTATTGCAAGATTTTAAAGAGAAGCAAACTATTTTAATTTTAAATAAGGTAAGATATAAATTTTTTATATGTTTTATTAATGTAATTTTAATGCATCAATTTCTAACTATGCAAAGTAAAATTATTTTATATCTTAATCATTTATGCTATTTGATATTCCTAAATGAAACATTTGAATTTTCAATATATTTAGTGTATTTACACACACACACAATAATTTTTAAAGAAGGATGGAAATTGTTTTTCATTTTAGAAAACTTTTGTGTAAACCATCTATATCTTAACAGCCTGGCAAAGGTGTATGTTATTTCTGTGTTGTTTTTTTTTCCTTGTTTGTTATGTGCTTTCTATATTTTTTGAATAGTGTTTCATGTTTTAGTCATTAAGGAAGTTGAAGTTTTATTTTCTTATTAATCATAGCTTGCAAAAAAAATTTCCCTTTATTTTCAAAGATATATTTCCAATAAATAATATTTTATGTACAAAAAAAAATTAAACCATTCCTTATTAATGTTAACTTTTGCACTTCCAATAAAATTAAGTTTTGAATTAAAAAATTATTTTTCATTTATTTTTTTACTAATGTCTAGACATGGCATGTTTCTAAGAATCTCTAAATGTTTAAATTTATATGAGGTTTTTATAACCTGGGTAAATTAAAATCTGATGATAGATTTTCTCAAAAAAACAACAAAAATTTTATCAATTTAGATTTATAATGTCTAAAGTTTTGCAAAATCAGCTGTCTTCTTTGAATTAGTGTTTATTTGTTGACTATTACTAATTGATTGAATTATCTTTTTTCCTTTCAATTTGGCTATGATTTTACTCTTTTCCAAAGCATAAAATGTATTTAAGTTTTTTTAACCAAATACTCCAATCCAAAAAGGTTTCTCCATTTCTAACTAAGGCTCGTGAAATCTTAGAAGGTAATTAAATTACCATGAAGTAAAATCCTTTTTCTACTAATGAAAAAAAAAGATTAAATTTTTCTTTTCTACAAGAAATAAAGATTGTGATTATGAACTAAGTTTAGAAATATTGGTCGCTTATGACTCCACTGCAACTACATGGTTATTTTCTTTTTAGAAAGGAAAAAAAGTATCCAAAAAATTTTTATTAGCCTAGCTGAGAATTTGTATTGTTATGTATTATTTTTATTTCTAGTGTTTAGTATGCTACTTGTATGTTATGTTTCTAACGTTAAAATTTCAGAACAAAGATTTAATACAGATAGGACAGTAAAAATGATGTTTACAAATTCAAACATAGCATTTACATATTAATGGTGAAAGAAATTCAAAATAGTGTTTTTAAAAATAAAAAAACAGGTCACAATTAAAAAATAGTATGAACTCCTATTTAGGAGATACACATAAAAAGTAAATATTTAGGATTTAGAAAAATTATTCAACAAAGAATTAAAACCGAAATTCCAAATCAGTTGTCTTGACGAGATCCGATTTGGAATTTCGCTCAAAATCAGCGGATCCTTTCCAAAGATTTTTGATGGACTTATATTTCATGTGTGCGCATTCATAATGCTGATGAGAACATTTAAAAGGACTTTTGTAAAGTAAGAAAAAAAGAAATTTCACTGAAATCTGAACAGTATGTATTGGCATTACTAATTTAAATACTTGAAAAAAAAGAAACAAAAGTGTATAAAAGTATTTATAAAAAAAATAGAATTTTAAACAATTTTAAAACTACTTAATATTTAACTAACAAAGGACAGTTCCAATGACGAAATAAAAATAAAATAAAAAGAAACTTTCATTACTCAAAATGAATGTATAGGAAATAGGTTAAAATTTATCATTTGGAGAAAAAAAATTCTGTAACACTAAAAATTAAAGAAAAAAATTGAAAAATATTCCACCAATGGAAAGTTTGAGAACCTTGCTTTTCAAACAAATGGTTTTTAAAAGATTGGCAATCTGTTTTTGTGGCCACAGATTGAAACAAAATAAGCTTTTAATATTTTTTTCCTTAACTTTAAAACTCTTTTCCAGCAGCATGCATTGCTTTATGTTATATTGAAATGTAAAGTGTGTTTTTTTATACTTTTTCTTTTTTGAAAAGAAAAGCAGAATTTGAAAAGAATAATAAACTATGTACACCATTATAATTCCATGTTCATGAACTTCATTTTAATTTAAGCACTTATTTAAAAAAAATGCTTAGTCTATCAATTTAATTTTAAATGGTACTTTTTGGACAAATTATAAAAATAAATATGAAACATAATCAACTAAACTGACAGAATATGCTAATTTTGAATAAAAGTAAGTATTTTAAAGCACAAATAACCAAAATGAGTGACAAAGCTCCAAGACCCCGGCCTCAAAATTCAGTACAGGTAGGCCCTAAGTCAATGTCAAAAAATATAAATTCGTGCAGTGGTTAATTATGCGATTTTAACTTTTCAGATTGATGCTATGAAATCAAAAACTAGACTGCTGAGTTTCACTAAAACTTTGACTTGTGGGTGTATTGGAGGAGTACCTACTTCTGAGTTTGAAAAAACGTCTGAGGAAAAAGGAACTGCAATTGATGATGTGCCATCAGATGTTGGTAAAAAATCTGTAGAAACTGATTTCAACAACAATCAAAATAGTTTCATTTCTCAAAAAAGACAGAAAGATGGCTGGCCACATTTTTCTAGAGTATTCATGGTTTCTTCCTTGAAGAATGATGGAATTGAGGACTTGAGGGTAGGTTGGATTAAATGTTTGAAATACTGCAATCCTCTGTTAACAAATTACTTTCCCTAGCCAAATTTATTAGATGCACTATAATATTCTATGTAAAATCTTAATTATCAGGTGATACTATATAGCTTTATTGATTTTTATGTGACTGGAACCGGTTTGCACTTGTTTACGTTTGTGTATCAATTGGTTAAATTAGACGACGTATAATATAAATTCGACGATTGGATAAATTATACAATATATAATATAAATATAGAATAACTATTATATCAGACATTATATTAGTTTATTATAATAATTAGATCAAATTATTAGATGCACTGTAAGGTTTTTATAATTACATGTTTTGCACAAGTTTATATGCAACACTTATTTATTTAAACATACATGTCCCCTACTCTAAGGCATCTATTTCCACTGAGGTCTTGAAAGAAGGCCGTTATTGCTATGCACAATCCAACCATATAATAAAGCAATCAATCATTTGCCAAAAACCTTAAGCAATAATTAGTTTGTCTTGTGACTATTGCTATTCTATCTGATTTTGCAATTTCCTTCTTCACATCTTTCATACAAAAATTAGCTCATTTTCTCTGTATTTAATTTATCTATATCAGACGCATATCAGTGAGCATGTGTGTGATCACTTTCATCAGCTAGCAAAGAGACCGAGGGTGGGCTTTATTGGTCCTTGTTAAACTGTCCCACGGAAAAGTACTCGACTTCGCTGATAGGTTGTTGGGCTCCCTAAGTTGTGATGGAATGTCTTAGGATCAGCCTGAGAGTTGTTTCCCTCGCCATCAGCAATAGCCTATTGTGCAGCTGTAGCACAATGTAAACACAGATTTAATACTACTGACCTGAAAGACGAGGTTTTAGTTACTTTAAAAATGTACCAGCAATTTTTTTCTGGAATTCTTCATTTAAGTTATATATTTGATTAGTTGTGTTCTCATTAAATTAGAAATAATTTAGTTGTGCTGTGTGATCTCAAAATCACATCAGATAAACACTTAAACGTTTTACTTATAAATTAAAATCAGGTTTCAGTTTAATAGGGTATATTTCTTAATGTTTAGGTTTCTCCTTCTTAATATTTCTTTTAAATAAATAAAGGTTCCTTATTTAATTAAAAATAAAACATTTAATGATAAAAAATAAAAACGTTTAAGGATAAAAATAAACTTTTAAAGATAAAATAATTAAATATGAAACTTTTAAAAACATTAACATTTTAATTTGTATCTTGTATTTTGTATGTTTAAATAATATTTAAATATTCTTGTATATCTCTATATTTTTAGAACTATTTGTTCAGTCAAGCAATACCCCATGACTGGATGTATCCTGACAGCCTAGTGACAGACCAACATCCACATGATATAGCTCTAATGATTGTCAGAGAAAAATTATTAGAGTACTTGCCACAAGAAATACCTTATCAAGTGCAAATGGTAATTAGTAGATATTTACACAATTTTTTTAAAATTTATCCATGCTTTATTAGAAATTAGTGTAAATATTTTTTTAAAAAGAATTGGCCAAATA
Organism: Parasteatoda tepidariorum; assembly: GCF_043381705.1. Lineage (NCBI taxonomy): Eukaryota > Metazoa > Arthropoda > Arachnida > Araneae > Theridiidae > Parasteatoda > Parasteatoda tepidariorum. The sequence goes on from NC_092205.1 coordinate 56,527,024, forward strand.
CAAAATAATTCATTTTTAGCAATTCCTACTGAAATCACTATCATCGCAAATTCACCTGTAATTACTTTTTACAAATTATTAAGCAATTACGTATTTTTATAACTAAACGAATGCGCCAATCTAGAAAGAAATTAGGTTTCTTAAGGGAATCTTAATAAAAAAAATCCAAACTTGAAAAAGCCTAATTCAAAAAAATGCCCTTTAGTAAACACAAAATCTCAAAAAAGGAACCTTCACAAAAATCTAAACTATTAAATAGATTTAACAAAGTTTTAAACTTGAAAAATTATCCTTGCCCAAAATCTTTTTTTTTCTTCGAAAATTACTGATTAACATTATTCCTTTATGTTTGTATATTTATATTTGCATCTAAAAAATATATATATATGCTCTAAAAATTGTGCATTTTTGTGTGAATCGTTGACAAAAACACACTTGAAGACAAGAAAAACACACTGAAGGAGATGAGAAATCAATGAAAAAATTAGTTAAAGCATTTAATAGAATTTACAAAGGGTGAATAGATTTCAATAATATGGCTAATAATAATATCTTAAAAACTGTAAAAATTTCATGGGTATTTCCTTTTTTAAATTTATAATTTTTATTATTGTTATTAATAATAGAGCCTTAATTTTTTGTTTTTTTCACACAATATAACTTATGAAAGGTGATTTAATTCAATAATTTGGCTAATAATAATATCGTAATAGTTTCATTATATAGGCATTTTTTCAGAAATAAAACCTTAGTTTTTGTCAATTAATTTTCACAAAATTCCTAAAATGGGACCTGAACAAGAAATCATATACTGATTCCTGCTTAAGAGGATAAATGAAGTTTATAATTTAATTTGTACATCTTGTTATGTTTTTCTTATTAAAAATTCTAAATCTATTTATAATCACATTAAGTTATGCATGTGCATATTTATGCATTTTAAAAGATGCTGAATATAAAATTTTTAGTTGTTTTGCTGGTTCAGTGTTCATTTTTTATTGCTTCGTCGTCTAAAATTCATATTAGCTACTGAATATTATAAACAATTAAAATAATTTTTCTTTTATTAATTTTTAATAACTGATCATTAAAGTGACAGTACAATAATCATTCCAATTGGCAACTTAACAAAACTTTTAGATAATGTTCATCAAATACTTCGAAAAATCTTAACTGACAATATAGATAGATTTTAAACTTATTTTCGTACATTAAAAAAAAATGCACTTTAGAGAATATTATTCTATTATGTTTTGGCAATCTTGAAAAAAATTTCAAAGGGAGAAAACTTCATATCCTAAAATTTGTTTACAAATTGCATGAAAATACTTTTTTTTTCATTGCAGACATATTTTGATAACGCTCAATAAGGATTATTTTGCCTTAATTTATTACCATCATTGAACAGCCAACCCAATTTTGGGTTTACGACTTCTAATATTCAACTCTGTAACCTCGTAATTTTGAACTAAATTCCAAAGACAAGGGAACTCGTAGATCAAGCATTGGGAGAAATTTACCTTTATGGAGGACTTTTTTGATGAAACTATCCCCCATTTGCTTTACATAGAGAGAAAAACCTCACAGTTACCCTGGCGGCAAAAAGACTTTAACCCATGACCAATCTACCAGTGAGGATATTTTACGTCAGTACTGTGGTCAGTGCAAGCAATAGCTGGGGTTCGAACCGGACTCACCTCATTTGAAGGCCAACGCTCTGTCCCCTCAGCCATCATGGCTCAATAAAGATTATTGGCAGAAATCTGCCAATTAACTGCAAACGATTAAAAATCGAAATACTTAAGTTTGGTCCAAATATTTTTTTAGTGAACGTTGTTTGCCCTTTTTATGCTCACAAACTACTGTGTGTAATGAACTGAGTGCACAAACTAAACTAAATCTTACTCTTGTTTATAACTGAAAAGTTAAACTTTACAAAATTTGAGCAAATGATAGTCTAATTTTAAAATTAATTTAATTTTAAGAATGACCTAATAAATTTCTTTCTTTTCCAGACTATTTCAAAGTGGGAATTACTACCATCTGGTTGCCCAAAAATTGATATTAAAATACATTGTACAACACCTCGACACAAGGTAAAGTGTTAACTAACTCAGTTTTAACTTTTTCACTGAAAATAAAATAATTCTGATATACATAACATTTTATAATCTATTTTTCCCCATATTCATAGCGTTTCATTATTGGACCAAATGGGAAGCACATAGCTGCATGTGCAGATAAATCAAGAAAAGCCATGAGGGAAGCTTTTAGAAAAGATGTAGTTCTGCATTTAGGAGTGAAATGAGAAGGTTTTTCTTCTCATCTTTAACCTGTACATTACATTGTTACAATAAATCTTATATATTTATACCATTAAACTATATTAATGATGCTTTTATGCATATTTATTTACACAGTACTTGATTTTGATTTTGGTATTATTTTCATAGAATTAGCATTTTAAATCTTTTGCTATATCTTCCCCGGGTATGTTGATGCATGGGGTAAACTTTTCCATTAGATACTCCTAAAAAGAGATGTGTAATTGCTGATAGGGGAAAGTCCCAATTGTAAATACTTAATATTCTTCATTTATCCTTTTAATTATTTACATAAATTTATTGTTTTAAATTAGATAGGTTAAAATTTTTCTTGAATGCAATGAATATATAAATTTTAATGATCTGAAACAGTGTGGTCTAACCAATGGACCCACCCTTCTAACTGAAAAACAAGTTTACCTTTTTTACTGCTTTAAGTTTTAGGTTTTTTTTTAAAGTTTACATCAGCAGCACAAGGTTAGTATGTCAACTTAAAATCATAATAACTTATGTTTTAAACTAATTTTCTGTTCAGCGATAAATTAAGCATTCATAAATAGGAATTTGGATATTTCAAACAAATTTATAAAATGATTTTTTGCAAATAATTTATAAATCAGTTTTAAAAAAAAGGGTAATTTTTATCAATCTATTGAAAAAAAACATATTTACTTCACTTTTATTTTAATGTATGAATTAGAAGAAGCTTTATTAAGAAATTAGTATTACATATTATTTACAAGGTTGTATTAATTAACCATAAATAAGCATTGACGGAGTTAATGTAAAACAGTAATATTACCTAAGTTATTTTATCAAAATTATTAAATATTATACATATATGCCCTTCTATGTGTTATTTAAAAAAATATTATACACTTTTATATAAAAAAAGTAGGGGGGAATGAAGGGACTAGGGGAATAAAAAATAGCAAGGTAACTTAAATTAATAAAATTTTATTTATATAATTATATTCAATAATAATCATGCTTATTAGATAATTATATTGAATTCCTTTTCTTTATCCCTTTTAATGTCATTTATTCAACCCGACTTTTTCCATTTTCTTCAGAATTTGAAGGCTATTCAATTGGTATTTCCCAGTACCCTCCAGTTTGAAAAATTATTTGCCTGTCCGGGCAAGTAAGGGTAAAAAATGCATGACCGATGGGAGTTTTTACAAGCCTAAGGCTTGTCGGACAATATAATTTTCAAGTCCTAACGCTTATGTGCCTTTTCTGCTCTCAAACTAATTAAATCAAAAGCGAGAAATCAAATTAGAAGTGCTTAATTGGAATCGAGCCTGAAACATTGTCTTACAATAGATATTGATTAACATGTATAATGAAAATAGTCCCGATTATCACATTAATCTCTGATTGTAAAATGTAGTGATATAAAGTAGGCCAACTAATTATTTAATTAAGTATTACTTCAATATTAACTATGTTTGAAAACCATGTTATCCTTCATGAAATATTCTGCTAAATATTTATTAGTTAAAATTCATTTCATATTAAACTAGTAATTAATTTAGAATACTAGTGCAGGGTTCATACAGAGATCAGAAGTAATCCAAGGAGTTCAAAATTTTAAGGACTATGAGTAAAAGATAACTAGACAGTTTTTTTTTTCTTTTTTAAATTAAAAAGCAGTTATTGTAAGAAACTTGCAAAAATGTATATTTTGCATAAGTTTTTCTAGCCCTTTTGAAATAAATTTTGACTTTGTCAAACTTCATCAAGAAAAATAAGTAAAGTAATCACTTTTACACATAACTACATTTTCCAGTATCAAATATTTTAGTAAATCTTGTTAAAGATTAACATAATAACCTACCAATCTTATATTTTTAAATTTGAATACATAAGAAAATCTAAGGCATTTTATACACACACAAAAAAAAAATCACAGTAAATTATTAATTAAGTTTACTTGTAACATGTAAAATTAAAATTATTTGCTGTTATTTTTTTTCTTCTAACTCTTGCAATTTAAATTTTTTCTTCTTTAAAAATTTTTCTTAAAATATTACATTTTGAGAGCTAAGTCATATTATTTAGTTTCCCTGCTTGTACAACAAATTCATCAGTGGACTTAGTAAGTTCACCTATGCAACGCAGCAATCTAAGGAGTTTCTAAGGACTAATTTGGAAATCTAAGTAGTTCCAAGTACTCCTTGGAGACTTTTTATTTCTAAGGAGTCTGTACGCACCCTGCTAGTGTCATTTGTCATTAATTGGATGCTCCCTTTAGTTTGATGCCTGTGGCCATACCCTTATTTGGTTCTCTCTGCATGCCACAAATTTTTAGTATTTTATAATTCAATATTTCTGACTCAGTGTTTATCTTTGTTGACACACAAAAGTTCTAACAGTATTTAATTGTGTTTCCTTAAATATTATATAACTATGTATTTTTATGTGATATTCCAGTACTACTTCCAACCACCAAACTTATAGACCATTAAACTTCAATTAATATTGAATTTGACTGAATGTAAGGTTATTTTACTAGGTTATAAACAAAACCATAACATACATAGTTAAAATATTACAGTAGATTTATAACATGCATACACTTGATTTTATTGGAAACTTTGTTATTACATTCATAACATCGAAAGATTAATAAAAAAAATTAATGAAAAACTTTTTTTACTTTGTGCTGTATATTATTGTAACTATTAGAATTTATGGAGATTAATTATATGATCAAAATATATGTGACATAAATAGATGAGTAATTATTGTACTTGGAAACAGAGATTGGTAGCAAGCGTAAAAAAAATTCAACAAAATTACTGAAAAGCAAAGTTTATTTGACATGATGACATTTCAGAAAAACAGAGTATCAAAATTGGAAGTATATACAGATTGATAATGATTTGTAAATCTGATGAGAGGACACACACAGTGTGCAGAATATCAAAAATGTATAAACAGATCAGTCAAAAACACTTACTTAGGTGTTTAGAATGATATAGAAATGATTCTTTGTAAGAAACTTGTATTAAAATCAGATAATTAATACCACACAAATGACACCAAGCAAATTGCTACACAAGAAATATTAAGTAGTATGCTCTTAATTTTATCAATCCACATACTTAACTCTATGAAATATTTAATTAAATTTACATACTGGAAAAAAATTTGTGTTATAGTAATTCAAAAATAGGATTTTTGATTACAACCTTTAAGGAATGGAATCTTATTATTTAAAAAAAAATTGTTTATACTATTGCTGTATTAACTATAATTGTTTACACACTTTATTATCCTTATCAGTTTTAAAAGTATCTACTCTCATGTGCTTTTACATATGATATGGTACAACACCAAAGTGATCTTTTGGATATGGTGCTTAGTGTGCTAAAACCTGTCATGTTAGTATTCTTGTACCACCAAGAAACAAAGAAAAAATAATGTTCATTGTGACAAAACTGCGCTAAACATAGTTAACTGTTAAAGAGGTAAACATCCATTAGCATATGAAGTGTTCCTGTTAATTTTATATGATGTTTAATTAAATTCAAAAAGTCTGACAACTCTTAACTGTCAAAATTGTAAAGAATCTTTTAGTTTGTTCATAGAATACTCTTCAAAAAGAACATAATATACTTAGCTAGACAACTATGCTATGTTCACATCGAAAAATGTAGATATTTGCTCTTTCTTAAAAAACCTATATAAAGATTCATTGCAATTTCAAAAAGGGAATGACAATATTTATGTGCTGCAATTTATTTTTCTATAAAATAGTGATTTGAACCACACTAATGATTTAAAATTTTGAAGAATTTAACAATTCTCAATAAAAAATTAAATTTTGATTATGTGTACTTGAATTAACTTAGTCAAATATAAACGCAACATTTAGTGATTCTTACCTTTCTATGAAATTAATCAATATGCATATAAGGTGCGGTCACAAAATTTTTTTTAGTTGTTTTTTAAAAGAAAATGTATTGTGTAATTTGAAATTTAGATGGGTTTTTTTCTTTCCTCAGAAATTAAAAAGCCAATAATTTGAATTTGAGGGTATTCAAATAAGTAAAAATAATTAACTTTGTAATAGAAAAAAAAATTTAAATAGTGGAAAAAATCATAATTTGTTAAGAAATTGACAATTTGAAGTAATTTTTTCATCTAAATGGTAAAAAAAAAAAACTTAATAATTCTAAATATTTAAATGCTTTATGATGCCTCTATGAAGAAAAAAAAATTACAAAATATAATTAACACTTTTTATATCAGAATAATTCTCAATATTCTTTAAAGGGCAATTATGTGTCATTTTTATTATAATCATAGAGGTTGATGGCTAGTGATTATACAAAATGTAACCTAGCAACCCAAAATATAGCAGTTATGAACTTGCAACCAACTCTTCAAATTCTTGCTGTTTCTTTTTAAAATATTAAAATTGTAATAGTTTAATGCCATAAAAATACGTTGATAGTTTTAGGGTTTTGAAAAAATATGTATTGCATGTAAGATCAAGTTAAAACAGGTAAAACCTGGAATTAGCAGGGAATTATATTTTTACTCTAAAAGCAAGGAGAGTGGCAATTTTTCCCAAAAAACCTGGAAAATTCCTACACCATACCTGGAAAATAACCAGTCTAAGAATTGTCAGTAACAGTATTGAAATTCAAGTTAAATAATTCTAATATTTATTATTTGTTGGTAAAATTTCTCGTTTAGCAACTTCTGGATTTCCCTCCTAATTCAATGATATTGTTTTGCTCACAAAATCTAATATGTGACATTGCAAGTAATATCAAAGTCTGATGAAAAAAAGCATGGTATAGATAAAATATGGTCTGGATTATAATTGAAATATTCCTGATATATCTGGAAAAGTCAGAATTTTTTTCTGAAATTGCATGGAAACCCTCTTAAAAAGTGCTTCATTAAAATTGGTTGATGCTATATTTTAACAAACTCTATTCGATTTAAAACCTTCAAATATTGAGACCCTGGGCAAAATTTTACTTAAATTTCTCACAAACCACCACTGTTTTTGAAAAATGCAATTCTCCAGGCATCTCCTGTAGCATAGATTATAAATATTTAGCATGTATGGAAATAAGTAAAAATAGAAAAATCCTTGTATACTATGTATAATTTGCAGAAGTGAGTAACCTTTGCAAACCTTTGTTCCTTTATATTTATTTATTCATTTTGCATTTTTTTAATTTTGTAATTTTTTTGCAACCCTTTCTAGCAACTACGGACAGTGGTTGTGATACCATGTTCTTAGATATATTATTATTAATTTTGCATCAATATTTTTGAAACCCTATAGCAGCCGCAGATAGTATTTGCAACCCTATAACATCCAATCTATATTTTTTATTCATTTTAGCCATGTTATTTGGAAGCCCTGTGCCTACTTATGGTGATAATCTTAAGGTGAAAACTAATGTACTCTTTTTTTCACTGAAAATCAAATATAACATATATAGTTTTCTTCAAAGTCATTAAAGTAAATATTGCAAGAGTAGAATCCTGAAATTAAAAATATAAAAAGAAACAATATAATACTGAACACTTTTTGCATTGTAATTATTTTATCACAAGTCAGAGGGAAAATCCTATCTTAAAGGAGAAAAAAAATATAAGATTGAAAAAGAAAAAAGTAAAGATTTCCTTTAAAGACATCGCTTTCTTTTGTACATAATTATTACGTTAATTTTTTTCAAATTGTTTCATTTAATTTATTTCAACTTAGAAATAGCAAAAAAAATATTTCATATAGTTAATCTTTGTTACAATTTTTAAAATTTTTATGATTTCAAAAAGTATTTCAAACATACAGATTTATCTCATGGCCCAGTAACTTGGAATGAATATTTCCTCCAGAATCATGCAATTATTGTGAGTATTAACAGTCGAATTCATTATCAATATACATACTATGTAAGTTTAACAGTCAAATTTGTCATCAATATACACACTGGATGAGTGTTAACAGTCATATTTGTTATCAACACACACACTATGTAAGTGTTAACAGTCGAATTTATCAATATACACACTATGTAAGTGTTAACAGTCGAATTTTTAATCAATTTACATATTGTGTAAGTGTTAACTAATATAAAAAGCATATATTCAAGGTCAATTTCATTGTATTAAGATAATTATAATGCAGGTTTTTATCCAAAAGAAAGCATTTTCAAAGTTTATCAAGAATCCTATTTTTTTACAGACACAGAAAATCAAAAAGACATTGAGTAATAAATGCAAAAATTGGTGAAAAGTCAAAACATTTCTAAAGAGATTCGTCACATCAATTATATGCTTTGATAAAACAATGATTTGTGTAACTCGTGTTCATCTTAACTTAAAACACAGAATTATTCCATATCTAATTTACACATAATAAAAATATATAACTTTCCTATTTACAAGATACATATACGAGTCTTCACACTATTCTAACAAATGAGTATTTTTAAAACAAAATAGCGGTAAAAAAGCAAGATGACTGTTAACCAGTTAGTAAAACTTAGAAAAGACAGTTCATTTGAAATTTTTATAGCTGCAATACCCAATGGAATTGAAAAATTAAATTCTACACAAGCCAATATTAAGCTCATACATAAATGTTTACATTAAATGTTATCTTTAGTATTCCTTAATAAAAAATTTATATACACCAATAAAAATCCTATATTTATATGTAAATAAATAAATCTCACATTATTTACAAATGTACAAAACATTTACGATTTTGACAAATTTTTAACTGATTGAGATCCAATTTTTATTTTACATTTTAAAAACTCTATTTTCCAAAATGTATTGCCCAGATGCAAAACCTACTAAATGCAGACCTTTTTAAAAATAAAAGAATACAGTTTTATTTCCAAAAATCAAAATGTTTAAGAACTGATAAAAAAAGTAAACAAAAGAAAAATCATTCCTATTGAAATTAAAAGAGGTAAAGCATGATAAAATAGGACATATAAGTTTTTCTAAATGCAATTAGCAGGTTTTGTGTCAGAATAACCGTGCATATATACTTGTGACATCATAAAAATTAATAAGCCAAGTTATATAAGTAATCTAATCCAATTAATTAAAAAACATAAGTATTAACGTTAAGTAAAGCATTATTTACTTAATTAAATATCAAAATCAGAGATATGATTAAGACATTTAGAAATTATTAGTTTAAATTAATGTTATAATTATTTATAAATAAAAATTTAAAATAAAATTCAAATAAAAGCCATCTTCCCTCATTTTGGGTTGAGTTTTTTCCCCTAAACAAACTTTAGATAATGTAGTATCATTGTACAACATAAAACTCTCAAAATAAAATGAAAATAAAGGCCTTCCTTTAAACGGTTGATAGTAATAGCTCATTATCGGGAGAAAAATTACTCATTTTAGGTTGGGTTTTTTTTTTTTTACTTCTAAACAATCTTTAATGTAGTATCATTCTACAACATTAAACCCTTTAAATAGAATGAAAATAAAGGCCTTCCTTTTAACTGTTGGGAGAAACAACTCATTATAGGGTGAAATATTACCCATTTTGGGTTGGATTTTTTTCCCCTAAACAAACTTTAGATAATGTATAATTCTACAACATAAAGCCCATTAAATAAAATTAAAATAAAGGCCTTCCTTTAAATGGTTGGGATAAATAACTCATTATGGGGTGTAAATTCTTGCAATTTTTCTTAAAAATTATAAATAACATAACTATACAGTTAGTAGTTTTGGATAAGTAATTCAACATCCTACACCTGCATAGAAGTTTATCATTTTTATTTAAACCAACAAAAACAAGCTAAATTTCTTTACATAAAAAACAAAGATATTTTTCTAAAATCTAAACAGTCTTACAATATTAAATTACATTTGCAAAATTGCAAAGCTATATTTCTTGAGAAGAAAAGAATCAAAAGCTATTTCTAAAACACTCTTAGTGTCTCTCCTATTCCGATAAGAGTTTTAATCTTTTATTTTAAATGCATGGAATCATATTGGGATGAAAATAACAATAATCACCTTGTTTGTGAAAATAAATAAAGACCAGTAAAAGCATATTTAACTTACTGTCGGTTCTGCACGAAAAAAATCGTATTTTAAGCTGCAGTCTTCTCTGCACAGCAAAATCGGTTCTCCCATGTTATTAGATAGAAAAGTGGTGTATTGGGGCGAAACATTTTGCCCATTTGCTAAACCGCCAGTGGGTTAAAAATTTCCAACTTAGTTTACATCCCTCAGTATTCAGCCATGAGGGAAGAGGCCTCTTAAAAGTAAAAATTAAAATACTTTAAAAAAAACATAATAAGAATTCATCTAATCATAAAGTAAATAAACCGGTCGTAAATGATTATAACCCAACAAGTCAGTGTATAAATATTCTTTCATGACAGTCCAACATACTCATTATTAAATTAAGAATTCTGTACATGGTAGAAAAGATAGCAGCAGTAACTTTAAATGTAAAAAAGAAACTGCCACTAAAGTTTTGTCAAACTTCTTGGTGCTTAGATGGTATTGTTACTATAAATGGTTCACTCCACATACGTCGAAGATCACCCTAAATATGGAAACATTTCAGTTAGTAATCAAACATTCTTCAATAATTTAACATAATGCATACTTTAATAACATAAAGAAAATATACTAGTCCTTCATTATAAGATGAATTTGAATATATATTATTTTTCACAGCTTTATATTCATGACAAATAATATAAATTAATATTCATATATACACTAACAATTCTTTTACTTCTCATGAATGTAGAAAAAATATCCTTAAGAAAAACAATTACTCAGATTTTATGCATAACTACCAAGGCGCATTGAACACTTTACTATTTTTTAGAAGCTCAGCAATGCATCCTTTAATGCATTGATCATAATGATCAATGTCATACAGAGGCAGGAAAGAAAAAACATCAAATGGAAATTATTTATTGTTCTTATTACTGCTAAGTTATAATTAATACTAATATGCTAGTTTATATAAATACAATTGTTATATAATTGCACATTTTAACAATATTTTTTTGCTATTACAAGTTACTCTCATTTTTTTTTTTTTTTTTATATACAATAACAAGGAGCTAATGTAGTTATGAGAATGTTATAAATGTAATATTTATTCAAGTTAATATTGATGAATAATGAAAAATACAATCCATTTGTAGATAGTAATTTAATTTTTATAGGAAGTCTTTTAACGTATTAAAAATTTTGATATACATTTTACTTAATACTGGATACAATTACTACTTTTAATAGGTTCAACACTCAAAACATACAAACTTTTATTGTTTATTTAATAAAGATTAACTTTCAAAATTATTTTCAATAAAATAAAAATATTTATTAAAAGCAATAATTTTTAAATTTGCTACTATACACAATTTCGTATTAATTTTAAAATAAATTCAGTTTTAAAACTAAAAGTGAACATAAGTCTCCTATATTTAAAATTTAAAAGCAAATTACCTAATAATTGCTCCCTACTTCCCAAATTTAGAAACTTAATTTCTAAAATTTATCATCATAATAATCCATATTCAATCATACTATTAGTCGGCATACTAAAAATATATTTAAGTATTCTCTCCAAATAATAACTACAATATTATTTCACTGATACGAAACAATTACAATAATCTACATGTTTCACAGAAAGAATTTAAAAGTATGTACTCCCTTAATATTAAATGTATATCTAGGCAAAGATGATGTATGTCAGGAGCATCATAAAACTGAATTATCCTTTTGCACTGCTTAGTTGTACATATCCTTCAGCCAAAAACTTCTTTTTACTTATATATCACATATTAAGAAAGACAAACCACAAATTACCCCATTAAACAAAGCTTTTAACTAAAATTATTTTCCTTTTTTTGTCTTTTTTTTTTAAATTTAATAATAAACTTAGTTTATTTTTATATATTTGATTGGAAATCTACAAACTTTCATCTATAATAATTATATTCAAGTCATAATTTAAACAAAACAAAACAAAAATCATTCTTTTTCTGCTAGTGATTTTTTTAAAAACAATTTTCGCTAATTTATGGCCAAGTAAAAAAAAAATGCAAGTATTAATACTCTTATTTTGTGAACTTCTGTTTCTGACAATTACTTATTAATACTAGGTTAAAATGAGAAATTTCACAAAACAAAATATAAAGTTTTTTTTTAATTACAAGCTATATATATTCAGCAATGAATAATATCAAAAAATATAAAATCTTGAGACTATTTTTAATTATTGATTCTTCCGAGAAATTTATAATTGTTCTTTTAATTTAATAATATTATAGTTGGTGTAGAATACTTCTTAATTGATTTGACTCTCAAGTTTAACTTAAACTAAAGAATTAAGTTAATTTAACTTGAATCTAAGATTAATGTTTGAGATAAATGAAAGTCATTAAAAGTCCCGTAAAAGAAAAGAAAAAAACAATTACTTTGAGGTATGCCATAGTGAGTAAGGGCAACAAAGTAAAAGGGACAAGATACAATAATGCTGGTTGAGCTGCTTTGAATACTTCAGATGAAACTGTGGCAGTCAGTAGACCTAAAAGAAAGTTTACAAATCCAACATTCATTATTCTTGGGCTCAATACATTTAAAGAAAAAGGTAACTCAATTATAATTAATATAACTACTAGGCTGTTTTCATTCAAATTTCATATTTTAACATATAAAATTACATTCTTTAAAATGATGTAAAAGTTTGAATACTACCAAAACATTTTTTACTATTATTAAATAAGTTAATAAAAATTAACAAATCATTAAAAATTAAATTTTGCATAGAATTCTTTGGATAAACAAATTTTATAATTGCATCAAAAAATTATTAATTCGCTTAAAAACTTCTCAAGATATAGCAAAATACGCAAAAATTAAAATTAGCATTTCGGATCCAAGTTTTGGACCATTCCTGACCAAACTATTGAAACCATATTTCGAGGGTATGAAATCCAAAGCCATAAAAAAAGACATGTTCATTCAAAGACTGAACATTTTTGTGTTTCATTTGGTAACTTAAAATATTGTCTGCACTAATTGGCATATCTGAGATCAACCCGTTAAACCATTAAGAATTAGTCTTAGCATGTAAAGATCTGATTACTAGATCAAACGTTATTGAGTTTTTTTTTTGCCAAATGTACAAAATTTTGTACAATTTAATATCAAGTCTTACAATAAAACTACATATTTAAAATAAAAAAATTTTGTAGTAGTTAGGTTCATTAATTTTAGTTTAAAATAATTCATATTTTTACCTAGAAAGTATCCGATGAGGGAACAATGAAAATATGATATTTTGTTAAGTTGATTTGGTGGAGGAACTCCTGTTTCAGCTGAACAAATTTGGGCTTTTTTATATGCATCATATCGTAGCACAAAACACAGCAAAAGACCAGGCATTACCTAAAATTTATGAATTAGTATTACATAATTTTTATCCAAAAAGTATACACAAAAAGGATAGAGTCAAAAGACTAATAAAAAATTAACTAATATAATTAAAAGATTTAAATTGTAATGTGCTTGGTTTTCAAACAATGTTTATTTTAATTCGATGATTCTTGCAATTTACTCAAAAATTTAAAAACATTAAATACAATCTAAGTTAGTTTTACAGTATTCAAAAAAAATCCGAGCAGCAAGAATTAGCAATTTTTAGAATTTATCAATTATAATTATGTAAAGAAAATGAGTTTTTGCTTTTTATTATGAAGTTTTAGTAGCTTTGAACTAGATTTAAGATCTTTTTCATCCAAATAAATAGAAGGGATTCTTCCCTTGTTCACCTTTTATATTTGAGTCCAGGTGAAAGATAAAATAAAAATATTATTAGATCATGATAGTATTCCAAAAATAAAATGTGAACATGTGCAAAGAAAAATTTTAAAAAAATTTTAACAGAGATTTTTTTTAAAAAATACATAAGAAATTGTGGAATTATTTATATTTTTAATTTGCAACACTAAGTTTAACTTACATATATTACTAATTTTTACTCATATTAAACTTTTCCCTTTTTCATAAAAATTTATTTTAAAGTGAAATTTCCAGAAAAAATTGACACCTGAATATTATGCTTGAAAATTCTGTTACAAGAAAATTAAAGGCTATCAAATTTATCTGTTATGGAAAAAATGACCTTAAAAATTATCATTTTATAGTATTATATATAAAAGAATGATTTTAATAGTTGTGTATAAAAACAAAATTATGAATACAAAATTAAAAAACCAAGTACTAAAAGAGCATTAAAAATATTCTATAACCATAGATTAAAAGAAAATTATAACTCACAATATCACCAAGTCCCAACATTGAAAAGTGGCCATTATTGTGCATACTAAAATGGAATAAAAAAATTATAGAACATAAAACGAGTTAGCTGTTTGGGGGAAAAAAATTGCATTAAAATGAAGATAACTAAGTTAAAACTTAACTTTGAAATTCAACCATTATTAGTAATTGATTACATTTCTTGAAAAAATATATATTCTAGGAAAATCAAATTAAATAATTTTTCTAACAATCTGTTTGTGCAATTAAAAAAACAGGGTGTCAACTAGGTTCAAAAAAAAAAAAATTCATGACCTCTCAACAAATTTTCATAGCAACAATTCATCTCAACAAATTTTTATTCTTCATTTTTTTAACTAATACTTCTTTATTTAGAGAAATTATTCAATTCATATTAATGTTATTGAATGCATTTTACATTAGTCAATTTTTTCCCTCTGCTCAAGATTTTCTCAAAATGAAAAGATTTTATTAGAAGACTATTAAAAAATATATTAACTTAAATTATAATACATTTTTCCCTCAAAAAAAAATCTTTACCATCATATACATTTTTGTGAAGGGTCCGTTAACGGGCCCAAATTTCTTCTAAACAGACCCCTGAAAAGGTTGTTACTTAAACAGTTTTCTGATCACGGATTTTCTGCAAGGTAGAATCTTTAAGCAATTAAAATCGCTTGGGTTTAATAGAACATTTATATAGAGAGCTATAAACTGAATAAATTGCTAATAAAATGGCTGCAGAAGAAAAAAACTATGCAAGTTATATTAAATGAAGACCTGGGTTTTCAGCCTATAGCAAAAGAAAAGTTTAAGGTTTGACAACTGCACAAAAATTAAAAAAGTTACAAAAATGTAAGAACTTGCTGAATCATCTTTAGTGCACTCGGACTGCAATATAAGGTTGTATCGTCAAAAAGAGCAATCTAAATAAGAGCCCTACAGAAATATTTTGAATACATTTTAATCTACTAATTTATTTTGTTAAATTTTTTATTTTGATATTTTTTTATATTTATTTATTTGGTCTTACTACATAGAGGTGGTCTTTCCTAGAAGTTTCACTGTAGTACATTATTAACTTCAATTTAAATAATTTAACAAGAGCAATTGTTATATTAATACAATTAAAGACTTTTTGAAAAATGTATTAACAAATACACACATTAAAAGAAGAAAACTAAGAATAATTATACAAAATATGGAGAAAAAGATAATTATAACCTGGGAAATACTAATTTTCCTGGAAGTGATAATTTTGGAGCTTCTCGTACAACTCCACCCAAATGCAGTTTCTTTGCTACAATTCCAACCTAAAATAAGTTTAAGTTTGATATAACATTATGTCATTAATAAAATAAATTTTATGGAAAAGTCAAAAAATTTGAAAATATTTAGATTGCATATATGCAAATGTGCACATGAAAGCATAGTTTAAGTAAAGTTAATCTACTAAGTATAATACATGAATAACATGAAAAAACATTTAAAATGTAACAAACATCTAATATTTAATAACAAAAAGTAATAAAAATAACTTATTATAATCTTATAATAAATGCACTTACAGGATTTTCTGCTGGTCTTGTAGCAACTTTTACCATCACATTAGCATTGAATATGTATGATGAAAAAAATACCTATAAAATAATTACAAAACCGATTATTATGTAAAAAATCAACTGCCAACAACAATGCAATGAAGCTAATTTGAAAAAGAAATATCTAAGCATTCAAAAAATAAATAAATACAATTACATAATCTGATATTAAATAAACAAAACAACTGAGACTTAATAAATAAATGTAAGAAAGTTTAAAGTAGAAGATAAAACAAATAAATAAAAATTATCCTAAATATCCAAATGATAAATATTAGAATTTATTAAAAAATAATAATATTTGTGCACCGAAAACAACATCAACAAATCGTAGCAAATATTCCTTTCCAAACAGATCTCAAATATCAAAGAAAGAAAAAAAAAGAGCTAATCTAAAATAATAAAAAAATACTAACCCAAAATACATCATAAATTAAAAGTCCAGTAAGTAAAAGAGTAGAAACTTTTAAACTTGGCAAGCGGACAAATGCTATGAAAGCAACACACAACCCCATTCCCATAGCTGTAAATGAAAGAGAAAAAATTATTATTTTTCTGGAAATTTCATACACAGTTTCTAATAATGCATTAAAAAAAATTGATTTAATCAACAATATTTACCATCCATCAATAGCCAATGTCCAGTCAAAACCCAAATGCATACAATAGTAACTGACAAAGCAAATGAAATTAATTCTGCAGCAGTAAATCTTCCACACATCCCAAATGATATTCTACAAAAAGAAAAAAAAGAAAGTGGTTTCAAGAATGAGTCATCCAGTATCGAAAAATTGACCTCCAAACAGTATAGGAAAACTCTGCACTCATAATTTCAAAAGAAAGATAATTCTGCCTTCAAATTTTGCAAAGCTTTGAAACTATTCCCATAGATTAAGGTAAATAGTTAGCAAACATAAAACAAACTAAAACATAAAAACACAAATTTAAATACATAAAAATCCAATTTTGTTGCCCAAAGTGTCTTTCTGTCTATAAGTTAATAATAAATTTATCTGGAAAATGATATTATAAATTATACATTCATAGAATCATATATTCAATTTTAATATCAAACTTTTGTTTTTATTTGAAATAAGACATACTAAAGAGTTTTTCGGTAACATATTACTCCAAGTCCTGGAAAGTTTGAAACATAACTCTAACATTCATACTTTTTTAATATATATGAATATNATATATATATATATATATGAGGCAGAATTTTCCAATACTTCATCATTCAGAGATCCATCCTTGATAGGATACTGATGTATCATTTACAAGTACAGAAAAAATCACAACTTTAAATCTGTTATAAACTTTTTTTTCTCTAAAGAAAGCACAAAAGAGTTTTGTTACTTCGGCAATTATAAATTATTTTAAATATTTTACTAAGCAAAAAACTCAACTAATTCATAAAAGGCAGAGTGATCTTGCCCTTCCACTTAATGTTCTGTAGCATGGAAGTAGCGTGTTTGAATCCCATCATTACCCAGGATGTATATTTGTGATATCGTTCTCTTAACTTGTGCTATCTGATTCTCAACAATGGTCTGATAAACCATATTTTGTAGAAAGCACAAAAGTCTGCATATATATGTGCAACAATAAATAGATAAAATCAAACAATAAAATTATTCATAGATTTTAAAACATATTAAATACTACTTGATTCATTTTAGTTTTAATGAAACCATCATTTGTTTAGCAGTTTAGTAATGATTTATAACATAGCTCTTATAAAAAATCCTTTATTAAAATAAAACTTTATAGAGTTTTATTAATGTAAAGATACTTAATTTTACAAGCTATGCAATATATATGTATAATGATGACCTGTTAAATTGGTTACAAAAAATTTAAAAAAAATTAAAGCATCTAAATAAACTGAAGAGATATTACATTACAATAAAATATATGCTTGTAAAAAACATAATACAAACAAATATTAAAATGAAACATACCAAAAAGTCATCCTACAAAAACAACAACAATTTTAAGTCATTGATTAAGTTTTTTTATTATATTAAAAATATAAGAAAAAGCAAGAGATGTAAGAAAAATGTTTCTTTCCATTTATAACTTTCTAACAAATTATAGCTCTAACAGCTATAATTTGTTGTAAGATTAAAATTTTAAAAAAATGTTTTTATTTAAAAAAAAAAAGAGAGAGAGAGAGAGATACAACAAATGAATTTTTAAAAAAAAATACTGGCAGGTTTGAAAAATGAAACAAAGTACATCTATATAAAGTAATAATAGTTTGGAACAGGACTTTTGGAAATTGTAAGCTAAGAATATAAGGAGTAACATAACAAAATGTAAAGAACAATGCCAAAGAAAATTAAAGCATAAATCGCAATCATAAGAACATCATAACTTATGCATGTAATTTTGATTCTGGTGTATTTAAAATAAGTTTTTAGTTCTTATTTATAATTTAATTTTATTTCAACTAAATTTTTTGTCGACCCTGAACTGAGTATTTAAATCTTTTTTTTTTAAATCTAATCCTAACTTATATTTTAAACAATATAATTTTTTTTCCATAAAAAAGGCAAAAAGAATTTAAATATTTAAATAGAAAATTTTAAATTAAACGTTTAATAAAGTAATGAGAAATTGCACTTACTTATTTCCATCAGAGCATGGTCGAATTATATATTGACACATTGGCAGCAGTAAGAAGGCTAATGCAATAGTTGCTATGACTGAAATAAAATAGTTTAATTAATGCTCAATTTATAAAATAATATTTCATAATTAAAACTCAGACTTATAATTCTTATGTAAATGCTTTTTAATTAAAAGAACTGAATCAAAAAAAAAAATCTTTTTCAAAAAAAAAGATTTTAAAAAAACAGAAAAATTTCATAAAGCATCACACTTTACACGACTGTTAAAAACTGGAGGGGAAAAAAAACATTAACAAAAAAATAAAACCAACTAGCAATGTTGAACTTTACCTCTTAGATAAAAACTTACATTTAAAAACTTTACTCTTTAGATTTTTAACATCAATGTATACATTTTACACACAGATGAAAAAATTAGATTTTAAAACAACTTTTAAGAAATGAAATTATATACTTTCATTACTATAAAAGAAATATCAGATTGAAGCAAGGGTTTGAAAAACTCCTGACCACAACTATGTAATTTTGTTCTTTTTACATCATAAAAGTAAATATATATCAATTTATTGCAAATATTATAAGATACAATAATCAAAGAGAAAACATTTTTGTTAAAAAATTTTGTAAATAAGTTATGTAGATCATTTTCGTGACAGTTGATGCTACAGATTATTCTTATATTTTTACGACAACAAATTTAGAATTAGGCATTTGAATAATTAATTTTTTTAGCAGCATTTGAGTGGCCACTATTAATTATACATGAGTGGTTTTTAAAATCCTTACTTATGCTTGATAAAATAATTCGTACGACATAGAATATTAAAAAAATGGAATTCACAAATCTTTTAAAATTTGAACATTTTTAACATTTTAAAGCTGATTTATATAATGATTGAAAATGCTGTATAAAAATGAAAAGTGGTGTATTTTATTCTATGTACATTTGCTGCTAACTCATTTAAGTATATAAACTGACCAGGTGGAATTAATAAATTGACCACTTACTTGCTGTACATATAGCAAAAAGCATCTGCATTGAGTCAAAAAAGAAAAACATGACAAGAAGTGATATTGAGGCTCCCAGAGGTAAACACAATGCCTGCATTGTGTCCAAAGTTTGCACATCTAAAAACAATGAAATATATCAGTATTTTATACAGGATTTGAGAAAAATCAGTATCTATTTTTAAAAAAAATTCAAATAATCGAATTGAAATCATAATTTTTTTATTAAATGACTACAATTTTTTATGAATTTTAAATTTTATTCAGAGATAAAGCGTGCAGTTTATAATAAATATAAAAGAATAAATTTTCAAATATTAACGCGTTTTTTTAAAATGTTAAATGTAATTTATATATTTGAGTAACATTTTAAATATTACCTAAATTCTCTGAAATACACTTTGTCAAAATATGCTGTTAGTGCATCTACCACTACAAAAGTACAATTCCAGTTCTATATATAAGACACGTTAACTCAATTCTATGTCAGGGTACCTTTTCATAGATGAAGGTTGACATTGTCGATGTTACTATCCCCACATTGGTGAACTTCAGGCGTGATTTGAACATGCCTACCTTGACAGAAATGCCCACTTCAATTTGAACAAGCCTACTAAGATGGATAGTTTACATTGCACAGTTGACTTGCTGTTTGTGACTGCGATACCATCCACCTCCTCGCGCGGTTGCTACTCAGTCTCTATCATACATAACCTGAATACAGCTCTCACGATCAGCACTCAAAAGTACTATGGTGATCATAATACAGCTCTCCCAGCTTCTCAGAAAACACCAATGAATCAACTAGTGGTATCTTGTTCATCGAATTCTATCGCAGAAAAAATTCTGGTGGGGAAGTACTGTAGTGCATCTACCACTACAGAAATACAATTCCAATTCACTAGTATATAAGACATGTTAACTCGATTCTATGTCGGAGTACATTTTCACAGATAAAGGTTGACATTGTCGATGCAACTCTCCCCTCATGTGCATATAATAAAACTATTTAAATATCTCATTATAAAATTAACAATCTGGTAAAATGAATTATAGTTCAATTTATGACAATACATACACATTTACTGGGTTTACAATTTATTACAAGTTTAAGATATATATTAAGAAAAAAAATACATGTATGAAATCAGTGAAATTAAACAACTAGAAAGAATTAAATGAATAATCCCAAGAAACTGAAATGGTAAGATATTACTTATCGAAAAACTTAATTGGCTTCAAAAACATGCAGATGGAATTAAAAGCTGACATGTTTCAAGCTCTTAAAAATAGGTGCCTATTCTCAAGACTTGCCAGATGTGAATGAGAAGAAACAAATAATATGGAATATAAAACACGAAGTTGCAAACAAAAAATGGAAAATAAAGGTAAGAAACAAAACTAGAAAAACTGCAGTAGCAGAGAGTGAAATAAAAATAAAGATGAAAAACAGAACAAGAAAAACAACTGCGGCCAAGAGTGGTAAATCAGAGTAAAATGCATTTCCATGAGCTATGGAGAGTTGATGAGGCCCTAAAGTCGTTGACAATGCAGTTGATAAAAGATACTGCTGATCAAACAACATTGAAAATCACTAATTTGAATTTTGTATTTTATCATTGCTTCGGAGTTTATAATTTCCATTTTATAATCATCAAATTTTATATGAATGGTTTTGTACAAAAAAAAAGTCAAAAGAAAAATTTTATTGTAATACTTTTCTTTTTAACTCACTTATATATTTATTTTTTTATTCACTCAAAATTGAAATTCATTTAAATAGTTTAGAGTGCTTTTATAATTAGAAAGAAAGGGATAAAATTACACTTCATAATTAATTTTGCAAGTGTTTTATTGCATGAATTACAATAAATTATTAAAACCATCTTCAGTTGATTAAATTTTTTAAGAATATTTAAAGTCACTAAAAAAACATAATAATAAAGAAAAAATACTCTCTTCATAATATACTTACTACTGTCAGGTTGGCCATTTCTTTCTTTCTCTTTTTGCTTTGCTTCTTGCTCCATATTCAAAGACCTAACAAAGAAAAAGAAAAGAAAAAAAAGGTCATTTGAGAAATAAAAAAAATTAAAAAAATTTAGAAAAAAAAGATATAAAATTGTAAAATAAAAAAACAATGCCTAAATTATAACTCCTTTACCGAAATTTTACAAAAACAAATCAGTTTTCAGAGAATCAACAATAGTGGAAATTAATGGAAGAATGGGAAAGAAGAAAAAATCTAGAGCTTTACAGGAATTTTAAAGAATTTTATTGTAAAATTCATCAAAATCTAACGAATTAAATGGATTGTTCAGCTGGCAAAAATGCGTGAAAATCGATGTGTAAGAAAGTCTTTTTAGAGAAACCCATGGGATAAAGACCTTGGGGAGAACCTAAGATGGATCGCCTATGTTGAGAATGATCAAATGTAGAGATGCCTGAAGCAAACTTCTGGCAAAGGCCATGGCCCACCCAGGTCTGTCGAGTCACAGAAGAGCAATAATTTTAAACTAATGATTGAAATAATTCATGGAAAAGAATGACCTTTTACTATTATTAATTACGCTGCTACTTCATGGCATTTTCATTACTTTATAATGTTTCATAATCATACTTTTGTCTAATCCTCCATTTTATTTATTTTAAGAGAAGAAAGCAAAAACAATTAAAATGTTATGGAGAAAAAGAGAGTAAACTGATATTTTGAGTTGAGTTTTGGACCATTTAAGTTGAGTTATGAGAATTAGTATAAATTAATTCTGGTAATCTAGAAACACATTTGTTTTTTTCCTCTCCTGAAGTAGGCTAACTCTAAGATAAAGGAGCAGCAAGAAATTATTAAGTGTTAAAATTATAATAAATTATATATAAACACATAATGCAGAAATTATATATAAACACACATAATTACTGCACACCTGAAGAGCAAATTTTCTGTTCCGTATTAATTAATATGCAAATTAAATCACAAAAATATTTTTATAAGTACATTCAGTAATTTCACTTCAAGTTATAAGACTCTTCTGTTTGAAAATGTCATTATTTACATTACAACCAATTGAAAACAATTGTTGTTTTTTTCAATCTTACTAAGACGTCAAATCTAATGATTTAATATCCTGTTTAAATTGTGTTACAGTTTAATAACTTTCAATTATCACTTAATATATTTTTGTAAAAGTGTTTCACTAATTTTGAATGCACCTATTAAAAAAAAAAAAATTGTCGATGACCCCACAGTTTTATAATATCAAAAATTTTCGGTCATCGAAATATTCATTGTATCAAAATCATTATAATTAAACTATGCGAAAAGATTCATTCTTATTTTTGAAACAAATTTTTTTCATCATAGAAAATTTTATGCATCTTTTAAATACAGTAAAATAAGTATATGAACTACACCTCACCTTTTAATTTCATGATTCATGCTAAAGAAATTTTAATCCGCTAAGTTTTTTTCTATGTTATATTAAAGTGTCATAAAAATTCTGAAACAACAAATCGGATGGAACAGATATTTCTCACACTTTAGTACATTTTGTGGATGGTCTCCCAGTTCAATACAGCAAAATTTTCCTGTTTCTGAAATGTTAATTCTTTTAATGGAACTCAAGCTAAAAGAAACGGAATTTCGCGGAGAAGAGGCGATATATTACGCTATAAACATTCGTTACTTTAAAAAGTTATAATAAATACATACAAAAAAAAAGCTAACATATTTTCTAATTCATATTAGCTAAAATGAGAAGCAACACATTTTTATTTATTTACTTTCATTTTTTTTATTTATTTACTTTCATTTTTTTTTTTTTTTTCTCATTAGAAGTAACACGTTAACTCGGATGACAATTTTCTTACACCTTCATCATAGAATAGGAAAACACTTCTACTATCCTGTTAGATATATTTTAACAAGTATGAAAAGGGGGACTCAACATGGGGTTATCTGACCCCTGCATCACCCCCTTCCCCAAAGCAACGACTCAGCGTATAATAAGGCGTTTTTAAAAGCAAAACTCATTGGCAGGTATTTAAAAAAAAATTGGATTTTGTGTTCTAAACATACAAAAATTGTTTGCAATACATAGAAATACCGATAAAAATAAAAGTCAAACAGTTTTCGTATTTAGACTAATGATATTTGTATAAAGAGCAAATGTGAACACGCTGAATTAGCAAGTTGAAAAGAACCTCACAATGCAAAAATATGCACAAACGACCTTATCACCGGGTTATCAGATAGAAATAGAATAAAATTTAGAGACAATTAAAACGACTAGAGTTCATACATCAATCGGACGTGATTGTACGCAAGGTCACGTATAAAAAACTTGGGAAGAATTTCAAAACTAGTGAGATGCGTAAAAAAAATAATAATAATAAATAGAACTTTTGAACCAGCTTTAATCTTCAAATGTTACACGGAATACTTTGTTGGTTGCCCCGGAAGAGGGAAGAGGTATGGGGGGGGGATAAAGCTCACTTCCGGCTGGCCTGTTTTTTTTTTTATTCTTGCAAGGATTTTCATCCCGACCCCCTAAAAATATAATATTTCGTGGGAAAATAAGTGTCTTTATTGAAACACCTTACTTGATGTCAAGGTCCTGAAACTCATATACCACGGATAATAACTTTTCTTTACAATATTGTTCGGATATTGTTCATTTACACGGATAATATATTTCTTTACGATATTGTTAGCGTACTCCACTCGAATGTTTCATGAAAATAAATTAAACTAATACGCATATTAGATATATGATGTAGGCTCATTATAAAATCGTCGTCATTTTGCAAAACACCAGGCTAATTGAAAAATTCTTCAGTATTTTCAAATCAGTCGAACACAGTTTAACCATATTAAAATGGACCCAGATACTTACAAGCTGTAAAAAAGAAAAAAAGAAAAAATTTATTAATTGTTCCATCAGCCTAATTATTTAGGGCCGTTTGCAATGAGCTTTAGAATTAGAAATTATAAAATCCAAAGCTTAAGATGTTCATTCGAAACATCACGATTAATATATAACTCATTAATTGTATAAGCTACACAGTTTAAGTTTATTGAGTAAATCTTCGTGTATAATTTTAATTGTCCTAAAGACACTCGAGCTAATTTTAATATTCCCGAAAAATAAGCCTGAATAGAAAATATTAAAACTTTTTTAATTAGCCCAGATCATTTCAAAATGACGGAGGCATTTGCAAAGAGTCGGATATTTTCATTTATTCAACGACATATTAAATCTTATGTCAGGACTAAAATCATTATTTTAAAAAAAATCAATAGCTAGAGTTGGACAAAATGTAATTGATTACAGGAATGTAACAACTATGAAATCAAACTAACGTACAGTTAAAATTAAAATTGTAATGAAGATAAGATGTAATTATAATTTATTGTAATTATAATTTATTGTAATCTTTAATTATTATTACTTTTGTTCAACGTATTATTAAGTATAATTACGATTTATGATTGCTTATATACAAGTCACGTACAAAAAAACTTTGAAAAAGTTTCAAAAATAGTGAATGAGTCAAAAAAACAAAAAATGTGGAAAAATCAAAATAATATCGATAATAAAATTTAAAATTAAGAGTTATATTTTATTTCAAATAATAATGAAAATTACGCAGTCCTTTGCAATAATTTCGTACAAAACTGAATCACGAAAATATAAAAAAATACAACATTATGTGAATCAATTGTATATCAATCTTTACTGTCACAAATGACGTAATTTTCTTAACTTAAATTTTGACTTAGAAAAAATAAAATTATTTTGGCCCATAGACCTGCCAACCTTAAAATAAAAAATAACTTGACTTGTAATCACGGCATTGCGTAAAAAGCAAAACTATAATAAATATAAAAAATTAAATAAATTAGCACATTCTTTAAATTTAAATTAAATTTATACAAGCAACTGTATTACCCTTTCACAAATTACAAAAATAACAACAACAAGAAATAGATTGAGTACAGATTTAGCATCTGTTTAAAAAAAAAAATTTAAAAAAAACGGCATAAAAAAAATTTTCTGAAACTCTTTTTGGTTTGTCTTCTCAGTCAAAATTTCTCAAAAGTTTGTTTCAAGAACAGAATTAAGTCCGTATATTTGTTAAGTGGCTAAATATTTTCTCCCAGCTCGCATTCTTTTTGAGGAATGGTTAATACTGCCAACTTTAAATTGGTCAATACACTGTCGGTTATAATTTTCCTGCTGCTGATTTTACATCTTTTTTTTTCCCTTCTTTTTAATCGATTCTATCATGAGAATAAAAACCTTCTGTTCTAATATGTCTTCGCCCAGTAAAGCACAAAACTGAGAATTTGGAATGTCAAGAAATGAGTTTCGTCATAGTTTACGAACACCAAAAACTAACAACTAAAAACTTAATGTTCGAAAAAGAAATACCGAACTGGGATAATTACTCAAATTAGCTAATTCAGCATGAACTAAAATATTGTATGCTTTGTTAATGCAGTGCTTTGTATATGCTTTGTTAAAAATAGTGTTGTACTTTTCTTCTTTAATTCTTTTTTGCCCGTCATAGCCAGCCATTGGCCTCTTGGGAATTAAGTCAGGAAGATGTGCCTTTGGCTAGAGAGCCTTTGGCAAGACAGCACCAACGGTGAAAATACGTCTTAGCTCATAACCCGACGGAGAGATGGCCACTTCCTAAACTTAGACATAAATCTGAAAGGGAAGGAAATTTTCTCCAGATCCTTGTACCCATAATACTGCTCATGAACTGGCCACAGAACCTTCGATTCCGCAGATTTTACGAGCACGTATATCACATGTACTATAAACTAGGGGGGGGGGGATTTTAGTGGAACCGAAAATCGAGCCCCGGCTCCTCCGGACCGAAATTCAATTCTGCAACCGCTGGGCAACCACGGCCTCTGTTATGTTTATGAGGATTTTTTTTTTTTTCCTAATTGAATCTTGAATTTTCTCATTTTAGTACCTTTTGTAAGTTCATGATTAAAGTAGCGAACAAATTGCAACCGCAAATAAGAAAGTTTTAACATCATCAATCATATGAAAGCGACTAGGAAACAAGTGTTTGAAAATTTCTGATCCGAGCTGAAATTTAGAAGGAAAAAAAAAGGTGGGGATAACGGAATCTATAATTACAATAGAATTTTTACACGCATCATTTTTCTTTTTAAGTTAAACCCCTTCCACAAGTACCCATCTTCTGGAACAAGAGCGATAGCAAGCTTCAACACTTTTTACAATAGCCCCAAGGGAACTCATTAATTGCAAATGATAAAAGAGAGAGAGAGAGAGAGCAGACGCTGAATAAATATTTTTTTCGGTAGATCATACAATATTTTCCTTTTTGTTGCACGAAATTTTTCGAGAACGTTCTTCTAAACACTAAAAAATAAAACTAGTTGAATTCCTTAGTTTTTAGTAAAATGAATGGTTGTTTTCAACTAGGTCACAATAGAAGTTACCGTACTTGAAAAAAATAATAATAAATAAATAAAAAAAATAATTTTTTTCTTTTCTTTTTTTTGAAAAAAAAACTACCTTTGTCTAACTCTTAAAATAACTGAAGAAGGTTATGAAACAAAGTGTGTTTTAATGATCAAAATTATTTTACGTTAGAATACATCCGAATAAAGTTAACACTTCAGCACAACGTCAAGTTTAAAATTTTATATTTACTGATCAATGCCCAACCTTAAAGATTATTATATCACTATTATCTTATTTATATTATTTTATTATTAGTAGATGTATTATATATGCATATATTAGTAGTTTTTTTGTTTTCTAATTACATCAGAATAAAATTAGAAACAGTACTTAAATAGACTACACCTTTATTACGCGTCGACAGCTGGATTATTATTCTGGCAAACTCTAAATCTACCATAGAACAAAAATAGACTTTAAATAGTCTACGTAATAACTAGATGTTGATGTCCTAAAAAATATCCTTAACAAATGAAGAAAAAAAATATTTTCTTTGACAAAAATTTCACCTTTGTCTAACTTTTAAAACAACTGAAGGAGAAGGTTATGAAACAAAATGTTTTAGCAAACGAAATTATTTTACGTTAGAATATATATGAATAAAGTTAGGCTTGAAACAACATGAAGTCGAGAGTTTTAAATTTACTGATTAATGCTAAATCTTAGAGAAGATTATTATGCACCATTATTTTATTTATATTATCTTATTACTAGTAGATGTATTATATATTTATAAAAATACATGTAATAACTGTTTTGCTTCAAAATTACATCAGAATAAGGCTACAAATATTACTTAGATAGAACATACTTTTAATATGCGTCTACAGATATCTGCATTGTTATTCTGACAAACGTTAAATCTACCGTAGAACAAAAATAACTTTAATTAGTCTAAGTAATAACTAAAACTGTTGATAACATAAAAAATCCGTTAAAAAATGCAACAACAAAAAAAAAAAAAAGAAAGCATGAAAAATTATCTTAAAATGAAAAATGCTCCATAAAATTTTGGTTTTAAATAAAAAAATTTTTAAAAAAATTAGAAATTGCAACTTGCATTTATAAATTTAATAAAAAAATTAAGTAACAAAATAAATTTGTATTTTATGCTGAAAAAAATAAAAACCTGTTAAAGTAAAAGATTATAAATTGCTTTTTGTATTATCAAATATTTATTGAAAATATTCTTAAATCGAAAGAACGTTTATTGTCTAAAAACAAATTCTTATACCTTGAAAAACTTCATTCAACATCATTTGTCATTAAAGCAAATTTGTTATTTTTTTAAAAAATAACAAATTTAAGTTAAATTTAAACTTTACATAAATTTTTCACACTAGATTGCCTAAGGAAGTAATTTTGACTGCTTTTTAATTTCAATTAGAAAAACAATGATGACACAATTTCTTAGAATTTCGTGACTTTTTGTACAACATAATTTTTTTTATTGTTAATATTTACTAATAACTTGTTTTATAACTGAAAACAATATCAAAAATATTAAAAATTAACTTCAAACAAATTTTTTTATACATTAGTTATTCTTTCACAAATGCAGTCAATTTGACTGCTTTTGGGCAATACAGGTATTTCAGTCTTTCTAGTGTTAAAGAAAAAAATTAATTCGCAAGCAAAGCGAAAAACAATGAAAAATATCATTCGAAATGCGTTCAAAATTACTGAAAAAATGGCCAAAAAACTTATAGTGACATCCCTAAGAAGCGGGGAAAAAACAACCGAGAATACAAACAATTGCAAATAAAAAAATTCATTAGACATAAACATACTCGTTCGGAATAATAGTATTTAAAACGTTATAAACAATATTTTGTTTTTAATTTATCAGTGCACAGCTGATCCACATAGCGGATACATGGCTTAAAAGATCAACTGATCAAAAAATAAAGTATAGTTAAATGTTTCAGTATCGTATTACAAGTATTTTCAGGTAAGCAATTTTGTAGTTAAAATGTGCCATAGCAGATCCCATATGGCCGGGGTTTAGAAATTATTTTCAACCCTGTTTACAGATTTCGCTGTCTCTATCCTTGCAATTAATTTCGCGAGATTATAGATGATCAAATTCTGAACTAAAACAATGTTTGTAATCCTTATTTTTGAAAAATTTCTATCAAATTCAAAATTTCATTTTCATAAATTATCAGCATAAAAATTATTATGGAGAATGAAACATTGAACAGTAATTTTCAGAATAAAACTTAATTCGAACAGTAATTTCTAAAATAAAAATTAATAACTAATAGCTTGAAGTTTATTTATTTATTTTTTTTAAATTAATGAGACATTTGAGGGGAAATCGATTATTTGAACGAATGAACGACACAAAATTAATTCTTTAATAGAAACTAAGGGAAAATTCTAGATAATGAAGACAAAATTTTAATATCTTTAGTTTGTATTCTTTTACATAATCCTGGAATATTAAAGTAAGATAAAACCAAAAACCTGTAGTTTCTCAAATATATCAGATATGAACAATAACTTTATTAACTTGATCAAAAAATTTTACAAAAATCATTCGAATTTTTTTTTTCTTTCGTTTGATTAATCCCGGCTTTAATTAAATAATTCTTAAGAATTCGACTATTTTTTAAAGCTGAAAAAAGTATATTGACTTACAAAAAATTTCATATTTCATACCTATCTGAAATCAGTTCTGTATCAGTTCGATTGACATGATTAGATTCTATCGACATCTACAACATTACCCAACCTGGATTAGAAATAACTTGATCATACACGCAACAATTTTTTTTTTGGAATACTGCCACAAATTAGAACTCAGTTGAAAGGAAAGGAAATTGATACAAGATAATTTTGATTTGTATTAGTACTTAAAAGTCCAGTTCAATAACTTAAAAAAAAATTTATGAAAATTAAAATTTTACTATTATGATCATAGTAGATATAATGAATAAAAAAAACTTCTTTTTTTGTCTTACGTCTTTTTGCTGTAATTTTAAAAATATTCAATAAAATTAAACAACATTTTTAGAGCAATTTAAAATTACTTACAAAATTTTTGCTTTAAAATTTAAAAGAAATTTCGATGAAAACAGTGCAATATCTAAGTAATTAAAGTAGTTTTTTACACTAAGCATGCACGGAAAAATTCGAATTTTTTTTTTTTTCATAACTTGGTAGTGAATCGTATTTGGTAACTAATGAAAACGCTATGATTTGAATATCTTAAAAATATGAAAAGTTTTAACCAATTTTCAGATTGGAACAGCTTTTGAAGTTTTTTAAAAATAGAAAGAAAAAAACTCAAAATGATAAGGGGTTTTCTACAAATATTATTTTGTATCATAAGACAAAATTGAATAACAAATTATTACACCTTACTATAAACATTCATACACTGAAATATTATTGTATGAGGAAAGAAAACATGCAAAAGAAAAGATACTTTTATGGGACATCATGCTGGTGTGAACTAACTATGAAAGTAATTTCTAAATAATAACTAGTAAAATATAAATAACTTAAAAAATTAATTTAATACAATTAACATAAAATTCAGTTCTTCTTTAATCTTTATAATAAACTCAACGATATTTCTTTTCGCATTAAACAACTAAAATAAAAAACGAAAAAGAGTATTTAAGAAAAATAACGTGTCTTATTTCTCTAATCTTTTAGTATATATAAAAAAAAAATTAAGTTTGTTTAAACAGAGAAAAAAAATATTTTTAAAAAATTGTACCCAAGCGACATAGAACTTTCTATTTTTGGCACCATGAGAATAGCAAACAATCTTGCGGGAGAGAAGAAAAAATTATTCTACGGAATTCCCTTGCTTAAATTATTAATGAGACGCGAAACTGGATTATTTTTAAGCTTAGCACGCGCGTTTAGAGAAAAGAACAAACAAAAGAATTCCTGAATTATGTAAAACATTGCGGAATCACGCAGAACACATTGCTTAGTTGAGATCTACCCGAAACTCTTAAATCCCCCCCCCCCGTTAAAAATTCTGCACTTTTCATGCACTACTTAACAATCATATGGCCACTGCTCACTCAATATTAAACTTGACCTCTAATATTTAATGTCATAATTTCTGTGCTGACACACCGACAAGTAAGACGCGACGTTTCTTTGTTTTACAACAGAAGTAAATGAATCTGTGTGGTGCGTGGCTTGATTTTGAATACTATGATACTCTAATTGAAATAAAGACATTTCCTAGAATGCTCCTTCTAAAGCCTTAAATGCCTAAATTTTTATTTTTAATAAATAATTTTTTAAATCAACCTGGAAAAGTTAATGAAAAAAAAATAGCATATTGATGTATTTTTACATCATCGTGAACATAATGTATCATACATTACAATCACTCCTTGAATTCTACAAATCTACCGCGTATAACAATATAATATTTCAAACATAAATTTTATATACATAATCGTTTTTTAAAGTAATTACTATTTATATATTATAATTCGTAACACCCGACGAAATGAAATGGTACTCAGTGCGCCAACAATGAAGATTATCACAGATAAAGAAACAAACTGTTGAAAATACTAGTTGTGTTCGGAAACGTTAAAAAAAAAAGTTTCAGCGAAACTTAAATTGAAAAAATAAATAAAAAAACTAGGCAAAGGTTTCTACGTAAAAAGCTATGAAGTTTCAAACATACGTATAGACTTCATAGAAACTTCATATCGTACATATGATGAAGATCGCCATCGCTATGCATTCAGTGTTTCCCAAACTTATGACTTTCGTGTAAAAGTGTGCACGTGAACATTAATTATTTTCTTATTGCATATTTAGTATTCCATGTTTTGGCAACAGCAGTTCTTGTGTACGATATAGATTTTGAGTTTTTAGAATAACGGTGTGTGTAAATTTTAATAAAGTATTGATTTGTTTTTCTTTTAAAAGTTGTTTCTTACATTATCAGAAGTGGGATAAACAGGCAACTGTAATTAATTTTGAGTTTTGAGTTTGAAATGGCATTTTTATCGCGACTTCGCAAAGATCAGTTACGTTACTTAGCTAATGAGTTATCTGAAGATGTTTCTTCTACTACTTTGAAAATCCCTGACTTGAGAAAGTTAATATTGAATAGCGAGAAATACGATGAAGAAATGGTTCGAGGAATGGTAGAAAATTTAGTTGAAGACGCCGAGCGCCTTCGTCAAGAAGAGAAAGAAAAAGCCGAGCGCC
>NC_092205.1:56923639-57070203 GCF_043381705.1 Parasteatoda tepidariorum
TATATATATATATATAATATAGTTCTCACCAGCAATAAAAATTTAGTGGTCTAATAGGTCTACCTAGGTAGTCATTTAGTAGTAGACAAAATTGAGGGAAAAAATTGAATTTTACAATTACATAATTCATGTTATACTACATATCAAAAATTATAAATCGTCATCTATAATACTTAAAAATCAATTAGGTTATTTATATATAATTATAATAGTTAATGAAATTAAGTGAAAAAAAAGCTAAATTAATATTCATAAATAGATTCAACATAGAGATTAAAAAGCTGAGACCAAATTTTGTATTAAAAATAAATTTTTTTAAAATAAAGTCAATTCTGAAAGAGCATAAAATATTATTTTATTGATGAAATATTATGCTGTCAGTACATGAATGCAAAGCATAGCACAACATGTAAATTTGAAATTTCAAGATATAATTTCAAATTTTTTGTACCAGCCACTTTCAGTTAAATTCATTTGAATGAAATGCATTAGAATTCTATACCGATTATATCAAACAATAAAATTAGTACGGGAATTTTTTCAATTCAACGTAAAAAGCTGTACTTCGGTACTACTACCAGTTTTTTTTTTTCCTTTTCATATGGTGTATGATCCTTAAAAAATATTGTGTAAAACTATAATGTTCAAAATTTTTTTAATTTGATGTATGCTGCAAACTTTAAAAAAATAATAATTTGAATAAGACAATGCATAATAATTTTATTGAATCTTTGACTGAGATGGATATTTTTTTTCCCCAGGGTAATAGCAATTTTTGAGAAAAATAATTTTTTCTATAAACTGCTATCCAATAATATACTTCGGAACTTTCTGCACTTAGTATAAGTTGTGTTTAACAACTGGCCTTTAAATTTTCTGCAGACATGTTTTTAAATTTAATGTTTTTTTATTTAGCTCTACACCCAAAGTCAATTGTGTGAAAACAAAAGGGGAGTTGGATATTGAGGTAATTTTTTGATTCAATTATTTTTTTATAAAAGTTTTATTAAACTGTTGCCTTTTTTCGTTATACTAAGCATTGCTTTGTTACTTTAGAAATACAAATAATAATGAAATAACTTTCAAATTGCAATTTTATAAGCTTTTTTTTTTTAAGATACTGAAAGAGAAGAAAATCATTTTTATATGAGTTAATATCATTTTTCTGTAGCTATTAATTTCATATGATGCTGTTTTATTCTTTGCCATTTTTCTGTCTCGTACTGGGAGCTGAAAATGCTCCAGCAAAGCATTGAAACTTATATGCATTATAAGGTCTATTTGTAATTTTTTATGTTCTGGCTATTACTTAGCTTTGTGTTTTGTCTATGCCATTTCATGTAAAATAAATAAGAAATTTTACTCAGGAATAAATTTCAATTTGTTTCTAAGAAAAATCAAAGATTAGAAGCATGCAAAATGGTTTTTTATTTTTTAAAGTAAATTAAAAAAAAATTATAAGGAAATGTTTTTATATATTTTTTTTATATTTATATATCTAGAAAAAATTAGTGTTGATCTTTCATTAATCACATCTACTGGACTTGAAACTGAGCACTACCATTTCTAAACAGGTTAGAGAAGAAGATAGCAAGAAATGGACACCTAACCATACTTATTCAGTTTTCTAATTTACGTAACATTATGCCAATAGCTAAATGTTTAACAATAACTGTTCTGTTAAGAATTACTTGAAAAGAAAAAGATATGTTAATTATTAACTCATGACGTACGTTGCTGAAAAATATATGCTAATTCCTTATGTATGGTTTACATTGAGACCCCTTTGCTCCCTGATGAATCACTGCGCAACTACGGAAAGAGTTCTAAACAAAGTCCTCTAAAATGACAGATGACACTTGATTTATTATAGTATATGGATGGATCATCTTGTCATCTAAGTTCCAATTTTGTCAAAAATATCACATGTGCCAAAGTTTCATATTCCAGTGTTTTAATGATTGCTGATGTGTATTAATTTAGAATCTTTTGATTAATATTCTGGATTAGTTTTTTTTTAAAACTTATGCCTCTTTATTTCTTGCAGTCCAGTTTTTCCATTTTCTTATTTGATATTTTTAATTACCCAATTGGTAATACTTTTTAATATTTCAACATGTTGTGATACTAATGTATTAAAATGGATTCCTTAAGTCATCAAAAGTCCCGCAGTGAGCTGATTGTTAAGACACGGTTCCCAGCAGATCACCGAAGTCAAGCATCATTGACTGTGGTCAGTGTGCGGAAGACCACTTGGATTAGTCTGCTTAGAGACGGAGGGTGAGCGGTATCGGTCCTCATTAAACTGTTCTACCGTAAAGTGCTCTACTTCATGTGCATGTCGTCGGGCTATCAAAGCAGGGGTGCCATCCCCTCTGCAGAGGATCAAAATTATGATGGCATCTCTGCGGATCATCCTCAGGGATGTTTCCCAGTCCGTCACCAATAATATTTTGACTTCAATGAACTATTTTCTTATAATAAAATAAAAAAAGAATAAATAGTTTTTTCTTTTTTTTTTAAAAAAAAAAGAAAAAAACAAGTGATTTAAACCAGTGTGCTCCAAATTTTATTGCTGTGGACTGATTGACTTTAATAATTTTAGCACATTACGCTGAGATTGGGTAGAACATTAATTGTTTATTTTTATAGGTAGTTTTGATAATTTTAATTTAATTGTATTTGAAAATGCCTTGTAAATAAAATATAATAAAGGAATCATTTTTGTTTTAGACATGAGTTTTTTAATATTTAAAATGTATTTTTTGCTCATGTATAAGCAAGTTTTATTAAAATAATTCTTTTATTAGGATTTGCCTCCCATTGAGTATCTAAAAATATCTGT
The DNA here is from genome assembly GCF_043381705.1 of Parasteatoda tepidariorum. Lineage (NCBI taxonomy): Eukaryota > Metazoa > Arthropoda > Arachnida > Araneae > Theridiidae > Parasteatoda > Parasteatoda tepidariorum. The sequence continues at coordinate 56,926,485 of NC_092205.1, forward strand.
TGACGAAGAAGATTTGAAAAGAATTGGTCAAGTTCATGCAATTGTTTTCAAACTGGGTATTTTGCAATAATTTCTCTATTCTATTCTATTTTTTCTCATTGTTTTAAGATTAAAAAAATAACTTAAAACATTTTATTTGTGTATATTTTGTGTAATTGTAAAGTGCTTACTTAATAAGTTTGAATAAATCAATTTGTTTGCAAATTTAGTAAGGTAAGAAAAATTACAAATGCATCTAGAGACCTAGTAATTTCCCTTGTCTACAAAGCAATGTTTTAGTTTCTACCCTACTCCAACATTTATTAAAATAGACACTTAATCTTTTATTTAAACTCATTTTGTAAAAAATCTTTTTGTGATAGAAGAGTTATAACTTTTTTGAAACCAATCGTTTATATACAACTAGCTCAACACTTAAGATATTCAAACACAAATTAATTCGCAGTAGAGCTAGAGAACATCCGAGACTTTGATGGCTGGACTCCATTTGCGCAGATTTTAGGACAACATTGAATTAGCACGAACTATCAACAAAGAGAAAGGCATGGTGAGATGTCCTAGAGAAGGCCATGGCCCACCCCTGGCTGTCATGCTGGTTATAATTTGAAGCCAGCATACTGAACAATGAAAAAAATAAAAAACAGTTATTGCATTACAAATATCTTTTCATACTTAAAATTTTTCAGGCCGGTGTTATAAAAATTTCTAAGCTGATCCTGACAGACTTTTTCACAGCACTTTTATCTATCAATTTCCAATGAATATATTGCTAGGTATTATTGCATATTCATCTTTAACTTAATTTTAATATGCAGAGGTATATTATATTTTTTTCTTGTCCCTTGCTCAATATTTCAAATTTTATTGCAGTTGTAATTCAAGCTGCAAAAGATGGAAAGCCTCTAGATATTGATTCAGTTTTGTTTTTAGCACCAGATGAGCCACTTGGGCGAGTAAGTATCTGTCAACTACATAATAGCTATTTAGAATTTCATTCTTAATGATCTTTTGCATAAATTTTATTTTACTTATTATTTTTCAATTTTCACTGCTGTTACAAGCCTGAAATTGCTTAGGAAGTCCCCATCTGTACTTTTGATATATTGCAGTAATATATTAAAACAGTTCAAGAAATAGAAAATAAAGAAACAAAATTAAGTAAATTTAAATGGCAGAAGTCAAAGCTGGAACAAAATTGACTAAATAGTTCATACGAAATTAAAATTCGAAAATGATATATTTTTTTTTTTTACTGCCCGGAAACTATTTAACCAATTTTGTTCATGTTTAGTTAAAAATTACTTTAAACTATGCATTTTTTTTAATACTTTACTATTTTTTAAATGAAGATTACATGTGCATAAGTTCTTTCACTCTATTATAGATTTTTGAAGTTTTTGGACCTGTTATTGAACCCTTTTATACAGTGTTATTTAATACACCTGAAGATATTATTGAGAAAGGTATTGAAGTAGGATCTGATGTGTTCTATGCACCACATAAAGATGAGATTACTTCATATGTGTTTATCGACATGCTTAGACAGTAAGTAATTTTATTTTTGATTAGTTTAATTTAATAATCATAGTTTAGTTTTTTAATTAAAAAAACTTTAATATGGTTCTAAACATAAGTTTAATCATTGTGTTATTCTGTAGATTAAATTCTCTGCCGCATTTATATGGAGTGCTACTTAAATGATTTTTTAGTGCTCTAATGAAGTGTGTAATTTAGAGCTACTTAATTTTTATTCGCTTAAAAAAATAACTTTAACTGTTAGATTTTTATTATATAATGTTTTACATTATGTTTTAAAAAAAATAAATGATAAAAATCAAAAATTATTTCGTATCCCAAGTTGAACATCAGCAGCTTGCAACTATAAAATAATTTAAACAAATTTTATCTCCCATATATTTACTTAGAAGAATGGACCATTTGGTTTTAATTGAGATCAACCTAGCTAAATTAATTGTGTGTAACTAAATGAACTAAAGTTCCAACTCTATCTTCAAAATCTATCTATTATCTAGTAAAAAAAAATTTCTTTTCTTTTACATGCAAAAAAAAATATTCATTGATGTCCCATGTTCCTAAAAAAAAATCCACCTTTCAAATTAGTTTTGGAGATTTTATTTATTTTTAGTAATTTTTCAGATTATTTTTAAAAAATTAAATCTAAGGTATAAAAATATAATAAATTCTAGTTCTTAAATCTAAAAAGTAATCAGCCGCTGTGGTTTAGTGGTTAAGACACTGAAGAATTGGGGTTCCATTCCCAGCATCGACTTGAAGCCTACCCAGCTTCCTTTAGATGGGTTCCAGCTTGTCTAGGAAGTAATGGCAACCTGTGCACAATGCTGACCATATTGCCATTGATTACGTAATTGTAGACCCTTATCCTTCTTGACCTCCCTGGCCCACAATGGCTGTTGAGGGAATGTTTTACATTACTTTAAAAAAATTTATGTCTATTAAGCTAACTTTTACATGATATCATTGAACTAATATCTGATAAATGTATTTCATAATTTATTTTTCTCTTTTCCAAATTTTGGTTTGTTGATACATTTAAACAAGTATGGATGTAGTGAATGACATGAAAAATATTTTTTCATGCAATTAAATTTATTGATAAATTTTTTTTTTTTTTTTTACATTCTTGTGTTTGAATTTTTGCGTAGTTATTTTTAGGCAAATAGTCAATACTGTATTTTTGTGTATTAATCAACTTTTGTGCCTTTTTGTAATTAAAGTTTTGTGGTCTACTTACACTTTAGTAATATATTTACACCTCTGTAAAATTTATCTTACCTGTACGGTAACTACAAATATAAGAAAAGTCTATCACAATCAAAACTTTTAGGCAACAAAATATTTTAGGAAAACAAAATATTTTGGGAAATATTGTACATCCTTTGAGTGAAAAATATTTTTTTAAAAATATACTCTTTGATTGAGGAATGTAAATTGTGCTATGCGCATTGGTTTTAAGATGATTATTATTGTATTAGGTTAAGAACAATGTTTTCAAGTGCGGAGAAATTAAATGTTAGCACCAAATGCATGAAAATATTTTATTTAAAAATCTAAAATAATTTATTGACTTTGACTCAAGAAAATACAGTTAATGCAGACTTTTTTTGCAAATGTTTTCATGAAAGGTCTTGGTTGGATTTGTACAAATTTTCTGAGTGCTATTAGCATAATCGGTGTTCTACCTAAGCATTTTTAGGATGGCCCACCCTGCCTGCCCTTTGATGCACCTCTTTGCCCTACTTGTAAAAATAAGCCACCATCCCTTAAAAGCACTACTTTTTTTATTCATATTCCATTAAAAAAAATAATTCACTATTTAAATAATAATTACACGGGTAAAATTATTTTGAGTTTATAGGTTTATTTCTGATTATTATTACAAATATTTAATTTGTTAGAAATTAATTTTTATATTCTATAAATATTATATTTATTTTTATATTATATTTATTTTTATTTTATAATTTTATTTTTAATTAATTTATATTATTATTAATAACTAAATTTTAAATTTCTCTTTCTTCGGGGGAGGGTATATTAATAAATGTCACTGCAAGTGATTCTAAGTGTTAAAATTATTTTTAAATAAATACCTTTTTTTTAAAAATGCCCCTTTAAATGTTCATTGTCAACTTTTAATTTCGTCATTCAACTTTTAATGTAAATTATGGAAAAAAGCTTTCAAGTTGTTTATCAATTAATAACTTTAGTTTACTTTTTTCGAAAAAATTTGTGGACAATGATTGTCTTTAGGATGTCTTTATTTTTTAAAGATTTCAAATTTTTCTTTAATTTTGATAGGAGTAAGTATTACTTTTTGCAGTGCACACATGAAATAGTATAAGAAGGTAATGTAAAAATTGTTGAGGATCAAATTCAGTTATTACATAATATTACACATTTGATAATTTTTTACAGTGATAAGTGAGCACCCTTTCAAAACTCAATTGCCTTTTTCTGTGAGGAAGCACCTTGCCCCTTTTTTTTTTCCTAGTGAGAACTCAGCATCAGCATAATATTTAGAAAATTTCTTAGAATAACATTTGACTCTAAACACATAATTTGTTTTCATGCATGAATGGAACATTCTCAAAGTAATGTTTAAATAAATGAATAATTAATTTTCAGTTTGTTTTGAACATTTAAATTCATCATAATTTTTATTTAATCTGAGCTATGTATGATATAAATATTAATCAAGTCTTAAAAATACTGAAGATTACATACATAATGTTTGCTTAAAGATATATGCATCATGTAGAATTATTATTTCTAAATAATTGTCTTTCATAATTTTTAATTTATATGAATAAATATTAATGTGCTTCTTAAAAAGGTTTTTATTAGTTTCCAAAATAGATCCATATTAGCCTTAAGACTAAAAAAATTTCTAAATGTAACCGACTATACTTGACATTATAATTATATGCTTTTAGATATGTTATATAGTTGAACTTGTGAATGTTATTAAAGAAAATACAAAATGCTAATTATTTTTTAAGTTATAGAGTTATAGGCATTTGTATGATTTAAAGTTAGTAGATTAACTTTCTTATCGTTTATTTATACTTTTTCCCTAGGCAAAAAGGTTCTGATGCTTCATGGAAAGATAACAATGAGCCTCCTGAAGAGGTAAATTAGAAAATTTTGTTTCTGTTGTTTAATATTCGTAAAAAATATCATTAATATAATAATGATTTATAATAAATTCAACCATTTTAGTTATAAATATTAAGTATTTAGTTATAGTAATGTTTTTAAATAATATTATTAAGCATTATTAATACATTTCATCAGAGTTGTGGTTTGTTAATGAAAAAAATAATTGATTTAAATCAATTATTCAACAAAAAATCCAATCAGTAAAAGCTTCATATATACACGCTAAGTGGCCAAATTATTATGGCCATCCCCTTGATACAATATTGGACCACCTCTAGCCCGTAATACTGCTAGTATTCTTCTTGGCATAGATTCTATGAGATGTTGGTAAGTGGTAGGAGGAGTTTGACCCCTTTCCCGATGAACTGCACTTTTCAGTTTCGTAAGATTGGATGGTACTTGATCCCGCTGTCGATGCCCCATTCGATCTCATCTCAGTTATCATCTTAGTTATTATAATCATAAACTCAGGGAAGAAAGAAATATTTGTAAATTTCAATTCGCTAACCGTGATCCGGAAGTTTCCGGAGATCGAATTCTTGTATGTTTTATTTAAAATGATTCAAAAGTATGAATTTTATTATGCAACTTTCTTTTTTGTAAATATTTTTTTCCCGGTAGATACTTCGGAACTCCATTTTCAAAGGTGGAACTTAAAAACACAGTTTATTTTATTTGTTTGTAAAGGAGAGCCTGATACTTTATAAGCTTATATTCAAGATTAATATTCATTTTTTGTCAGTAAGTAGTTATTATAATCATAAACTCAGGGAAGAAAGAAATATTTGTAAATTTCAATTACTTCTCCGGGTCTTTCATAGGTGTCTTTAAAATTTTTAATATATTTTAAGCAAGCTAAGAAATATTGAGGAAAAAAACCTTGTTTAAATTTCTTTCTAATTTTTAAATGTAAATTTTTTTTTTTTTTTTTTTTTTTTTGCTCAAGAAATTTTCCAGAATTTTGAATTGGGCTCACAATTACCCCTGCATGCAATTGATGGTTCACTTGTCTCACACTCCCTTCTTGTTGCTACCTTCCTTTCTAGGCATCACTGTAACGCAATAGCTCATTTTGCGTAAAAGTGTCAGGTGGTTATAATAATTTGGCTACTCAGTGTAAATATGTAAAGCTATGATTTTGCCAATCCTGGTTTTTGTGGAATCGTTGGTGTTTATTTTGTCAACATTATTTTGAATACTAAGCATATTCTTGAGTTTTTTATCTAATTGTATTTACTTATAGTATTCAGTTCAATGCCCTACTCCTTTTTTTTTTACCAAATGTACCAATGAAAATTTGTGCTGAATTTTGAATTCTTTTAGTTATTGGTTGTTTGAACCCATGGCTAATCTTGTTTATAAAAAAATAGTTCAAAAAAATAGTGAAGCTATGAGCTCTATCTAAATGAAGCTGGTGTAATGTCTAGGTCTGTTTTGTAAAATTTTTCTATTTCCATACCTGCGAAGTCTCCTACTTTTTTAATGAAGACTCCTGTATTTTACGACTATCTCCTGTTTACCTGTATATTCTCAATTTTCTCCTATTAGTGGAAGAAATTAAAAAAATATTTTTTTTGCAATAAAATATCCATTAATTGCAACAAATATACTTATCATATTCCTCAACAGGTGGTGCTTTTGCCAGTACTGCAGTATGTTGAGTGTATATAGTTAAAGTAATTATAAATAATGCCTTAAAAAATCTTCATTAGATTAAGATTTATGTAAAAAAAATTTATATCTCTAAATATAAGTGCTAATATTATTTCCAATTTTGAATTTCTCTTTTTGACTTACATGATTATGCATGATGTATCAAAACTTTACTCATAGCCCAAAGTATTTCGCTTGTAAAATCTGCGTTATTTTATTTCTCCAATGTTGAGAGTAATGTATTTATTTAATTTTAATAGCATTTAGATTATTCTGATGATGAACAGGAAAGAGCAGCTAAATTGAAGCGAAGAGGCAAAAACAGAGTTCGTGAATCTGAAGATGATGATGAGGTGCAAGTACTTCCTTATAAGATTTCTCCCAATGAAAAAAGAACATTCAGTAAGTATTTTCTTGTGGTTCGTACTTTTCTATATTTGTATGTTAAGTTTTATTTTGAAAATAAACATTGAGCAGTGTTGTGAAAATAATTTTTCTTTCTGGGTGCCCTTAAGGTTTATTTTTGTTGAGAAAGTACTTTCAATAGTGACTTTTACAACTTGACAATTATGGTATAAAGTGTGTAGTATTTTGTTCATTTTTTTTAAAAAAAAGTTATGTTTCTTTAAATAATGTATAAATATTGATCTATCAAGTTTTCTATGAAGAAACCTATAAACTCTTTGAAGGCAGTAACTTTGAAAAAAATTTAAGTTTATGAGCTGGAAGCTGGAAAAAAATTGAACTTTCAATAATAAAAAAAAATTTCTGCTATGACTTAATGAAAAGTGCTATAAACAATTCTTTCAAATTTCTGTGAAATATTGCTAAACCAATGAAGAACTGAAAGGCAATGTTACATGTCATGTTTGGTTCTACTTGTTTAGTATTATATTTTTAGTTAATAAATACAAATAACACAAAAATACATCGATGAAACAAAACTAATATGAAAATGTAGAAAAAGTTTTAAATGTTTACATTTCTAGCTGGTCTGATATAAAGTGTATATAAATAAGTAAAATAAAGCTTAAATATAGTGCGTTTAAAAATTGTTGGTTACTGAAGTACCATAAGTTTAATAAATAAAAGATAATAAATGTAATTATTTCTATTTAATAATTTATTCAGTTATTTTTTTGTCTCATTGTTAAACATTTGACTTATATATTTTTGCTAGCATTTAATAAAGTTCCTAAAATTCACTTAAATTGAAATAAAATTTAGTACATTTTGTAAGAGTAATGAGAATTTATTTTAGTAAAATAAAATTTTATTTCTTGAAAAAAAAATCCAATTAAATCACAGAATTTATTTAAGTAAAAAATTGATCCAGTTAAGAAACTATAGAAAGTTTCGATATAAGAATTTTATTACAAGTGATATTTTTTATTATAAATCAGATATTAAATAGAAAGTGTTATATTAAATTGTAAAATTTAAAATTTTCTTACAGGAAATATTAATTGTAACATGCAATAATAATTATGTTATTAAAACTTGTCCTTGCAAATTTGCTGAAATTTTTTTTTTTTTTTTTTTTTTTTTTTTTTTTTTTTTTGTGTGTGTCTGGTGTGGGTTTTATTCAGATGTTGAAAACTCTCAACAATAGTTTATATTCTATGCTTACTATGCTTAAAGTATTTGAAACTATATATTTATTTTTTCGCATTGGATAATAATTTTACTAAATTATGATTTTAGTAATTTCACTTCAATATCTAAATGTATCTATTGAATAGCTCATTTTCCTGACAACTTTATCGAAAAGCTAATATAAAAATGAACAGCTAAATCACTTCTATGTTGCAAAATAATTTTGAAATTTCCTTAAAATGTTATTTTTTGTTTTGATCTTAAATTTAATTAGTACTATCATTTGAATGCTTTTCAGAAACACATACTTATCCACTTTATTAGTCATGGCAGAAAAAGTGATAGTAGCTTTACTATTACAATTATAATTTTTTTTATTTTACACAATTTTCTAAACTCTTACTTAAATTACATACTTCTTTGAATTTAAAGCTTCTAAAATTCTGACAAAATGTCAAAATTTTATCATAATTGTTACCATCTCTAAAAAAAAAATAATAACTATGTTTAAAAACATGCTGACCAGACTGCACTTACCAGGCTTATCAACGGCCACCTTAAGTCCCTTTCTTTTGAGGGTAGTATTAAAATCTACCCTAACTGCCCCAGGTGCCACAACATGCAGGCTTCCCCCCAACATATACTGGACTGTCTAGGTCTGGACAAAAGGGACATTCTTAATAACACTTATGGTGGCCGACTTCCTCCGGGTGATGAATTTCATGGACATAGATTAGCCCTGCTAATTTTGGGGATAAGGAAGAAGAAGAAAAACATGCTAAAGAAAAACTGTTAAAATTATGTTGCTGCTATCAACTGTTTCAAATATCATTTGACTTTTTATAACTTAGTAAATGAAAGATTTTTTTGAATCATTCCATTAAATATATTTTTATAATTTATTTAGGTTATACTTCTTATACTCGGAGCGACAGCTGTGAAACGCTGAACAATAGAAATTCGACTAATTACCACAGGAACTCAAATCAAAACAATAGAAATTCTGTCCAGAAGAACAGTGGCAGTTTGGATAATGTTCCAGTTTGGATCTCAGCTCCACCTCCCTATCTAGAACCCAAGCCATTACCTTCGCATAGCAATGCCACAAATACTACACCCGTGCAATCATTTCAACTTAAGCAACCTGCATCCTTACCGACACAGAACCATTTACAATCATCCAGTGTTCCACGTAATTCATCCCAAACACAATTTAGACCAGGCACACTTTTACTCAATCCTAAACAGCCTTTTGTGCCTCGCCAACCTCCGAATCTTAACTCGCAGAGACTATTATTGCAGTCACCCATTCCTCCACCTAATGGAAACAATTGTTATTTCCCTCCATCTCAAAGACCATCTCATCAAATGATACAGAATGCATCAGGACAAATATTGTTCCAAAATGGCCACAATAATGCTCCAAATCGACACATCTTTGGCCAAATAACTCCAGTTGGTATTATGTCTCCAGCTCCACCTATGTCCCCTGCTCCACCAATGTCTCCAGCTATTTTTAGCCCTTGTCCTAGTCCAGCTATGTATATTCCACCCAATGCATATTCTCCTTTTCCTTCACCTGCCTTGTCTCCAAATCCTTATTGGCGTCCTCAGAATCAGCATGCGCCATCCTTTACGAATGTCCAGAGTCCACCTCCGACTGCACCTTTGACTATACAAATCCCCACATTTTCAAGTCCACCTCCTATTGTCAGATTTTCTGCAGCCAACAATTATTCAGTACCTCCTCCTTCGTATTCTTCCAGATTTTAAGAGGACTCTTTTTTCTTTTTTTATCTTTTTGCATTTGATGTTATTATCTTTGTCAACATTATTTGTTGTCATGTATAATGGATTACTAAATGAATTAGAATTCTTCCATTGTATAAATTTGTTTTGCTTTTCTTGAATTGTATAGGAAGCTATTGTCCAGTATGATGTTTTATACAAATAAATGGATGATATGGAAATATGTTTCTTTTCTTACAATATTTTTTGTTCAAATTTATAACAAAGTTAAATAAGAAAATGCTTGTCAGTCAGTAAGCTAAATTTGTGTGTTATAAGTAATCCTAATTATTTTTTTAAAAATATTATTGTATGATGATAGTGAATACTTAATATTGTTGTCTGTAAAGTGATGATGCTTGACTCATGTAGGCTTTTTCAAGTACAACTTAGTAAAATAATTTTTTTGCTAATTTTAATTATTTTCCACTAAAAAAAACTTTCTGTGTAAAAAGAAGAAACATATTCAAATTAATGTTTAGAAATGTATTTGTAAAATCAATGTTTTCTCATTTTTTTTACATTTTTAATTCCAAATTATGATCTCTGTTGTCATAATGATATTATTTTCATTTATAACAATGCAATGTTCATGAATCATTCAAAATAATAATTTAAAAGTTAAAATTTCATCAAGATTTTTTTAGTTATATTTTATTTCAAAATGTGCAATTTTAAGTCGAGCCGAAAAAAGAAAAAAAAACCCCGACCATGAATAACTTTTGATCTAATGATCAGATCTTTATGGTGTAGGGCTCAATCTTAAAGGTTTGAGGAGGCGACCTCAAGTATGCTAATTGACTACTGCTGACGATATTATATTACAAAATAAGATACAAAAACTACTTTCTCTGAATAAACATAAATTTTTTCGGTTTTCTAACTCCCAAAATAGTAGCTGCAATCTAGTATAAATGGTCAACTATGATGATGTGAAAAAAATTTATACCTTACAGTTTAAAATTTTTTCGACTATTACTAAATAAAATAATATTTATTAAATTTAATTTTTTGCATGGATTTATCTTTGGATAAACAAATTTTATAATTGTGTGCAGATTTTTCAGTTTGCTTAAAAAATGCTTATGATATGGGGAAATTTGCAAAAAAAAAAAAATAAATTACATTAGGGGTTCAAACTTTGGATCACTCTCCTGACCAAAGTATGGGACAACATTAACAAAGAAACATTATAACTAAATAAAGCTAATACAACAAAAGTCAAATAAATAAAAAATTAATAAATGTTATTCATTCATTGTATTCACAATTATATGATAGCAATGCAAATGCATTATTTGTAAAATTACGTTTTAAACTTATATTCGGAAACAATAAATAAGAATGAAACAGTGTACAATAACGCTATAGGTGCAGTAACAAACTAGTTACTGTATATATTAGCGCCCTTTATCTTGATAATATATTAAATGCAAAGATTAAATTTGTTTTAAAGCTAATGGTATAGAATTTTTTCCGATGAGAATAAATATAAGACCTTTTGAACGCGATTATGACCAAAAATGTTCAGTGAAAAAGAATTACGAACGGTTTGATTATTCAACAACGAATCATGTAGAACTCGCGAGTATAAAACAACTGAACAAAGTATCTTTTCAGTTTAATATTTCGAAAGCAATACTAGTCAACAAAATTATGGAGATAACAGGTAAAAGTACAAGTACTGGCATTTTTTGATGATTTTATTTTTGGATTAGATTGTTATGAAGTCGAAACGGGAGTTCCTATGTGAATAAACGACGTGCGAAATGCTGTATGCAATGTTATGATAACTGGAGAGATGAATTCATTTACGGAAAGTTGTACATCGAAAGTAGGCGAAACCTTTTTTTTTACTATACAACGCTTATTGATATTTGCAGTACAANTTTCTTACAATATTTTTTGTTCAAATTTATAACAAAGTTAAATGAGAAAATGGTTGTCAGTCGGTAAGCTAAATTTGTGTGTTATAAGTAATCTTAATTATTTTTTTAAAAATATTATTGTATGATGATAGTGAATGCTTAATATTATTGTCTGTAAAGTGATGATTAAAATGTTTAAAAAGAAGAAATATACTATGTTTAAAAAGAAGAAATATATTCATATTCAAATTAATGTTTAGAAATGTATTTGTGAAATAAATTTTTTCTCATTTTTTTTTTACAGTTTTAATTACAAATTATGATCTCTGTTGTCATAATAATATCATTTTCATTTATAGCAATTTCATTATATAAATCATTCAAAATAATTATTTCAAAATGTACAATTTTAAGTCAAAAGCCCAAAAAAACAACAACAAAAACGATTGACCATGAATGACTTTTGATTTAATGATCAGATCTTTATGTTGTAGGGCTCAATCTTAAAGGTTTGAGGAGGCGACGTCAAACATGCTAATTGACTACTACTACTGATGATATTATATTACGAAATAAGATACAAAAACTACTTCCTCTGAATAAACATTCATTTCTTCGGTTTTCTAACTCCCAAAATAGTAGCTGCAATCTAGTATAGATGGTCAACTATGATGATGTAAAAAAAAATACCTTACAATTTAAAATTTTTTCGACTATTACTAAATAAAATAAATATTTACAAAATTTAATTTTTTGCAACATTAACAAAGTAACATTAATACTAAATGAAGCTAATACAACAAAAGTGTTTACTTTTTTCAAATAAATAAAAAATAAATTTTATTCATTCACTGTATTCACAATTATATGATAACTATGCAAATGCATTATTTCTAAAATTACATTTTAAGCTTATATTCGGAAACAATAAATAAGAATGAAACAGTATACAATAACACAATAGATGCAGTAATACTAGTTACTGTATCTATTAGTGCCCTTTATCTTGATAACGTATTAAGTGCAGAGATTAAATTTGTTTTAAAGCTAATGGTATAGATTTTTTTATCTTATTTTTTCGATGAGAATAAATATAAGACCTTTCGAAAGCGATTATGTCCAAAAATGTTCAGTGAAAAAGAATTACGAACGGTTTAATTATTCAACAACGAATCATGTAGAAGTCGCAAGTATAAAACAACTCAATCTGAACTAAGTATCTTTTCAGTTTAATATTTCGAAAGCAATACTAGTCAACAAAATTATGGAGATAACAGGTACAAGTACTGGCATTTTTTGATGATTTTATTTTTGGATTACATTGTTATGAAGTCGAAACGGGAGTTCCTATGTGAATAAACGACGTGCGAAATGCTGTATGCAATGCTATGATAACTGGAGAGATGAATTCATTTACGGAAAGATGTACATCGAAAGTAGGCGAAACCTTTTTTTTTTACCATACAACACTTTTTTACTTGATAACACTTATTGATAACTATGTAAAAGACAAACCTTGAAACTTAGAAGTTTACCCCTTTGATGCGTCCGATTCGTGTGATTTCGTCGTAAATACATGTTTTACATTTTTTTTCAGTTATTGCAAAGAATTTTAAGTTTTTATTTTTTTGATGCGATAACTGGTCTCTAAGCGCGAAAAATCTGCAATATGTAATTTCTTTTCAATATATATATTCTTTTATGCATTGATAAGAAAAAAATTTATTTTGTTAAAAATTTCCTTTCTCTCTCTAAATTTTATAAATGTTACTTTTATGGATAAAAATGACAGTCTTTTCATCTTTCATGTAGACTGTAATCTTTTATGTACAAAAAAGATTAAAAAAAATTTTAAAAAATCTTACCCTGAGATCAAAAATTTCAGATAACTGTCTGATTTAATCGACTTTACTTTTCGATACACATATACATCATATGACTTGGTGTAACATTTATGCTAGATCAAAGTTACAGCAAAAGAACTGAAGCCCACTCATTGGAAACTGAAAACAACCTATCCATTTTTAAAATTGAAATCGCCTGCAGACTTACTTATTTTGTTTAAAGTTATTTACACAAGATTTTTGTCTTTAAATCTGTTTTTCTCAATTTCAATTTTTTTCACTTTGCGCGCAAGATTTCTCAATCTCCAATAAACCCATTAAATTAAAATTTGGTAAATGGCTTGAGTATAGCATGCTGCTTAAATTTATGCTAGTACTTGAAGCTCAAAAAAATTTTTTTTTAGTCAAAATAAAAAAAAATTTAAACAATTAAGTTTTATTAAAAAACAACTTTTATTTCTCAATTTCTTTGATCTATTATGATTTTAAAAAGAGCATATTTGACTGTCGGTTAAACGATATTTCAAGTCATTAACATGATTTAAATGCACGCAAGACATTGAGTATCTTTTTTTTACTTCAAATTTTAGCTCTAGTAAACATTAAATTATAACAGTAGTTGGCGATTTTTCACGAAAGTGTTTGTTGATAAGTTTTAGAAAGTAAAAAAAAAAAAAAAATAAAAGTTATATGTTAATGATTTTTCAATGAAATCAAAACCATTTAGATCCCTTAACTGAAGAAACCGACATCTATTAGTGCAGTTTTTAAAGCTATAGACTATAAGAAAAGCAGGAGTCTGTATATCGTTTCTTAATCCAAATCCAGTTTCGAACGCATTTCAATTCTGTTAATTTCTATTCATTCTTATACAATTGTACTTATGATCATGTATTGATTTGTGATAAGAAATTACTTTTCATCCTTACTTCAACATTGGTTTGATAACGATTTGGTTGATAACCATTTGCTTCATTTAATCAGAGCCTTTATGAAAATGTAGAATAAATAATTATTACAAAAATTTTATTGCTGAACATTTCAGTTCAATGTTTTTTAACTTAAACCATTTTTATTAAAGGCCAGTTAATTCTCAATTTATTAATTTTTAAAATTTTTTTCTTTGTGAATGATTAAATGTTGTAAATGGTATTGAAAACAATGCAATAATTGTTCATTAGTACTTTTTGCCGCCAGTTTATTTCCTTGTAATGCTCTTAATTTAATGCCTTTGATCACCAGAAGCTAATTTTTTTAAATCTTTTCTTTTTTAAAAAAAAAAAAATCTGTTAAAATTTTTTTTTTTTAGCTATGTGGTATTAAAAATTAAGTTCATGATAATAAATGAAATATCTTCCAATATTTAAAATTATAAAATGCTTGGGTGTAATTTTTTTTCACTGTTTATTGAATTCTTACTGTCCATCCCAAACGAAAAATATTCTGCGAATTTAAATTTTCAATTGGGTACTTATAACTCGAGAAGAAGTGAAGTGATTTAGCCTAACCACGTAATTTAAATTAGATTTGATTGGATACCTGTAAGTGATGTCAAGCGTGTGTGTCGAACCTTAGTGTCTTCTGAATCGACAAATGCCACGATTTACCTACGATGACGTCATTTGCAGGTTTCCAATTGTTAGTATTTTAATTTCTTTCAAATAAATAAATAAAAATTTATAAATAGTTTGTCTAAAGTAAGAACTCCCCTAGCCATTCGTCTGGACCCGCCGCGGTGACTATGGTAACGAGGTATAACCATTTCAAGTAGGGGTGTGGGGTCATTGTTTAGGACAGGTTTTGGCTCGGATGGGCGAGATATTGTTTATTAATACCTCGACCCGCNCTAGGATGGCAAGCAGATTGTCCAATTCATCAGAGGCGATGATATAGAGAATCTTTTCTTTGGTCCATTGTGTTAGCCCTAGAGTGACGAGAAGCTACGCTCCCTGAAATGCACTATTCTAGTTTCCATAGCAACAGACTTTGTGGTGGGGAGAGTTCTTACTGTAGACAAACTATGTGTGTGAATCCTTTAAAGTATAGTGGCAATAATTTTGTTGATTCGCAAAATCTGTTGGGATTTTTTAATTTTTATGCTGGAAGCATCCATGAGTATGTTAAAAAGGAAATTCCATTATGCCTTAAGACTTTAATTCCGGTTTGAATAATTACTGCGACTGAATGCATTTATAAGACTAAAAAAAATGGTACTCTGATTTTATATGGAGAAGTTGCTTAATTTATGGAAGCCAGGAACGTTTAATAACCTTCTTTGTATGTGTAAATCATTTTATCAAAAACTTTCTCCGACAAGTTGTTGCACGTTTAAGCCATTAAACATTGATCAATATAAACCATACAGTGGTAAGGTAAAAGAAAATTTCCAGTCAATTTTGATTAAAAAGAATGAGTAGTTAAGAGATTTAAACTTAGTTTTACAAAATGTTCTTTTCATTTGAATACAAATCTCACTGATGGGACTCAAGGGTAACATTCTTTTCTTCGATCGTTTTGAAGGAAGGTCCATGAGGGAGGAGCTCCCATTACGTCACTGGATTCAGGATTGATGGCTTTTTCTGGAGAACGATTGATTAGATCGATTCTAGCTCTTTTTCTGAGAAACTACGCCCCCCCCACACCTCCACTTTCTTTCTTAAGTAGTTTTCCTTTGTTTTTTTCATTCGCGTTCGTTTTCCTTTTATTCTCGCTCTTTTAAAACACTTGACAAAAGATCTTTGAAGGTTATTTATTGTCTTTTTCTACTTTAATTTTTTTTTTAAATAATAAAATAGTTCTTCATAAAGAAAAAGAGCTTTTAAGTACATTTTACAGCATGTTACTTTTGTTAAGCAAGGAATAAGTTTCTCAAGGCTCTTTCTAACCACTTTTCCAGTAAACAATAGTTCCACAGTGGACTGATCGCAAGACACGGTTGGCAGTAGATTACAGAAGTTAAGCATCACTGATTCCGGTCAGTGCGCAGGTGGGTGATCAGTTTGTGAAGGGACCTAGGGTGCGCGTTATAGGTATTCGTCAAATTGTGATTCCAGAAATTGCTCGATTTCGTGCTTTCGAGTCATCCTCATCGACTTTTCTCAGACTGGCGCCAATAGCTCATCGTGCAGTTCTGATGCGACGTAAATAAAGTTACTACTACTGTCACTAAACAATAAATGCTTTAATCTGTCTCATCTATGCAAATTTCAGCATAGGCATCTAAAAAAATTATAAAATACTGTTGAAATCAATATGTGAAGGGACAAAAAAAAAATATTTGCAATTGCTTTTGTTCTTCAATTTGGTCTCTGCTTATTAAGTTGTAAATTAATTTTCATAACTTAATTTTTTATAACTTTGGTTGGAAGCGTCCTAGCTATTCATGTCGCATTTGTCTTTAAGAGATATTTTATCTAGTTATGAAAATGAAGTCTTAGTATATCATTTCAATGCTACTTAAGCATCAACTGCAAGTGCATAAAAGTATCCAGTTTAAGTTCTTCCAAAAAAAAAGCGAAATGTTTCCAGAAATCGAGGTTGGAAAATAAAGGTACTTTTAAGATGAAAGCACGATTTAAGAGACTTATGGCATTATAGCGCTACACAATTGAATCCGAGGGGCATTCTGTTGAGAAAATTTCACTATTACCTTTGTATTTTTTAGCCTAACGCATTTCAATAAAATAAAATTTCAGTATCACCTTTGCATTTTTTAGCCTTAAGAATTTTAATAAAATAAAATTTCATTATCACCTTAACATTTTGTAGCCTAACACATTTTTTAATGAAATGAAATTTCACTAAAACCTTTGCATTTTTTTTCCTTTTCGTATTTTAATAAATATTATTTCATTATCACCTTTGTATATTTTAGCCTAACGTATTTTAATAGAATAAAGTTTCATTATCACATTTGCATTTTTTTGCTAATGCTTAATTTTGGTAATGTGCACTATTGGTATTATTGGGGAAGTTTTGATAGAATGTCTCTATAAGAGTATAGAATATATTTGATAAAATTTACTCTTACGTAGGTACGGTAGGTAAATTTGATGCAACGGCACAGCTACAACACGTCTCTGAATTTGCTTTCTACTACTTTGAACAATGTCAACAAACTTGCATTACAAATGGGTTTAATAAAGGTATCCAACGGGAACTGTATGTATATATATATATATATATATATGTAATACAAAAATAATAAATACTTTTGTATTAATTAAAACTCTTTCGGTTTCATAAAATGTCTTTGTTAAAGAGTAAGCGTAGAGCTATTCTATTTTGGGAATTCAAGGCTGAAAACATACCATTGAATAATAATTAGATTTCAAAAAAAGTCAACAACGAAAAAAGAAAAGTTAAAGATGTTTAAAAAAAAAGTAAACATCGAAAAAAGAAAAGATGTTTCAGTAAAAGTAAGCATCGAAAAAATGAAAGTTAAGGATGTTTCACTAAAAGTAAGCATCGGAAAAAAAAAGAAAGAATGTCCAAAAAGTTCAAATGATTCGAAGAAAAATCTAGGTAATGGATGCGTTCATTATCTGGTTAATATCGACGAAAAAATATGTAAAGGGTAACAAAAACAAAAACGAAAAATAAAAGGAAAAATAGGAAAAAGAAAGAATGACCAAGAAACTAACAACAAAAATAAAAATAATCCTGTCGCTTGTAATAACAGGGCTACATCTCTGTTATCATTGGTGTATTCATACTAAGAAAATGCAGTCAAAACCATAATAAGTTGTCAAAAGGTTTATTAAAAGATATGCTGGTGGTTATAACATTTCGCATCCGCCCTCCCCGAGGGAAGGGGAGTGGACGTAACTCTGGGTGGTTCAAATGGATGTTTTGTGGAACACGTTTGTTCAGCAAGAGACATGCGAAAACAATCCGTCTCACATTAAATACTACAGAGATTGGTGTAATTAGGTTACAGTCGTACATGCCATTGTAACTCTACGCACTATGGAAAATCATTTAATGCTTCCTAATNAGCGTTTATTCTAATTATTTTATTCTTATATTCTCATTTTGGAAAGTAAATAAAACAATATCAATTATGTAGGATATTAAATGATAAGAAAATTACTGTTGAAATAAACATTGTTATAAAAAATTTATTAATTTCGAATCATTATATTTTCGAATAACTTTTATTGCTTTTAAAAACCTGTTTATGGTAAGGTAATGTCTTTTCTTTCTTTTTTCTCTTGAGCAGAAAAATAAATTTCCAGTATCAAAGAACATTTATATTCTGAATTTAGATATTCTCCTGTCTGGAGTAACTTGATCGGCAAGTGTTTGGGGAGATTATCTCGTTTTCAGGTTTCTCACGTATTTTTCTGGTTTACACGAAGTTGACCAATGAAGCTGTTAGAAGCCTCACACCATGCTAGAAAGTGAACGTGACTTTTGTATTAGAGGCTTCTATATGTGCAGCGGGCTACATTGCTGCTCTTTCGAATTTTATAAGCTCTCTTCTGTTGTCACATAAAGAAACTTATAAGAGTATATCTCAAAATAGATTTTTTAAAAATATTTAATGTTAATCACTAAGTTTTTGTAAGACATAAGTATCCTGTTTACAGTTTTATTTAATAAAATGAAGTAAGAAGATTTTCCGAATTGAGAGAGGCTCAATTTAACCCTAATTAAGGAATGAGTGTAAAAGTTTTAACTGAAGCAGAATGTTTGCAAACATTATTTGTTTATGAAGGAAGAAGGGGAGAACGATGAAAATAAAAATGACTTAAATTTTATTTTTCTTCTTTTTATTAAGAGGGAACGATTTTCGTTTTATAAAATTCTATAACATTTTGTTAAAAAAACTTTTAATGATATTTGAAATAAATTGATGAGAAAGTTCCAGTTACAAAAATACTTCTGTTAATAATAAAAATTTGTTCGTTTTTCTAATGTAACCGATCTTTAAAGTAGTTCCAGTCAGCTATTTTCTTTCTTATTGAGGAATTTATTATTTAATAAAAAAAGAAACTATAATAAACTTCTATGTAAAATACCGGGGTCCTATTTTTCACAAAGAATTAACGCACATCAACTTTGGAGGGATGCACTGTAGAAAATTTCGGATCAATTTACAATATGAATTACCAGTACTTTGGGTGCATGCTCCAAATAATCTCTTTTACCTTAAAATCCATCTTTACCATAAAATGTATAACCGTAGTTTTAATAAAAATATTTATTTAGTTTGAGTAATTCAGTGATTTTATGGTAATTATTATTGTAATAAAAAAATTGCGGTATATAAGATTTTTGTTCCTAAATATATTTCGGTAAAAATGGACTTTGGAGTAAACAGTACTGCCACCTTGAGTGTCGGTAATTGTGTACTAGATGATTTGGAAAATGAATGCAACTGGTGCCAAATTCTGACCCATTATTGCTAATTACCATTGGTCACAAACTCGTGGAGTCGTAAATTTTTGAGACCCCCTTTGATTTAGATTTAACTTTGCTCTTAAATCCCTCGATAACGGATTGTTTCCTGAGTATAATATTTTATCTTTCATTGATTGATGTTTACTTTATTTCCTTTATTTCTCTTTAAAAATTATATTTTTAACAGATGACAGTTTTTTTTTTCATCTTTTTTTTTTTAATTGGCAAAAATGGCGAGTTTTGAAGTTTTTGATTTGCGCTTATTTTTAGGTACATATAACTTTATGAAATGCCGAGTTAGCTTGAAGTAACTTTTTTAACTTGGCTTAACCAAGCTCAGTTGAAATTAACTAACCTTAAACCTCCTTCTTTTTAATAAAGTTTACAGGCCCCAATTCAATCACAAAATATAAAAATGCAAAAAAAAAAAATAATAATAATAAATAAATAGTTAAAAAATAGAAATGAAATTAAAAAATGAGAACATTTAAAAATCGTAGTACAGAAAATCTGATAATTGTCCAAACAACAGAGGATTTTACCTGGAAAAATGAACGGGAGTTTTCATACTATGAGTACTTATATTTTTTGGGGTGTTGAACACGAACCCGCCCTTTTCGACCAAAATTTATTTCCGGAAAATGTGTTTTTCTTTGAAAAAAGTGGAAATTTTTTTCGATTGGAAATTTCTGATGACGTATTTGAAAACTGGAAAAAATTTCTTACAAAATCTATGTTTACATTTTGTCCGTACGTAATAAATCTATGAATTACGTTCTCGGAAAAAGTGACTATTGCCCTGGAATCTCTCTCAGTACTTCAAAAGAAAAATTTTGGAGAAACAACTCAATCTCTATTAAAACTAATTAATCTCTAAATTAACCATCATAAATTTACCCCCAGTTCATTTCCTTTACCTCCTTTATCCCCTTTTCTATTCCTCTATTTTCCACTCCTAATAACCATAATTTGCTTAAAATAGCCCTTATTAATATGATTTTCAGTCTTTTTCTTTCAATTTTTAGCCATATAAATTTTAGAATCTTACATTTTTTTTCTCTTTAGTGATAGGAAGTATGTTTTTCTTCCTTTCATATCAAGACCTGACGAAAGAATTTTTATAAAATTTCAAATCTCTATTGGTTATTCTCTCCAAGTTTTCCTTTGAAGAGACACCATTTCAGTGGAATAGTCACTTTTTCCGCGCTCGTAATTCTTTAATTTTTTACCCTACGGGCTAAATGTAAAAGTATAGATTTTATGAGAAATTATCTCTGGTTTTCAAATATGTCATCAGAATCTTTTCTATTCTAAATTAAAAAATAGTTATTGGTAAAAACCAGATTTTTCGCGGGAAAAGACATATACCCCGGAAATTTTTTTTTGTCGCAAAATGCGGGTTCATATTCAGTACCTCAATAAGTATGTAAGAAATAAAATCTCCCACTTACTTTTCCAGCTAACGTCACTTTTTGAGCTCTATTGCCTGCACTTATTAAGGATTATATTTTAAAATCGTAGTAATTCAAATTTTCGTTTATATTCTGACATCTCTTTCGCATAAAAAAACTATTATTGCCCATTGGAAAAATGGGTGTTGTTTTGGGTTTGATGGCGTTATTTGGAAGTCATCAAACTTTTCAACTGTGTTGAAGAGTAACAGTAAACAGTTCGCATGCGTCGTCATTGCATGCGTTGCTATGGCGACCGCTACTGTTTGATAATTTTTTTAGAATTCTTTTTTTCACTTTTAATTTTGTTATGCATTAAGTTGGTGAGTTTATTATTATTATTTTTTTTTTTGAGGATTTGAAATGGGAGATATGGAATAAATTTTGGTTAAAAAATATTTTCATATCTCTAAGTTTAAAATAGACGAAATAATTTATAAAGAAACTTTAAATTATTACATTTTCTGTATATACATTGACTTCACCACCTCTCATAGAGAACAAAACATCGTAGGTTTCAAATGAGTTGAATCTTATAGCCCCAGAAAGGTCTCAGAAATGTAATCTTGCAAAAGTTTCATTTTGGTTGACGAAGAAATATTTATGGGATGTTATTTTTGAAATATTTCTGTGATGTTATTTATGGGATATCTGAAACATTTACGAAATATTTCATTAACACTTTCGTTGCAGTGGACATTTTGATTTTCAGTGGCTAATAGAAATTGTTTCTGTGACTTTTTTAAACGCTTTCAAATTACACTTTTTTCAAACATTTAAAACATATCCAGACCGTAATTTGGATGTTTTACCTTACATGAGATAGATTTGATTTTCATTTTGAATGATTTATTTAAATTGTTTTCAATTAAATTTTTGATTAAAAGAGTACATATGTAAGCAATTTAGCAAGGGCATAAAAATTAGGAATTTTAATTAAATTTTTTATACCAAATTTGCCACCTAGAATTTGAAGCATAATCATTTTAAAATATATATATTTAAAAGTTGCTAGATAATTATACCGCATGTAGAGTCTAATATAAACAAATGCAATTTCTTTTACTCCACTTCTATGTTTTTGCTTTTATTTAATTTTTGTTAGAAAAAAATGCACATCTGAGCAAATCAAACAGGGTATAAATGATTCTTTACTTTTATTTTTGTTTTTAGTTAAATTCCTGATAAAAAAATTTTTTTTTTGAACAATTTAACCTGGGCATAAATAGCTAGGAATTTTAATAAGAGTTTTCTTAACCATCTTACTTTCTATAATTTGAAGCATAATCATCTAAATGTTTAAATAGCTAGATTGATAAACCATGCACAAAGTCAGCCCATATACTCTTATGCAGCTTTTTTATTTCTCCGAATCCATTAATCTCAAAGTTTTTTCCTAAAAAAAGAACAAAAAAGAAATGTCTTAAGACTGAAGACAGAAAAACCATAGATTATACATCCCCCTATAGCCATTTTCAGAAAAATCAGGCCATAAAACAGCAGACGGGGAAAAATAAATAGCAAAAAGGAGAGTTAATGATAAAAATGAAAATCTAAACATCGAAGGAGCTGGATATGGTGGGCCAACTAAATGATCCGAATTCTATTATCAAAAGGAAAAAATCCTTACGGAAGATCCATGGACTGAGTAAAGACTGGTCATTGATATCGATTACGAAAGCTTTAGGGCTGAATCGATTCGAAATCAATGCGCTGATCATTTTAAGGGGAGTCGACTGGAGTTGAAGGAGTTGCTTATCTTGAGTCCGCCAGGTTAGAAACCCAGCTGAGAAAACTGTTGTTACTCAGATAAGAAATGAAATAAAACATTAATGACTAAAGAAAGTGGTCTGATCTATTAAGAGTCAGCAAAATATATTGAGCTCAGTGTAAACATGATATGTGATAACTATAAACCAGTGGGGGGAGCTAAATGAACTAATTTAATGTGATATTTTCTTACTTTTTCAATACTTGTGTAAAATTATGATACAAATAGGTGGTACTTCTTTTTTCTAATTTTATTTTATAATTGGCGTTGAACAGTCGACCTAACCTTGAGCTTACAATTATCAATGCCCAACTCCGTACCCCGATAATTTTAAACCCCACCAAGAAAATAAGGGAACCCCTGGATCAAGCATTGATACAAAAAGCCTTCGTGGAGGATTCTTTGATAGAACTAGCCCATACTTGTGCTATATGGAGTGGAAAAATCACGAAATCCTTGCACGGTTAGCCTAACGGTAAGGGGACTATAACCCATGATCATGATTCGTCTATCACTGAGGATATTTTGCGTCTGCACTGCGGTCGGTGCGAACCGAGTGCGAAATTCTTATCGATCCTCATTTGAACCCTCCTTTGAACTTCAAATGAGGTGAACCTTCATTGATACCCAGCCCGGTTCACCTCATTCTAATGCAAGAGTTCTATTCCCTGTGCCACCACGACTTCCTGTTTTCTTACTTTATTTTATTTTATTTTATTTTATAATCGTCGTTGAACAGCCGATCCAATTTAGGGTTTACGACTACTACCTTGCAACTTTTAACCTCCAGGGGAACTCCTGGATCAAGTATTGGGAGAAATTTGCCTTCGTGGAAAATTTTTGATGGCACTAACCCACATTTGCGTTACACAGAGAGGAAAACCGCGAGATTATCCCACGGTTAACCTGACGACAAGGGGAGTCTAACCCAAGATCCGTTTACCCTTGTGGATATTTTACACCAGCACTGTGGTCGGTTTGAGCTAGGTGCAGAATTCGTGTAGATCAGCCATTGCTGGGATTCGTACAAGGTTCACTCATGACGCTCATGATGAAAAAAATCTATTATGCCGTAATTTTTACAGTAATAATTACCATAAAAGTCACTGAATCACTCTAATTAAGTAGACATTAATGTAAAATCTGCGATATAATATTTTACGGTAAAATGGATTTTGCGGATGATGCTACCCAAAGTTCCGGTACTTTATACCGGAATTTTTTACAGTTTAGTGACGTTTATATATTTTTTTAAAACTCAAACATCATGACTTTGGTAATTGAATGATTTTTACATTCTGAACTTTCAAGTAATTCCTTAGCAGACACTGAAGTCACTTAGATTTATAAATAGAGATGAAATTATCTGATTAAACACAATGAGCAACCATCTCAGTGAAATGCTTTTAAAACGAATTATGGAGCAAAAGCACTTAACTTTTCGCTCATATGGGTTAGGAAGCATATTCTCTCAACAGCTTATTCGCGCAATAATTAATGAACACTAGACATTGCGTGAGTACCTGCAAGACGACCACATCTTACCCTAAATTACCTTAATGAAAAGTGGTTACCTTCATAGCTATGAATCATGCTGTGAATGACAATTGGGCTTAAGAGACAGTTTTTCCTTTTATTAAATAAAGGACCTCCTCTTAGTTGATTTAAATAAAACAAATTTTATTTTCTATATGATTAAAATTAGGGTTTGTTATCGGCAAAAAAATTAAACTTTTCTATTAAATACTTTATTGGTTAACAAACATTGTCATATTAAAATGTATCAGAAAAAATATAATAAAAAAGGAAAAATGTAGTATTACATCTTTTAACATAAAGAAAAACAATTTTACCATAACTGTTTCAAATAAAGATTTTATATAATGACAATATTTTATGTGGATGTATTTTTTTTTTGCATAACATAACAATATTTGCTTTTGATTATGTCATCAAAATTGTAATTTAATCGCAAAATTAGCCTTACTGCAGTTTTTTCAAAATATTAATAAAAACTGAACTAGAAATAATTTTACAAGATTTAATGACAGCTTACATAATTACTTATTTAAAAAATGACGACTAACTTAATGGAAGCAGATGACAATTAAATTAAGCATAGCGGTTTGTACTTTACCAAAGAAACCAATCTTATTAGTTTCAAATAAAATAAATCCACTTTTTTGAAAGATTTAAAATTAGCATACACAAACAGGAAAAATTTAAACTCTCAACCAAATATATTTACTGACGTAGATGTTGAAAACATTCAACGGACCAGAAAAATATAAAATAAAAACAAAATACAAAATGTTACATTTTCAATACAAAGTAAAGATATAACAATAATTAAGCTGTAATAATGCATATATGATTAAAATATATATCATAACAACATAAGTTTGAAATTCTGTTATAAAATAATACAATAAAATATAGTAGCCTTTTGCTTTTCTGGATATTAAATAATGAGAACCTTGCAGGAAATAATACGTGATAAAGATAAAGTGAAAACTTATTAGCTTCTTGTATCACGTATATAAGCTTCGTGTATCTATCACCTTAAGAAATAAGAAACAAATTTGTTTGATTTCTGCACTATAAATTTTACTGTATCTTCACACAAAAAATGATGGTAACTACTTTATACCAAAGGGGGGTTCCACTAACTGTTCCAGTTCACCCAGAATAAGGATAGTTTCTAGAGTAATGAAACAGCTAGAATTTTCTTTTTACACTACTTGGTGTAAAGAAGCCAACACCATGTTCGTTATTCAATTACACTAAAATTTGTAATTATAATATGAAATGATGCACACAAGATTCCGAGATATTTGAACGATACAATATGAAGCAAACTTCATAAATTTGAGATACATGTATAAATTGTTTCTTAAAATTAAAATAGTTTTCTAATCAAACACATACATAACAGAGAGCGAATATTAAGATGAATTCAAACTGGGGTTAACAAAACCAAAGCGGATAGAAATTAAATATTATAAATATTATTTAAAACAGGTAGCTGATATTTAAAAATTAAAATATAATTATCCTTATTATACAACTGAAAACATATTTTAACGGCTTTTTAATAGATAATGTATACCGACGTGGAAGAAAAAAACGCTCTCATGCCTATTCTTAATCGATGTAAACAAACTTTTGGTGATATCTAAACTGCGCCAACGTTGGTATGTTTGGATGTGAAAATAAATCATTTATCTTTATTATACAACTAGGAACATATTTTAATATTTTGAATGGCAAACTTTCGTTTCAGTAGATAATGTATAGCGACGTGGAAGAGAAGAACGTTCTCATGCCAATTATTAATCGATGTAAGCAAATTTTTAGTGATATCTAAACTGCGTCAACATTGGCATTTTTGGATGTGAAAATAAATCATTTATTCTTATACTAAGAGCATATTTTAATATTTTAACGGCAAACTTTTGTTTCAGTAGATAATGTATAGCGACGTGGAAGAAAAGAACGCTCTCATGCCAATTCTTAATCGATGTAAACAAACTTTTGGTGATATCTAAACTGTGCCAACGTTGGTATTTTCAGATGTGAAAATAAATCATTTATAGTGCGAAAGCTCATGAGTATGGTGTAATCGTTTTCCATTTTAGGTGTTTAAGTTTAACTACACCCTTTAAATTGTATGGGATCTATATTTGAGTTTAACTTGAAATGAAATGTCCTTTACATAATTGTTTGGGTTGTTCAACATCAAATTTAAAAAAATATTGCACCACAGTTTTCACAAATTTTTTGAAATCATGATTGATAAGATGAAATCAAATATATTTTAATTGCATTGTTGGCACTGTTTTATCTGCGGAAGCATATTACTAAAACATTTTTTTAGTCACAATTTCTAGGATGATTTAAGTCTTTAAAAAAAACTCATTCCAGATAAAACTTTTTAAAACATTTTTCCTCCCAGGTCGTAAAGAAAGCTTGATTTCAGCACTAAAATGTCCTATACCAGCATTACTTCGCCGAAATGATGATGTCGCATTACCATACAAGGTAAAAATCCAAGTGAAGTTAAACGTAAATGTCTCTTCCTTACGATGCGAGCCTTGTTGCAGTGAAACCAAATAGCGAGACATCACGGATGGAATAGCGGAACTCCAAGGTCATTTAGTCGCGGTAAACGATTTTTTTAAAATATTTTATTTATTTTTTTATTTTCTTGACGCAGTCTTTTCGAGAAGCATATCCGTGCCTTTTTATACTTTGAAACGAGACAATATCCGGCATTATAGAGCTTCTTCAAATTTTGCGAATAAATAGTTTTAAAACATCGGTAGTTTAAGAGATAGTTTTATAGCTTATTGTTTGCTATAATATTATAGAGAATACAGTTTTATAACTTTTCGGATTTTGTCAAAAACGTATAAATTGATTGTTTACAGCCATTGTATTCTGTTGCAAGTTAAGGAAATATTATGTTATCAGACAGTATTATTTAACTTTTTATATCAAATAAATTATCAAGCAGATATATAGAAACATTAGGGGAGGATGATATATCAGTATAATAAAAAAAAATATCAAATTAGCTTTTACATGGTGGAAAAGACTTTGTTTTATTCTGCTTTGTATTTACTTTGTTTTTTGCTTTATTCATATTTTTTAATATAATTAATTTTTGTTTTGCAATTAGTGAAAACTGTAATGACGATGAATACCAATTTTTTTAAACTTATACTCTAAAGTTTGATGCAATCATAATGACCCACACTGGTGCAAAAAATTAAGGAATATTTCAGATTTCGACAAATATCCCGTAAAATACTGGATGGATTTAAATAAAATTTGGTATGAACATAGGCTGATATAATACAAATAAAACAGGTAGTACAAACTACAATGCTATAGGTAGTACAAACTACAATGCTATAGGTAGTACAAACTACAATACAAACTACAAAACTACAATAATGTGCAAGAATGATCGTGCGTTACACTCACTTCAGTAAGAAAGTGTGAATCAATGATCACAGAAGTGAACTACGGTGAGAAAAAAAGTGTAGTCAAAACTACCAGAATATGGTAAAATTTATCGTGTATCTGGCACATTAGTAACCAAGTTCATTAATTTTTATTGAAGCACTTTGGTAAGGATTTTGGTAAAATGAACAATAAAATAAGGTTTTGTGACAAGTGAAAAAATTTGGTAAATGTTTTAAAATTCGGTAATTTTATCATGATACCTTAGAGTATGTATTAAAAATCGTTTATTCAGTTAAGTTTACTTTTCAGTTTCGTATTTTTTTACTAAATATGGGGTAATAAGGAATATAATTTTGAAAACCGAAATTTCCTGTAAACCGTTGCCATATGAATGGAAAAATTACATGGCGTAAATACCGCATACTTTAGTTTTTATTATCAGAATTATTATTATTATTATTTTACCAGAAATATCATTATTATTATTATTATTTTACTAGAAGTGTCATTATTATTATTATTTTACCGGAAATGTCATTATCATACAGTTCCGTAATTTTATTGAAAATGTTTTTCTCCGTGTAGAAAAGATTGGTTTATAAAGGTATGGACCCCACTAATTACACATTACGTTATTTTATACAAGAAGTAAGATAGTTTTGAAGTTAATGTGGCAATTGTTCTTAGAAACACTGTTCTGATCCTAAATGGTTTTTGGAAAGAGATTGAAAATTTTAAATCTTCTGGTTGATTGGCAGATCTTTTCATTTTCCAAAAGAGCTTAAGCCAGGTGAGCTCTATGAGTTACTCCCTTTCATAAAAAGCAAGCTTAGAGCTCTAAGATTTTAACCCTAAATTTTAAATCAATCAAAATGCGTTCATTCAACACGAAACTTGCTTAGACCATTTTAAATACTATTTTTAAAGTAAGGAACTCTGAAGGAAATTCTATGGTAATGATTTTTTGTTTATTTAACTAATAAATGATTGATAATTTAAATCTTACGCGTATTGTATAAAAAGGCCTTTTAGTATGGATTTCATTGAAAATTTAGAAAAGAGTACACTGTAGAAAATTCTGGTGAAAAGTACCAGAATTCGGGATGCCAGTATTTTTTACCTTAAAAACTTATCTTAGCTTAAAATTTTACGGAAAAAAAAATCTGAAAGACTGCAACTTTCACAGTAATATTTACTGTAAAATCACTGAATTACTGTAATTAGATAAATATTGCTGTAAAAAATACTGTTTAAAATTTTACTGATTTTACGGCACTTCAGGGTGCTAGTACTTTTCGCAGTAATTTGATCCAGAATTTTTCACAGTATATGCCACTTTAATTTAAAGTTTGAGTAAGAAAAAATCTTAAAGTAAGCCAATAGTAAAACAATATATATAAATTACCATTTAGTTAAAAAGAATATTTGGAGATTATATTTCTTAAAATGTAGTAATGTTAACTTCGGTTTTTTTTTCTAAGAAAAAGGTATCGAAGATGAAAATTTATCAAGATAAAATTGTTATAAGTTTAAAAATGTTATATTTATTTTTTTCAAAACCGAATTATTTTTGATTCAAGATATTTTTATTATAAATTTTGCATTTCTGATTTTGCAAATAAATTATAATGTCATTGTAAATTTGGTAGTGAAGCAAAATCTGGGCATAATTTTGGATATTTATGCAGTTGATTGCTGCTCGACACCAGATGTCACTGGAATTCCAGGAATCGATCGACTGGCGGCATCCCGGTTTTTCTTTCCGAGGTATTCAGGATTGCGATAAAATGAAACTCTTTGGCGAAAGTGTTTTCCTACTTTACTCCCACTTGTAGGAGGAAAAATTATTCAATAAATCTATATCCAAAATATTGTTTTGCGGAATTTATTTAACTTTGTTTTATTTTTAGACACGTTTGTATTGAACATTTCTTTTTTAAAAAAAGTGATTTAATTATTAGTACACTTTAAAAAATTCTGGTTCAAATTCCGGTAAAAAGTACCGACACTCAGAGAGCCGGTACTTTTTACCGAAAAATAGGAGCATGCTATGGAGCAAAAAAATCTGATGTACCGTAATTTTTACAGTAATAATTACCGTAAAATCACTGAATCACTCTAATTAAATAAATATTAGTTTGAAAATTACAGTATAATATTTTATGTTAAAAATGGATACTGTTTATGCTCCCTAAATGATTTACATAATAATTTGATCCGAACTTTTTTTGCAGCGTGATACAGTACAATTACTGAATTACAATAAAATTACTGAATTCCTCTAATTAAATAAAAATTACGGTATAATATTTTACGGTAAGATGGATTTTGCAGATGATGCACCCAAAGTGCCGGTATTTTATATCGTAATTTGATTTGGAATTTTTTGCAGTGTTCTCTTGATTTTCAAAACGTAAGATAAATTTCAAAGCTACTTTTTAAACTAATTTTTATTTTCTTTAATCATTTATTTGTTATATATAAATTCCATACCGGTTTCTTCATTTTTTTTAGTTCCAGTTCTGGTGTAATTTTTTATTTCCTATTTTATTACCTTAACTTTAATCTTCCTTAATAATAATAATACAAAAAATACTTATTTATAATGATATTACATTGACAAAATTCATGGAAACATCTGTTACATCATAGCCTATTGCTGTGACTGAAGTGATTCAACTATTTTGGATAAAAATAACAACAGCAACAACGTTTTGAAAAGGTATTAGATGCTCACATTGGTTGACACAGTTGTTGCTGTGTTATCACTTTAGATACTACGATTCGAATTTTTAAGACATTGGGGTGAAAAATTAGATGCTTTTTTGATATTTAGGGCTTTCTGAAAAAGTTTTCATAAATTATTTTAACGAAAAGTAAATATAAAATAATTTTAAAAGATGGGTAATTACTTAGATAATGCTCCATAAAGGTGGGTGATAAATAATTGTTAATAGCTTCATTTGCTGTGTTCTTCGCAATAGTAAGAATTAAAGCATTAAAAGGGTAAAAATTTAAAAATATTTAATTTTGAAAAAAATATCTGAAGAAAAAATTAATAAATAAATACAGATAAATAATAAAATTTTAATATCCTATCTATTAATTGCAACAGAGTATGAAATAAAATTTACGAAAAAATATAGATTAATTGGAAGATTTTTTTAAAAAAATTAGCATTTTAATAAAAATTATAAGAGGAAAAAAAAATACTGTGACAAACATAGTCATGCTTCGTAAGATTAAACGAACAAATGAAGAACCCAAAAATTTTATTTCTATTATTATTATTATTTCTTGTAATTTTTTGTATTGAATCTTGGAATTTTAGAATTCGTTTCAAATTTCTGAAAGATAACTATGCGTTTCTTCTTTACTGATAATTTTTTTAATTGTCATTTGAAGCACTTCGAGGAAATAATTTTTGCAAAAATCCCATTTGTATGGAAAAATTATTTAAGAATTTTTTTCAATTGAGGGGAATTTTGTTATTAAACACAAAAATTTGCAGAATTTAAGTCATTTATTAGATAATTCTGTTTTTCAAAATTATAATTTTTCTTATTCACACATAAGTAAAAATACAAGAATGAAAAGCAATTTTTACAGGAAAAAAAAGATTTTTATTTCAAACTCTAAAAATTTGTGATAAATTTACTAGATTTTCAGAAAGTATCATTCATTTTAATACTTATCTTGTAATTTTAAAACTTCAAGTGTATGTGATAGATAATGGTGATAGATAATTGTAATCTGTTTATTATATTTTCTGATACAGTTTATTTAAAATTATGCTCCTTTGTTGATAACAGTTAAATAAGTGTTAAGTATTTTAGTTAATCTAAAATATCTTTCTGTTATAATAGAGAGAAGAGAGTTTTGATTGATGTTTTCAAATGCTTAATTGGCATGCTTTAAACGTACTTGACTCTTGTGGTTTCACTTTTATGAGTTTCACTATATTGCTTATTATTTCTGTATAGTTTCACTTTGTCAGAGCGAAACGAAACTTATGTCTTATAAGGAAATTCCACCAAGTTTAACGTAAAATTTTGATATCAAACAGCGATTTAATGATTTGGCAACTAATTTAACTCTCAATTCATTCGCCGAAACATAAACAGCTATTTCTGAGTCTGTTTTTATTAAATCTTTGACACAAATTCTTAGAAAACATAGGATTCACATAAAATTGAAAACATTTGGGCAAATGTATATACCAGGCACACGTGTGAAATGTTTGTAAAATTTAATCGTCATGGAAAAAAAAATCATGCATCATATAACAGGGTAAAAAGTTCTTCCTATCCGTAATATGCTTTAGTGGAGCAACAAAAAAAAGCTCAAATCTTCCCCTTTAGAAATCGGGTATTCTACAACAGTGGATGGTGTAATGAATTATAATTCACTAGATTTATAGCTCAGCAGAGTTTATAAATTTACAAAATTTTCAACAAGCTTTCTTTTGAGGTCCTGTTCTCCTTTACTACAGCAATCAATTTTAATATGAATACATCGAGCAAGTTAAATGGATAATTTATCCTATTTATAACTTTAAAACCAATATGCTGAAAATTAATAAATAAAATTTTAATCATGATAAATTAATAAATAAAACCTTACTCACGGTAGATTAATAAATGAAACCTTAATTAATTTTCAAAGGTTCTGACAATACATCTCCAGATAATAGTTGTTTATCATAAAAATATATAAATGAATTGCTTTGCAGAATAATTTATATAACAGGAAATAAGAAAATAATAAATTAATGGTATTTTATCTTGATAATCTAAAAAATAATATTATCTTAACATCCCTCTTAGTATATTCATATGTATATTTATTAAACCCCGATGATTAAAATTTTATGCCATTTATTACTAAAATTAGAATGTTGTGTTATATTTCATACATGAAGCTGCTTTATAATAATTGTAAACAAAGTATATTGATACTTAAAACCCTTATTTTAATTTCTTTTTTGTTACTTAAATAGTATTTAAAAGGAAATCTGTATTTATAATAAAGTTCAAAAACAAATCCCGGAAAATGATGTAATTTATTTCTTAATAATAAATTTTTCTTTTTTGTTGCAAAAAAAACTGACAGCGGGGAAGTCTTGGTATTCTTAATAAAGTATAGAATTAGATTTTTGTACTTTATTATTAAGAATGTATTCGAATAGTATTAGAATTCGTAAATAAAGTATATTATCTAAAAAAAAGTTTTCAAAACCTAATAAGTTTTCGTATAAAATTAAAGTTAATTTTGAAATATACAAGCATCATTGTGTAGTATTTTTTAGATCATTAATAACGTTTCTTCCTTTTTCAAGTAAATAAGTAAATAAAAAAGTATTTTCATTAAAACAAGTTTCAGTCATTAGTTAAAAAACTGAAATAACATTTATTCATATATTTTCTGATCGAAGCAACGCACATTTTATGAAATTGTAAGCATAACACAGCTTCAGATGCCAGATGTATGCCAGAGTGTCTGAGAAGTAAAATTACGAATTTTTGAAGATATAAATAGGCAAATTTTTGATGTTGCTAATTTGTGACTGTATTTTGCGAATTTTGAATACATTAATTTGCTGTTGTGACAGTGCTTTACGTTTAAACATAATTTATGAAGAAATTTCTTTCCTATTTCAGATATTTTAGGAAAAAGATGAATAGAAAAAAGATCAAAATAAATAAGCAAAAGTGGAAATAGATTCATGAGAATTGATTTTATTTCCCGAATATGAATAATTATGGTTGCAAGTAGCATTTTAAATTCAATGACCAAATATTATCCTACTTGATAAGAATCTTCCTTTAATAAAGTTTCTATTTCT
Source organism: Parasteatoda tepidariorum (assembly GCF_043381705.1). Lineage (NCBI taxonomy): Eukaryota > Metazoa > Arthropoda > Arachnida > Araneae > Theridiidae > Parasteatoda > Parasteatoda tepidariorum. The sequence goes on from NC_092205.1 coordinate 56,960,378, forward strand.
GCTTCTTCTAAACAATTAATTTGACATTTCTCATTTGCAGAAAAAGGAATTAAATTTATCCGCACCTATGAAAAATGTATAAATATACTATTCGTGAATTTACTTAAAAAATATTTTAATTTAAATAACTTTACTTACAGATTGTATGGCACACTGCGAAATAAAGAATTACCAAAACTACCAGAATATGGGAAAATTTGCCGGGCTTTTGACACCGTGGGAACACCAAAAACTCGATAATGGTAAACTCCGTACTCCCTTTGTTAATAATTTTGGTAAAATTAACTATAAAATATGGTTTTATAATATGCGATAAAATTTGGTAAAATGGACCTTTGAGCATGGCATAAAAACCATTTATACGGTTAAATTTACTTTTCAGTTTTGTATTTTTTCCTAAAAGTGTGCTAATAAGAACTATAAATTTGAAAACCAGAATTTCTGGTATGCCCTTAGCCGATGAAAGGAAAAATTAACAAATGAATGGCTTAAATATCGAATATTCTAATTTTATAAACCAAAATTATGTTTTTTTTCTTACTAAAATTGTCACTTTTATGCACTACTGTAATTTCACTAGAATTGTTTTTTTCTGTGCACGTTACACTCATTTAGAGCAAAGAGATTACCTTTCAATAAGAAGACTTTACGTTTTATTTCTATGATTAAAATAATTTTTTGCGTTAATTAAGGTATAGAAAAATATCTTGCAATTTTTGCTGGAAATATTAATTTAAAATTATACAAATAAAAAATTGTCAAAATATATTTTTTCTAGAAATTAGTCCCTGAAAATCTGTTTTTCCTGATTTCATCAAAGGAGAGTTTTCATTTGGCGACGAATTTAATCCCTCTAGTAACCCTTCGCCGTTGCTGGGTTCCGCGTAACGAGAGCTTCTCCTCTTGAAGCTCCTTCTCATCCAAAAGGAACTGGTACAGATCTGCACCCCTGCTATCAGGTCAACAACAACCGGACTCATCGTTTTGATATCGAAGGAGGAAGTCCATCTCAAGACCTACAAGTGACCGGATCGATCGGATAGGAAACACTACCATTTGGTGCTCATTAAGAAATGGAAGAATAGTAAGCAAACTATAAAAAAAGAGAATAGATATCGAAGATATTTAAACGAGAAGAGAAGTGAAGAGAAATCTTGAAAATCGTCACCTTGTTGGGACGTGCATTTGCGCATGCGCATTTACCGTTGTCGCAGGATGATGCCATAAGTCGTTATGTAGCCTTACAAAGAACCCCAAGAGTGTTTAAGTTTTGAGTTCGAATTTTTCTCCATCTTCTTCGATTTTTCTCTCTGATGTGAAAATTTCCATCATTTTATCCGCAATAGGTGATTAAAAAACTCGACCTAGGCATGTTTTCGATATTTTTCATTACCTAATTTCACCCAGCACTATTTAATTTCTTTCGAAAGGTTGGAAATTTTTAATGAGAAAAAAAAAACTATTGATTACAAGTAAAATTGAGTGGTAAGTCTGCTTTCTTTGTTCAATAACTGATTTAATTTCGAAACATTCTGACGGTAAAAAAAAATTTTGCATTTAAAATAAACCGGATTATACATGATATTGACTCTGAAACACATATACTCCAAATAGCGTAATTAAAGTTATTTTATATAAAAAAAAATTATTTTAATATAAAACTGTATGAATATATGTTTATTGGTTAAGCTTTGTTATACAATATCACATTTGATTTGTTTTAAAACTATTTAAATAATAAATTTCAAAAATGAAAGATTTTTAATTAAAAATATTTAAATTTATTTAATATTTTAATGTGTTTTTGAAACTTACTCTCTATGATAACCGGAGTATTTTATGCTGCTGCATGTGTTGAAAATAAAATATCATTTTTACAGAGATATTTATTTCACAATAAATTTCGTTCTTGTTTGAATTTATTCCATATAAAGCGTTCTACTAATGAATCTTATAAGGAAATCGAAAAAGCATCAGAGATTGAAAAGTATTTATTGTAACACGGCACAAAAACCCCCTTAAAGGTATTTTAGCACTTTTTTAAAAACAATTTGAATTAATATTCAAAAGAAAATGACATTAGGAAAACTTAATACTTGACTGAAATAGAAAAAAATAATTATGTTAAATTTTTATTACAAACTTGTCATCGCTTATTAGATTAGGATTATCCTGCCTGAACAAAGTTTTAAAAAAATGTATCCTTAAATTTAATTAAATCAAAGTACTTAAAAAAAATTATTTGAATTCATGTTTCCAATCTTTCTCTTAAAAAACTAAATAGCGATTTTTTCTTCGCTGTTTTAAAACAAAGATTGACTTTTTTTTCACTTTACAAATAAAAAAATACTATTGGTGTATTCGTGTTGTAACTGTTTAGAATTCCTAGGTAAAAAAAGTGATGCGAATATTTTTTTAATATTTTTTAAGCTATATGTGTACTTTTGGTGTTGTTTCTCATCCATGGGACCGTTTCTAGAGTTTTAATGTTATTAGGGAACTATGTGTGTTTTGCAATTACGAGTATTTTAAATTAGGTAATAAATGTATCGAAAACATGTCTAGAAAAAGGACATAATTTGCGATTAATTGTACTTGAACTTTTTTTTGTTGAAGAATTATATTAAACACTGAACTGTTAAGTACATGTTCTTTTTCTATAATCATATTCTTCATACAAGAACTTGTTTAAAAAGATATGAAATAACCTTATAAGAACTTTTAAAAGCCTTCGTAATCCTTCTTATTCAAAAAAAAAAATTCGAAGACTCAATTTGTTGTCCATATATCCAGTGAACGGCTTTCTACGTGATTTTGTTTCTACTGTCCGTTGAACTCAGGTGTATTTATTACTTCAAAAGAAGCTATGACTTTATTTGAAGTTTCTCTAGACGTTATGTTAAACCTTGTATAAATTAGAACCAAACAAAACAGTGTCACTGCAGCAAACAAATTATGATTTAAAATCTGCAAAGGAAGTTAAGTAACTGTAAAATATATATATTTGAAGATTTTTTTTGTTGATCAGAAGCATAATGAGCATCGCATTACTTATGTTATTCGCAAAGAATTGGTGTTTTCTAGCATACTTTTGCAATCTTTTGCCTGCTTAAGCCTTTCTTTGACTCCATTTTGCTTAATAGCGGAAAAGTTTATTTGTTCATCTGTGCAAAGGTCACAAATATTAATTTCGGCGGCATCCGGCAAATAAGGGACGAATGTTGCAGCCTAAAAGGGCGAAGAGGAAAGACGAATCGAAGAACACGTCTTACAGAACAGCCCGATGTCAAGAACTATTGCCAAACAAATCACTCGAGACGACAACAAACGACGCTCTGACGATTAGGAGATAGTTGCGCAGGTGACCATGGAGGGAACGACCATGGTGACAGTGGGCGGTGGGGGTGACGGCGGCGAGGAGGCGGTGGTGAACGCGACCCTCAGCCCCCATGACGAGTGTATGAAAGAGCGCAAATGGTGGTGTTTCCTTCTGTCGAGCGTGTTCACATTCATGGCGGGACTCTTCATCATCCTGATTTGGCGCGCATTTGCTTTCCTCTGCTGCCGGAACAAGGAAAAGAGCGGCGCTGGGGCGGCGAAAGTCGCGAAGGTGACGGCCGCGGACCCGAAAGGAGGGGCGGTGGCCGGTGGAAACGAAATAGGATTTATGACCGAAGCGAAGGACTGGGCCGGAGAGCTCATCTCTGGGCAGTCGACTACAGGAAGGATTTTGGTAAGTCAAATATTATTTTATATATGCTTATTCTGTAACTATTTTCCACACTGACATTGTTTAACCCTTTGACGCACTCTGGACACCAGTGTCCATGTTGTATGTTTTTTTTTCTGACTATCTAATTACAAGCAAAAATATATTTCGGAATCATTTAATTATCAAAACAAGCCTTTAAGTCTTTTAGTTACTAAAAAATCTGTTAGATCAGAGGTTCACAAATGGTGTTTCACTTGTTAGTACTTATTATAAAGAGTGATGAGTTTTGAAGCATTTGATTATAGTTAGATCCGACATATAACTCATAATTTATTTTATATTACAGTTGCCTTTATGAAATTATTCCAAGTAAAATGCCAATGAAATAGAAAGGGAATTTTTTAAAGGAAAATTAATATTTCTATTAACAAGATATTGAAAAAATTATGAAGAAAACAAGCACTTGTAAACTATACCATTAGTATTATCTATTGCGTTTTTCAAGGCAGAATACCTCAATTCTTTTATATAAAAATATATTTTCATAATAACCCTTTTCAGCGTTTATAGCAGTTCCTTTAAGTTTTCATTTCAGAGTAAACCAAAATTCTGCTTGTTTTAATCATTTTTAGCTTATGCATATACACCGGAAACAAATTCATTACTAGACTAGATATAGCATAAGGAAGGACAACAAATTCAACTGACAGACATAAAACCTAATTTAAGATAATTAATGATAAAGCTATGAAAAATCTTCATTCTTCTAACAAAATATTTAAAATATATAATCTTTTATAGGTCATAACGTTTCACAGTTATCTTAAACTTTATTTTTGAAGTGGGGATTCCGCCAAAAAGAAGGCTGATTATTCAGGGTACCATAGCCAAAAAAAAAAAAAAAAAATGGGAAAAGCTGTGTTAGAATATGGAAATTATATTTGTACTAACATTTAAAATCCAAAAAAATTAGATGCAATTATTTTTTTCAAATTTAAAAATTAATTAGTTACTGATTTTGCAAAAGGAAGAAATTTTATTGATGAATAAATGATTCTGTTAGATATAAATAACTTCGAATATGTGCAAATTTGAAAAATTATTCTTTGGAAGTAAACGGTGTTTGGAAGATTTTACCATTAACACAGAAAAGGACACTCATGCTGTATCTCCCAGCAATAAATTATTAAAATGCTCAATACAATATTTTTCCATATTTGACCCAAATTTATAGAAAATAATGAAAAAAGTATGAAAAATATGTTTAGTAGAAATGCTGCGTCAAAGGGTTAAGAAAACTGAACAATGGTTTAACATCTTAGTTTATATAACTAACACAATATCTAAATATTCTGCTACACGACTAAGCTATTAGGATCAAATTATCATGCCAGTTTTGCGTTTCTGCGTGACAATAAATTTAAAGAACATCAAATTATGGTTTCTCTTCATCAGCAAGTTTTAATCAGAAAAAGGGTATGCCTATATTTTTGAATCAACATACATAAATTAAACTTTAACGATTACGATAACGATTTTAATAGTCATGATATTTTCCTTTTCATTATCTCAAACTTTCCTTTCACTCAAAAGATAAATAATTTTAGAAATTTAGCCTTTTATTGTAATCATTAAATTATCATTAAAAAAGTTGTTTTGTCTTGCTAAGTACTTCTGAAGCAGAGAAAGTTTTTTTTTTTTCAATTTGAGTGAAAATAGTAAAAAATATCTCTTTTATTTAAGTTTCTAGTGATCTTAGAACTTTTTAAACTTTGAACTTAAACTTGAAATGGTTTATAATATATCAAATAAGACCAAATCTGAGACGATAAGACTAATAGCTTAGTTATAATGCTTTAATTTAAAAAGTACATTGTTTGACTTGTACTTATTCACGCATTTAACATTGCTATCTAGACAAATAAAATATTGTTTCGTATGTATTTTTATGCGCTGAATACAACGAAAGCAAACGAGTCGATGAAACTGACAGCTCAGAAGTTGCAAGGATTTTTTTTAAATTTTGAATTTTGTACTTTGATATCTTTCGATTTTGCTTATAAGAATACTCAAATATTATCTCAGTTGTCTAAGCAGCTTCGAGATAGCAATATCAAAAGGGAAAATAAATTTAAGTCCAAAATGATTATTTTTTTTTATATAGAAACTTTTGCAACTACTAAACTATTAGTACGTGTTTGCTTTTATTCAATTCAGCTTAATTCACGGAATACGGTACTTAATTTGCATAGATAACCAATTCAGGTGAGTAGATATGTAAAGTGCGCAATGTAATAAAATTTTTTCTATGATTGTTAAATAAAATAATAAATATTTATTAAAAGTTATATTTCGCATAAAATTATCTTTAGTAAAACGAATTTTAAAATTGTGTTCAAAATTTTTTTAATCCACTTAAAAAGTTTTAAAGATATGACAAAATACGAAAAAAATAAGATAAGCAATAAGAGACCCAGACTTTGGACCGCACTCCTGACTAAGTTATAGGGACGATATTTCCTAGATTGGGGCTTCCTCCTACATTTCGGAAGTCAGAAATCGTAACACGTCGAAAAAAGGTATATTTATTCAGCGAAAATGCGTTTTTTTGTCTGATTATTTTTGTGTCTGCACTTATTAATTTACATATTTGAGGTAAGCCCGGCACTAAGATTGAGTCTTAGGACCTGGATATACAATCATTAGATCAAAAGTTATTCAGGGTGGTCCGCTATTTTTTGGTGCACTATAGAAACATGTTTACATTACAGCATGAAACATGTTTACATTATGGAATATTTGTACTTATTTTACATTTCTATCAATAGCACATTGCTTTTGCAATCGCTACTGTGAATAATTCATGATAGGAAAATAGATAAAAGAAGGCAGAAAATAAGTAAATCGGTGGCACATTAGAAAACATTTATATTATTTAAGTTTTTGACAGTTTAGATATGATCTGCGATTTCACAAAATTTTTCATTAAAAAATAAGCATTTGTTTTTAAAAAAAATAGTGAAAGAAACATAAAAAATTCTGATGAATCTGATGCAATACTTTTTACCTTTATTTTCAAAGAGAAAAAAGTAAGAAGCAAAAAAAGTGCATTTGTGTTAATCCGTGGTTGGCCTGAAATATTTTATTTATGTGTGCAAACTTTTATTGATGTTATGAAAAAAGATTTTTGTCATCTTTAGAGAAAATTATTTAAACAGGAAAAATAATTTAGAGCATTTTCAAACTGGTGTGCACTCATAAGTGACTTCTTATTTAATACAGTTTTTTTTTGTTTGTCAAATACAGTATTTTTTATATTTGTTACAGTTAATTTTATTTAATTACGCTTTGTTTTCCGGCCCACTTTTACGAACATATTTTACGAACTTAGATTTTCGAAATTTTATCCCTGAAATTAACGTTACTATTGATATCTGAATTTACTGTAAATTTATGTAACTCAAGAGCGTGTTTATTAAAAAGTACATTTATGTCATAGTTTAGATAATAAATTAATAATTTATTTAATTAGTTTCAGTAAGGGAGCTGTAAATTTACAAAATTCATATTACATGCAAGGAAAATATTATTCACGCTTATTCAGTTCAATACATTTAATCATAAAAGTTAATTTAAAAATAAGCTTGTGAAATATAAAACATGTCTAATGATGGACACAGTTTCATCAACTATAATTAGATTTTTGAATTTTTAATTCCTTGAACTTTAAAATAATATGCTGTGCATTTAATTGATTTATCAAGCTAAATGGGAAATCCGACTAATCGCAAGCCGCCATTGTCATTTTACAATGCAACGAGCTAATTGGTATCGTCTGCAATGCCTTCTAGTCCATCTGAAAGGTTTTAGGATTATGTCAATGAATCTACTTATCCTTAGGCCAATTAGAGAACACATCATCCACTGCTCAATTTGTCTGATTATTTCCAGCCATTTGTAATAAAATGGGTGAATTAGTGACTTAATAAAAAGCGTTCAAATAAAAGCCAATAAGTTAGAGCTAAGGCTAGCTTCAGTGAAATGGGCTCTTGAATTATTTTTGCCTACGAAATAAATATTAAACAACGATTGTGCCCAGAAATTATAAGTGCAGAAAATGATAGTGTGAATAAAAAAGGTACAAAATGTTTCAACAATAACGAGCATTTGAAATACTTCCATTATCTAATAAAAGTTAAATTTTTATATTAATAAATATTACATTTATCAAAGAACATAAGGAAGAAACAAATATTAAATTTATCAAGGAACAGAACATTTATCAAAGAACAGTATCTCTAACATCTTCTGCTTTATGTTTTTCCGTTAGAATCTTTATGCTTAAGATTTTCTATCATTAACTTGATAAATAACTTTTAAGTAACAGTTAAATCAGCGCTTGCAGGAATTTTAAACGAGTTTGGTGAGAAATATTTAGAAAATTCTTAGGTTCTAGTCATCAAAACCTATCAGAAGAAAGTAGAAATCTCGATATTCGTAACATTTCTTTTTAATTTGCATAATTTCAGATATATACATGGAACTAGTTTGACCCATCTGAAACTATCCAACAATGTTAAAAAACTAATTTATTGAGAAAAAAATTTCGATTAAAAAAATAATAATTATTTTTTTATGATTTAATTTGAAATCTGTTAAAAGTTTTAATAAAGCTGATGTTATGTATAATTGCTGCCTGCATGTTATCGAATTTTTTAATGACTAACGTACAGGGAGCAAAAAAATGACAGCCCTGAATAACTTTCGATTTAATGATCGGATTTTCACGTTCTAGGACTCACTATTAATAGCTCGAGGGGGTGACCTTAAATATGCTAATTAATAAGTACAGATGATATTTTAAGTAAGGAAATCAGACACAAAAACGTACATTCTCTAAATAAACATATTTTTTTCCAATGGATTCGGATTTCTGACCCTTTAACTATAGTGGATAGCCACAATCTGGGAAAAATGGTAAGGAGAGTGCTCAAAAGTTTGGACCCCTTAATGTTAGTTTTACTTTTTGCGAATTTCGCTATATCTCGAGAACTTTTAAGCGAATCGAAAATTTTTGCTCACAATTATAAAATTCGTTTATCCAAAGATAATTTCCTGCAAAATATTTATTATAAGTAAATATTTTTTATTTTACTTAACAGTGGTCAAAAAAATTTTAAATTGCAATGCATACATTTTTTTGCATCTTTTAAAGAATGTTACTTTAAATGGCAAAATTTGAGCGAATTGGCTTTAGTAGCAATTGAATTTCAAAAAAGTCAGATACCTAAAATTCGAATTCTCAGGAAGTATTCGACCGATTTGGCACAAATTGTGTACTTTGCCATTAAAAACTACATTCAATATCATCTTATTTACTTACTACTTAAAATATTATCTGTATTTAATAATTAGCATATTTGAGCTCACACTCTCGAGCCATTAAGATAGAGTCTTAGAACGTGAAAATCCGGGCATTAGATCAAAAAAATATTAAGGGTGTTCCAGTATTTTGTTTGCACACTGTATATTAATTTCTTATATTACAACTTAAAACTCAAATCAAAATCATTGAAATTTCAAAAATACCATTTTTAAAATGCAACATCTTTTTAAAACAATGAATATATTGTAGTTTTATTATTTTCAGTGAATAATATATAATAAATATTGAGTTTATTCACAATACTTCACTACACAGAGCTACTCTAGAGAACAATAGTTTTAGGGATAGTTTTAAGAACTTATTAACAATAGTTTTAAGGAATTTCAAACTGATGTAGATTTCTAATTAGCACAGTCTCATTTATTATTAGATAGTTTTTCTCATTTATTTCTCATTAATTTCGCACATTTCTAATTAGCTAAAATCATATACGTGGATTCTAATAAGCCTATAAGTTTCAGGTTGAATAGAAAATGCTCGAGACTTTTTTTCAATTAGCCTTAAATGACGGAGACATTTGTAAAGAGCCGGATTCCTTAAGTTAGCCTATAGCATTCGTAACAAAATATGTAAATTAAGCTTCGAAAGTTATGAAAGCTCTACATTTAGAATTTCAGAAATCGATGTTAGCGCATTGTAACTGAATTTGTTCACTAAATTTTCAGATTGTTTTCCTTTTTTTTTTGCACAATGCATTTTAACATTTGATGACATCAAGTAACTGATGTAGAAAAATTAATTTCCACAATGCAGAACGCACATTTTAACTATGCATCCATTTTGTAAGTTCATTTTTTCCTCTTGATTTTTCCATCTCCCTTTTTTCCATGTAAAAAAAGTGCATTTCATACCCTAACATGTAATTTTTTTCTTCCTTTTTCATAAAAAATGCATTTACTATAAAAGGCATTCGTATTGAATAAATAAATATATATTGCAAAACTTTTAATTAGGCATGTGCACATTAATTTAAAATGTAACCAGAGTTTTAAAATGCTTGCCTTTTTTTATTTTTATTAGCAACTAGTGTGGTCGTTAACTTAGAATCTTCATAATCATGCAAAAATGAAAAAAAAAGGCTTTCAGAACTAAGATTTGGATTGCATCCAAAATTTAAACTCATGATTTTTTATTCACAATTAAGTAGATTGTTGATAACGTCCCTGAATGACACTACTTTTACTAAAATATTTTTACTTCTCTAAAAACAGAACTGTGCCCTTACTTTTTAATTTAAGATTGATGTTGTTTAGATTTGCTTATAAAAACAATTATCTGAATGCTGATAAGTGTTCTTTTATTCAGGAATTGCTTGATTTTATGATAAGAAAGCAATAAAACAAACAAGTTCCTAAAAGATAAATATTATTAAAATTAAAATTGATAGTTTTATTATCTAATACGAACCAAATAAAAAAGCTCACTTCTAATAATCCCATTCAAAACAGAAAACGAAGAAGACCACCAATAAGGTGGCTGGACTCCGGCGAGAAGAACTTTCTTATAGTAAATAAGGAAAACTGGAAGAACCTTGCTGCGGATAGGACTAGATGGCAAATACTTCTTAGGACGGCCTTGGCCTGTAACAGGCTGCAGTGCCTTGAAGGGAGAAGTGTTATTATCAATAGATTAAAATGATAACATGTAGTTAAAATAAAATTTCTGAAGATATCATTTCAGTTAACGTATGCAATAAAATGGGAATGTTAAATGCATTGCTCATTTATAACATCGAAATAAACTAAATCAAGAGCTTTTCAATTTATGTTTTTTTTCTGATTTTATGAACGTCTTTTTCTGATAAACTTTTTTTCTCTCTTGAAATCAAAGATTTTCAAAAAATATATAAAGGTTTTTGATAAAAATAAATTCATTCACTGAAATTAATTCACTACAATGACTTTTTAAAAATGTTGAAGCAAGATATTGATGCCGCATTGATAATTAGGCATCAAGTTAAACAGCATTTATTAAAAGTTCAAATGGTTTTAAATTTTTCTTCTAATTTCACTCGGTAGCAATTTTTTTCTGTTGCATGAAATTCTTTAACATATTTTAGATACTTTCGTATTGCTGATTTCAAATTTGCAATCGATTTCTCTCTTCAAGCAGCAGTCCCCTTCCCCGTCAAAATTTACATGTTTAAAAACATATCATAGGTTTTAAATATATCATGTAACATATAACAGGAAGCCACGTAAATGTTGCAACGAACTTCTTGGGGAGTTGGGACACATCATCGATATTGTAATTGCATAGAAGCCCATGCCTGGAAACGCTGTTGTTCGCGGCTAGGGTCACTTTCCTTTTATAAACCGTGTCTTCGTGTGCATTTGGACAATTCATGATAGGGAAGCACTCCTAGTAGTTTTCGACAGCCTTTTCGGGCATGGATTTCTTAGCAATTTTAATCCTGATGATTTGCCTTATCTTCCCTGGAAACTTGTCGTAAGATTTATGTTATTCTTTGGTTATATATAACATTTTTAAACTTGTACATTTGGACAAAAAAGAGCTTAAAAATGTTATTTAAAAAATGTAGCTTTAGAAGCAAAACTAATTTAAAATCCCTACATTTGAACTAGGCAAGAACTAATATTTGAAAAAATGCAACAAAAAATTTGTTCCACTCTTATTTACTCATTGAAATTCTTACCTATTAATTGTAAATTAGTAATTTAATAATTGCACGATAATTTTAGCTTCACTTCAGATATTATAAATAATAATTATGTGGAAATGCAAAACTTTTTTTGGGCAAAAGAATTATTCAAAAAATTATATTTGCTTGCCAAGTAAACAAGTAAATATATTTGTTTATAAGTAAATATATTTTTATAAAAGTTATAAAGATAGTTTTTCTCATTTATTTTGTATTTTATATTTTTAATATTTGATCTTTATATTTTAATTTTAATTCATCAACCAAAAATTTATGCTTGAGATTAGGATTTTTAGTTTTCATATACTTAAAAACAAAGAATTCAAAGTATTGCATTGCTTCAAAATAATAAATTTATTTATGAACAAAAGTTTCATATACTTAAAAACAAAGAGTTCAAAGTGGTGTATTGTTTCAAAATGATAAATTTATTTATAAACAAAAGTTTCATATACTTAAAAACAAAGAATTCAAAGTAGTGTACTGTTTCAAAATGATAAATTTATTTATAAACTATAGTTTCATATACTTAAAAACAAAGAATTCAAAGTGGCGTATTGTTTCAAAATGATAAATTTATTTATAAACAAAAGTCTGTTAGCAACAGTTAAATTTCTTTCTAAAATTTTTTTATAATTTTGTTGTTTTTGTAGCTTAAGAGATTTCCTTCCTTTATTGATGTAGTTATCTGATACAAAAAGTTGAAGACCACTATTTTAAATTGAAGACTTTCACTCTTTCCCCCCCCCTGCTATATTTGTCTTCATTTCTGTCTTAGGTTTTGTCTTATGAGTTAGGCTTTGACGTATCTTTTGTCTTCTTCCAGCAAATCCACATTAATGCAACAAAAAATTTTCTTACTTTAAATTTTTTTAAATGTTCTATCGATTTCACATAATATCACAGAAATGTTAATTAGTTTTTTCACTTAATATTATTTATAATTATTTACCTACGTGTCTCTTAATTTTTAAACATATTCTTTATTTAAACTTCATTTACAGTAGTTTTTTTATGCTTGAAATGGTCTTCATTAAATATTTCAGTCATTGATAGCTCAAATGCAATCATTTAAGCATAACGTAAATAACTAAATCAATGACAAAGATAATTTGGGAGTTGATAAAAAAAAACGTTTAAAAAAAGTAAAAAAAACGAAAGATTAAAAATGAAATAAAATTCAATTGCGAAGATGTTATGTTATCATAGCGACAAACAATGTTCACTATGGCAACGGTGAAATAAAATTATTTATTGTTATTAGATTTAACTTCGAAGAAAATTAACATTTGTCAAATTCTTTTTCTACAAATGAATTATAAAGAGTGCTATTTAAGAGGTAATATTATAAAAAGCTGCGGTTAGCAAAATTAATATATATAGANGTGATATTTTTTTTTGGATTAAGAAGACTATATATATATATATATATATATATATTACCAAAAATGGAAGAAAGGACGAAAAAGGTGCTATTCCAAGTTAATTACTTTAAAAAATTTATTAAATCCTAATAGCAGAAACTACAATAATTTTCAAAAATAAATTGAAAATTTTTATTATTAAATTGTTAAAAGTATAATATTTTCTGTCGCATCAAAAATTAGAAACATATATATTTTTTAAAAATTAATTTAAGCGTCTCTTTGAAGTTGCAGTCTACTTACTGAATAATAAAACAGAAAAAAAAGGAATTTTAAATATTTTTGTTAAAATATGTCTTAGATTTCTATACATCATATTTTTCATAAAAGTTGAGCTTGGCGCATGCATTTTAACAGCCTAAAAATATTATAAATAGATGCAACGAAACGCATGTTTATATTTGTATTTCTTTCCATTTGCTCACAATATTTTATTCTATTTGAATATTTTTTTTAAAAGAAAAAAAATGTGAGATTCTAGCATTTTATAAATAATTTTTCCTCGACATAATACGTGAGCTGGAAGCTTTCCAAGCCACTAACGTTTTCTGTGTGTCACATTCGGTTACACACGAGTTTCACAAAATCTTTGTTAGTTTTTTTATTTTATATTTTTACTCACCACTTCAATCATGAATGGAAAGGGGTTGTACTTTCTCTCAGGTTTTCATAATCTAGTGAGCACATAAACGGTTAATTTCAAAGAAAAATAATCCCTCAAAACTACCTGGAGGATTACTAATCATGGAGCCTCGCATGACATATTTAAGTCCTCTTGCACGATATATAGACATGAAGGATGACTCTCCGAATTAATCATTTTAAATTGTTGGCTGTCTCATCAATTAATAATTTCTTTATATTATTTAAAATAATGATTTTTCTCATAATTTAATGTGTAAGTCATTTTATTAATAGCTGTTATGAGAAAGTTCGAAGTTATTTTAAAATAAACCGCATTTTTATGTATTTTTGAATATTTTTGCTTACAATAAAAGTGATTTCATTATCTGAATGAAAGGTGCCACCGCCATTAGTATAAACTTTTAAAATCCATGATGAAAATTGAGAAAAAAATACATACATTAAGGGTGGCAGATTATTATTTAAGTAAGGAAAAAAACAAACAAGAACGCTATATAAATCTAATGAATCAAAGAAGTATAGCAGAAATTGGCAAATGCTTTTGCTATAATAGTGATGAATTTAATTCTTATTTTATAACCGTCGTTGAATGGCCGACCCAATTTGAAGTTTGCGACTATCAATGTTCAACTCCAACTCCATAGCCATGTAATTTTTATACCCAATCCAGAAGACAAGGGAACTCCTGGATCAAGTATCAGAAGAAATTTGCTTTTATGGAGGACTCCTTGATGGAAGTTCACATTTTCGTTACGTAGAGAGAAAAACCACGAAACCTCCCACAGTTAGCTTAACGGCGAGGGCTCTCTAACCTATGGTACGTCTACCACTTAGGAAAGCTTACGTCAGCACTGTGGGGGGATTCGGAATTCGTATCTACCAGCCATTGCTGGGGTTCGAACCCGGCTCATCTCATGGGAAGGCGAATGCTCTATCACCTGAGCCACCACGGTTCTGTCGACTCAATTGTCGAATGTAAATCAATAAATAATTTGGATATTTATGTAAAAAACATGCATTGTTTAAAATAATTTGTATTAAAAATAATTAAGCTTAGAAAAATAAATTAAGTTTTAATTTGAGATCAAAACTACCATTTTAAATTTGATTTCTTTCTAAGACAACGTTCGACTACAGAAATCCTAAAAATATCAAAAAATTAATAGCTACTGTCGAAATAGTGACAATTTAAAGCAAAAACGAATCAACAGGTTGGTTAAATATTATTCTTTGGACTAGCCAAGATTTTAGTAGAGCTCTTTGCAATCGATTATTGCCGCTTTTTTGTAGAATTTTATTATACATTTAAAATAAAAATATCAAATCATAAGATTTTTAAATTTTAACCATTAAGGATATTTTCCGTCAGCACTGTGGTTGGTGTGAGCTGAGTGCGGAATCAGTATCGAATAGTCGAACCCGGGTCTTCTTATTGGCAAGTGAGAGCTCTATCCCCTGAGACCCCGTGGCTCTAAATTGGTGAATTGTAAATATAACTTAATGTCAGAAATATATCGAAAAAGTAGCTGTTATTTTTGCTGCATGAGTTTAAAAAAATGCGCATTAGGATAAGCAGAAAACAATAAAAATTTATTTAGTGCAGTTTAAACAATTTCCTTTAAGTTCTATATAAAACGCAATTCCCCAACCATTTTTTAAAAAAGAAATTTTGAACTAAACAAGCTATAAAATGTAGTTTTTAAGGCTAAAAATAATGCAATCAAAGAAACTTCAGGTGTAACATAGTTTAGCAGTTGCTGCCGCTATAAAAGTGGCAAATTGTAAGCAAAATTTTATAGTAGAAATATATGACAAAATCAATTTTTATTTTTAACTGTACGGGTTTAAAATGTGAACTATGCTAACCATAACAGCAAAGTTTATACTGTGCAAATTGTTGTTGAAAAAAGAGCATATTAAACTAGTTTTATGTTTATTTGATTTATGCGAGATTTTTTACTTTTACGGAACTTTTTAAAACTAAATATTTTTTACATTTTTTTTTTAACTAAGCTCGTAAGAAAAAAAGCTATTAAGAATACATAAGGCATTACATAGTTTATCAACAGTTAACTATTTAACTTTTGATCGAGTTAACTATTTAACATTTGGTAGTTTAGTTAGGTTAGTTTAGTTTTTAAAAGGATTAAGGAACAAATTATTCGCTAAATGCATAAAGACAAATTAATTTATGGGATCATAATCTATCACATGATGACGAATTCATTTAATTTTTTTTAAATTAATGCACTATGTTCTTACAAATTATGTGTAAATCATTTCCCAGAAAATAATGAGTTATCTATATTTGAAAGAAATAATGAATCGAAATGATGTTTTCGTGGAAATGTCAAAGGTCATTCATGAATGTGAATTCAAGTTAGAGCTTCCCCTAATGTCGATATGAAGGTGAACTTCGAAGTGATCGATTGTGGATTAGTAAAATCTTTAAAAGTACAATTTAAATATTTATCAAATGTATATAAAAAGAATTTTTCATTCTATAAAATCGAAATTATAATGCATTAGTTGCATTATTATTGTTATAAAAAGCTGTGAAATTATATTTTAAGCACAATAAATTAGCTTTCACATTATGCTTTGTGTATCTTCCATTCTTAAAAATATATAAAAAGGTTTATTTTAATCAGCGAATTGCGTTTTTAAATTCTAGTCACATTTAGCACATTGCAGTTCAACTAAAATGCAGTGCACTTAAGTTTATTTTGTGTCATTGCAGAATTAGCTGCAGTATCTCTTGCTCAGGCATTCCTGCTCTATTATTTTGTAGCTGCTCTGGTTTTTCAAGCAAATCCTTATGCAAATGTATTAATGTTCCCTATTATATAAAATACCATAAAAATATCCATAAAACGTGTAGAAAAACTTAAACCACTTTTATCTCAGTAGTACATTCAAATGGAGTAATTTAAAGGATTTGTTTACTTCATGCAGAAACAGAACTTAAATGCGTTTTTTTTTTAAGTCGTTGTAGAATGATTACCTTTAAAGGTATTTTCTATTTTGAGAACTTTAAAAGATATTAAAAAATGTTTAAATATAAAGTAGGTAAGTAAAAATTTCAGTTCAACCTTTTTTACTATAAATGAATTTGATGCACTGCAAATTATTATTTAAACTATCATTTGTGTTTTAAAGTGACTGAAAGCATTTAGCTTAAAATACTTTTCACATATAAGATCTGAAATTATTTTACTGAAAAAAGTGACTCTAATTTTTTTTCAAAACTGACTTTTTTTTACTTTTTAGAATAAGAAAAATTGCATAATTTTCATTTTATATAAAAGCATTATATGTAATTAACATATTTTTAAAAGAATAACAAAAAACTAATTTCGAAAATCAATGATGCAAAACTAATATTTCTGGGAAGCTTAAAATGAATTATTTCTTTTGAATAGTTGCTTGATTCCCTTATGAATTTCATTATTTTCACCCACTTTTAACGACTTCTTTTTGTGACTCTGAGAAGTTATTTTAAAGGAGGCAGAATTCTAGCAGCGTATAAACAGACTCATAAAAATGAGTTAGAACAGGTAAAAAAATAAAATGCTCCTACTTTAATAATAAAAAATAGGGGAAAAGAGAAAAATTCTCCCAATTTCTTCATCTCTTCCCAACATCAGATTGTTGTGTGACGTCACAGTTGACGTCATTCTGGGAAAAAGCAACAGGCTTTAATGGTTGCTCGTTTCCATAGCAACGAGAGGGCATCACCGCCCACCAATAAGGATCAGAGAAAGATCCACAGCTCGATATTTGCCTGCTGGGATGGTGCCAGGGATTTGGATACTCTTAGTTATTTTTAGATGAATATTTGATCATAATTCTTATTAAATATTTTAAATTTCAAACGCGAGGACAACCAGTTTATTTGTTTAATTAAATAGCGGCATAATATTCATTACCTCATTTTAATTTTTATGTTTATAGATAAAAGAATATTAAATTAATTTTCCTCATGTCTCAACTCTGTTGAACGTGCAAAGAAACATAATTTTGTTTTATTCAAATACATAAAAAAACTAGGAAAAAAATATTGCATGTACATAGAAATATCGAAGTTGAGAGTGCGGTGAATTTTTTTAAAATGAACTTAATTAATTAGAGTAAAAATTATTATATTTTGTCATGAAACTAATCCTCACGCTTATGTTGTCAGTAGCAAATAATTTTTCCTCGTCTGATAATCTCTTAATTAAAATGCACCCGCATTTCAATTAGTATCAGGTTAATACAAAATGTTTACCAATATTCTATTATACGTTTAATATCCTGATGCACGCTACATGACTGATGAAATATTTTTAAATGTTTATTTTTTGCATTTGTTGTTGCAGTTTAATATTGCAGTTTTTTACTAACGTAAGAGAACTCTTTCCATAAAATTTTAGTTTCAGTATGAAATGGTCACTTCAGGCAGCTCAATCTCTGCTATATTAAAAAGCGTTATTTTTGAGGGAAAATTAAGAAAAACTGACAATACATCCAACCATGATATTTTTTCTAGCAAAATATTTTTTTTTCCTTTTTGATGAATATAGCTGGAGTTTTTTTATAAAACTTTGTTTAGAATTTTTTTTAAAGAAAGTATTTGTTACTGAAAAGGTTTCTGAAAAACACCAAGAAACATTACAATATTTATCCTTAAGTTAATCAAAATAATATAAGACATATGCATTATCCTGTTACTAAAACTCAGGATTAATTGAACAAAATGTTTGGTGCAATTGGTCTTTTTGTGTTTAAATTTTCAGTTTTGAGAGAAAGCCGCAAAAAAAGCACCAAGAAAAAAGCATGGGCAAAACTTCCAGAATTTGATAAAATTTACTAAGTTTCTGGTTCCATGGGAACATTTTAGAAGGTTCGGTAATTTTTACCAAAGAGCTTAAGTAATGATTTTGGTAAAATGAACAATAAAATATGGTTTTATAACTTATGATAAGATATTGCAGTTTTGTTAAGATACCCTAGAGCATGTCATAGAAACCATTTATTCGGTAAAATTTAGTTTTAAGTTTTGTATTTTTCATTAAATATTTGGTATTAAGAAATACTATTTTGAAAACCAGAACTTCCACATAGCCGTTACCATATGAATAGAAAAAATATCAAATGACTTATTTAGAAATACCATTTATTTTGGTTTTACTATCAGAATTATGTTTTCTTAACTGAAATGTTATTACCAAACAGCACGGTAATTTACCGGAACTATTTTCTCAGTATGCTGCATTAGCAGTCAAAATAAGAACAGAAACTTTAAACTGTGGGAGAAATATTAGAATCTAAACTTTATTTTGAAATTAAGTTAGATCAAAAATCTGAAACTACGTAAACATTGATATAGAATTAAAAAACAATTGTTTGCAATCATGGGTTATCACTCAAAAACATATAAAGTTAAACTCGGACTTTTTCAGTTTTAAAAAATGTATAATTTAAAATTTCTTTTCCTTTTTGCATTTCGATATGCTTCTAAAATAAAAAAAATTACCAAATTTAGCAAAATTAAATTTTGAAAATGCATAATGTAATGACGAAATGATGATTGTAATATTCTTAGAAAGAGAATACTTATGTATTGTTTTAAGCTACTTGCTATCAATCACTAGAAAGAGAAATACTTAAAGTGTCAGTTTGTTTTGTTAATTCCAAAAACAAAAAAAACAAAGAAAAAAAATTAGTAAAAGCAATCTATATACAAAATTTCAACATTAGAAGGAGATTTTGATTGTATTCACATATTTTTTTTATAAATATGGTTGCATTTGTTGTTGCAAATTAATATGAATACTTTGCAATATAATAAATAAAGTTTCCACAGAAAAATGTAGTAAAAATAAATAAATAACGTTCTATAAAAAAATAGTATTCTGGAAAGTACATGTATATAAAGAAATATTTTATTATCAAATTAATAAACATGAAATTTAATATTTGGAAAGGAAAATTAATTTTTTTAAATTTAAGTAAAAAATAGCAATAATCACTGTTACATGATAAAATTCTAAAACAATATGTAATAAAAGTAGAAATTCCAATGAAGCGTAGAAAAAATAATCTTATTTGAATTCCCTATATCTAGAAGAATCTTTTATCATAAGACTAAAATTGTTTTTGTTTATTTATAATTTTTTGAAGAAAAAGGAAAAATCAATTTTTTAATCTGAGCGAAAGGAAACAAAAATCCAAAAACACACAATATATGTATAAAACTATAAATTTGTAAACAAACGTAGATTTGTTAATGAAAAAAAAACAATATTCTAATTCAATATATCTGGAGAAATATTTCTATTCTAGCGAAATTCTTCTCTGGATTGAAACTACTTCTCTAGGTATATTATTCTATGCCAAGAGAAATTCTTTTAAGAAATATTCCCTTTTATAGACGTAAAATTTAATCTCTTAACTAAAAAAAAAATGAAAAAATTATATCATTCTAAGAATTTTAAAAATATTTTTTTTTCAGCCTTGAGGAAAGAAAGTGAAAAGAATACGTTTGCCAGCTTCTCACTTTCAAACTGCTTACATTGAAAAATGGTGCAACTTACAAATGAAAAGCAAATCATATAATGTTTCTACATAAAACAGTGTTTTGAATGTAAAAATGCACCTTAAGAAATTCACTCTATCTAAAGAAATATTTTATCATCAAATAAATTACTTTAATAATTTTTTTTTAAATATAAGATTCAATTTCTCAACTCAACAGTAACGAAACAAAAGATCGAGATCACTTGATAGAGATGTAAAGCTCGATTAAATAAATGTAGAATTCATCCTAAGGATTTTAAAGAGATTTTTTCTCACTTAACGAGAAAAGGTGAAAAACTTTGTCGTAACAGAATTTTTTAATCTGAATTCAAAGTGCGATATTCGACGATAAAAGATTTAACTGCAAATCAGTGAAAGAAACATTATTTACAAAAATCAAGATCAGTGTAACTGAAGGTGAAATTCATATGGAAAAAACTATATAATATTTAAATTCGTATCTATCTAGATATACATTTTCTCATCAAATGAATTACTTAAAAAATTTTTTTAATAAAAAATGTAAGATTCAATTTCTTAACTCAAAAGTAACGGAACAAAAGATCGAGATCACTTGATATAGGTGTAAAGCTCCATTAAATGAATGTAGGATTCATCCTAAGGATTTTAAAGAGATTTTTTTTTCCTCACTTAAAGGGAGAAGGTGAAAAACTTTGTCCTAACAGAAGTTTTTAATGTTACCTCAAAGTGCGATAAGCGAAGATAAGAGATCCTAGTCACGCTCCTGGAAGAAAAATTACAAAGAATAAGTTCTTAAAGTTTTTTTTTTTTTTGTAACCGAAAAAGGAAACGTTCTTTCGTTTTTGAAATCTTCAGAGATTTTATTGTACTGTATGTGGGCTAAAATCTCACGTTTACTGCTTTTATAGTTTTGAGTGTTTTTCTTTTCTATGTCAAGAATAAGATAGAATTTTATACAGCAAATGATATTGAAAATATTCTTTGAAACTTGATAGTTACTTTTATTATAAACTGAAAGAAAAGCACAAAATACGTGATATAAAGTTATAAAACATAGATAAAAATTACCTGTGACAGGTGAATAGTTGGCAGTGAATTATATCGTGAGAGGAGATTTAATTCTGTAGTCTATGGTTAAAGTTTAGAATAAACTCATAGTCTCAATATAAATATATTAAAACTGGCTTTCAACTTTTGCAAAAAATAGCGAATAATTGCTGAGGAGAAATGTGTTTCTCAAAAAAATATGACTTATTAATTAATGACTTCGGAATGACTAAAAATATGACTTCGGAAAACAAAAAAGTCAAATTAAAAATAAGAGAATGATTAAAAATAATAAATTACTTGTAAAATCGTTTGTTCAATAAAGTTTTGTCTTATTTTGAAGCATATTTTAAATTTTATAATCAAGTTTAAAAATGCAAATTAGAAAGCAATTTAAATGCATCCTTTATGCACACGCTTATTCAAAAAATTATATTCTCACCTTGAAGCATAATTTATAAAGCAAAAAAAGATATTTTTACGTGACCCTTTATTTCTCTGTAATATTTTCTTCAAAATATTGAAATTAGTTAGTTATAAAAAAGTATGAAAACATAGTTATCTGGCTGCATCAAATTTGTCAACTTTTCTATCTTTTATTTTTCAACTGCTTTGCTGAGTAATTATTTACAATTCACTTTCAAAATTTATTATAAAGGAATGATTTTAACATTTCGTTTCATGATCGATATGCACTGTAAAAAATTTCGAAACAAATTATAGTTAAAATGCACCGACAGCCAGGGTGCCGATGCTTATTACCGAAAATTTTTTTTTAAAAAAACCTGATATACCATAATTTTTACTGTAACATTTATTGTAAAGTCACTGAACTATTGCATTTAAATAATTATTACTATAAAATATACGGTATAAAATTTTACTCTAAAAATGAAGTTTAAGGTGTAATTGATTTTACGGATGATGCAACCAGGGTGCAAGTACTTTTTACTGTAAGAGTTTTTTACAGTGTAAGCTACATATAAGAAATATTATTAAGTTCTGCAGATTTTTCTAAATTGTATCAATCACATTCTTAGTTTCTCAAGGCATATTTTATAGGAATTTTCAACTCAATGTAGGAGTTGGAATGGGAGATATTTCAAAATAATATTTCAATTATAATGAAAAATTTGTTATTAAAATATTTTATTTGGAGCTAAATCATCTGTGAAGAAAAAAATATTGTCACTCTCTTCTTTCACAATTACAATTTTTTGAATCTCGCAGTTTTTTTTTTAAGTATGGCAACGATTTCAACCGTTTAAATTTTGAATCTACTCCATTGACTCTATGTTACTGAACTCAACTCACCAATATTTGTTTTCATAATTTTCCTGTAAGTTTTGAATCTCGCACAAGTTTTGATTTAGCTGAATCATGCACTGATGATGTACAATCAAGTTGTTTTGCAAAAATACGTATCTATCCAAAACCCAACATAAGTACCAAAATCCAATTATATATATATCCTTTCTGATCAATGATCAATGCTGCCAGATAATTTGCTTCCTTCCAACGGAGGCACGCTATTTTTTTTCTTTTTAGTAGTTTTGGAGAAATATAACACTTTTAAGTTTATTATTCATATTGATATTAGCAGTGCAGTAGAATGTCATTGCAGTGTTAGTCTGTTCGTTTGAATTAATTTTCTTAAGTTTGAAATTTTAGAGTTGTTAAAACAATAACAGTGAAAAGTTTTATAAAATACATTATATACAAATCTTCACTCATGGTTCGAAGATCGATCAGATTTTTTCTCTGATTTCTTTTTTGATTTTGAGAGGCAAAAAAAAAATTGTTTAATTATCTATAATTTATTGTACAAGTTTTTCAGATTTTTATTTTCATGAATTTATTCTATCAGCTTTCAATTTATAGTTTTTTTACAAATATACAATTATAAATTTTTTCTCGATTACTATTCAATCGATTTATAATAAAAAAATCTTATTTATTTAAATGTTTTAATTATCTTTAAATTAAGTAATCTAACAATAAATAGTTGTAATAAAATCTATTGCTAGTAAGCAAAATCATGTTTGAGTAAAAAAAAGCTTTTAATTCTGTGAAAGGAATAATAGATTTTTGCAATTAATTTTGTTAATATCTAAGGAGGCACGAAGTTTAAATGTCATGTATAATTATCATGTACAATTATCATCAAAAAAATTTATTTTGAGCATATTTTTCTGATTGCAAAGATCCCCCAGCCTCTTTTGCATACTTTGAAGGTCAAGAATTTTAATTCGTGAAACAATAATTATATTATTAAGAGAAAATTTGGATTATTTATTTTATTATTAAGTTTGTAACTTAGTAATAAGTACTAATGAATTTTTAATTATTTTTTTGAAATTATAATTAAGTTATTCTAGATTTAATCCCCAAATCATTAAAATTACAATTATTAAAATTTTTGTAAGAATAGAATTATCTTTAAAATGTAATAAAATAAGTATTTAAACTTTAAACTGTTTTTTAACGATTAATATTACACGTTTAATGATATTGTCTGTTCAGTAAATTGTTTCTAAATGAACATGTTCTTGCTTATGTTTGATGAATCTGTTACTATGACAACCAAAAATCAATGCATTGACAGGTTTGATTGTAATATGTTTTACTTTCATGAAATGTAAGATACTTGAAATCGATAAGGGAATTTGCATTTTCTTCTTGTTGTATAATAAATCGCCTGCATTTTTCCCAAGTGGATTTTATAAAACCACATAATAATAGTTATTAATATTAAAATTTCTGCTTTTATAAGCATTAATAAAATTTGTAACAAAATAAATAAATAGAAGGCATGTTCTTAAATTCCTATTTTCACTCGTTATTTTGATACACTTTTTTAATAAACGGAGATAATCTTTAGATATTTTAAAATGAACGATATTATTATTACTTACATTAGTCTGTTAATTCATGACCTTTCTAATTTTAATTTTGAGAAAATAATATTTCGCAGGGATTATTTTTCGACAAAAAATTGCTTTTATGCTCTTATTATTCTTTTCTAAAATTTTATTTTTGGAAGTAGGTATCAACCATTTTGTTAATATAGTTATTTTTTCGTTTTTAAGTCATGTTGAAGAAAAGGAAAAGTGGCTGTTTTAACTAATTAAACAAAGTGATAAAATTCAAGATTAAATTATTTCACTGAAACTTTCAATTATTATATTGAATTAAAAGTTTGTTTCGCATTTGAAAATATTATAAGAGAAATTTCGAAGAATATGCAATTTGAGTTGGACAAAAAACTTATTATTTTATCAAAAATTTTAGGAAGACACCTAACTATCGGACACCATATGAAATTTAATTTTGATCTTCAAAGTGAAGTTTTATTTTCAAAAAGCCTAAACAAGTAAATAAATAAAGTGTAGAACCTAAATTAACACAGTTAATAACGCATTTATTAATAAAAATGCTTTTAATAAACACATTTTTAAAAAGGTGACTTTAAAATAAATTTTTAATAATTAACTTTTTTCATTTTAAGTTTCAGTGCTCATTTTTAAAAAAAACCTAATTGTAATACTTTGGAGTAAAGATGCTATAATATGCAATTAATATAGCTTATATCTCTTGTGTTTCATTAAATGTTGAATATATATTCAACTAGATAAAAACAAGATAAAAATATCCCCCCTACCAAGGATATATACAAATTAATGAACTTTTTTCTATACTTTACCAAAATAGTAATAACAATGACGTCGCTGGTAAAAATTGTTTAATGGTTGATAGTCATAAATCAAATCCAAATAATTGAGTGTCTGATTAAAATTTGTTGAAATTTTTTTTCTCACAATTAATTAACAAAATCGCTATTAACAAAAACTTTTACCAAATTCTTAGACTCTCATTTTTTCAATACTTGATTCCCATTTTTAACGATAACAAGAACTCGCAAACAAAACAATAACTCTATGAATATTTTATTCCCTTTATTCGATATTATATGCCGATTATTTTATTTGATATCATTCGATTTAGGAAGCGTTAAAAGTCTCACTTTATACAAAGGAAAAGAAATATTTGGCAAAAGTTATGAAAAATTGAATATATCGAAACAAAAATTACATTTAACACTTAATAAAATTTTCAGTAGTTAGAAATATCAATTCACGTAGAAGACAATTTGATTTTTCAGGAAAATGTTTTATTTATCAATAATATAAAATCATGGATCTCATTTATAAAGAAAAGATTCATCGCCTTTGAAAATAACATTTATCCTAAAAATATCAATATATTTTATCAATGAATCTCATTGTTTGTTTTTGATATTTTTATGCTTATAATAAAAAATAAATCGCTTGCTATAAAAAGAAAAAGTGAAAGCGATACAAAGTCTGACTTCTGATGCATATTTGCATCTATCTTTAAGCAAAAAAATTTTTTTTTCAAAGTCGTTCAATAGTTTTGTTTAGTTGAATTAATAAAATAATCTTTTGAATTATGTTTAAAAAACTTCATATTTTTTAGAATTTTATTTTTTGACTTTCATAAATAAAAAATAAATCGTATAAACTGAAAAAATATGAGCAAACGATTATAAAACTGATAGTTTAGTTGATTTTCACGCAAATAGTGTGTTCTATATTTGTCGTTTGATTCCTTAGTATTCAAAACATTATTAAAATTAATGCATTTAAAAAGCTTCTTTTCTTCTTATAAAGAATTTGGTAAGTATAATTTAGCAAATTTCAAGAATTGTTGTATTTGTTATAAAAAATTGGGATAAATAAATAATGAAATCTAAATGTTTTACCTTAATACATAAATATGTCTATTAATACATTTTATTTGTTATGATATGTATAAAAATAAATTTTTGATCGAAGCAATTAAAAATAAAGAGCAAATTATAGTGCATATTAGAAAATAGACTAAATAAGTAAGTGAATAAATAGCAATAATGGTATATCATAAGTTGGGAAGAATTTCTCAAATAATTAAAGCTGTGGCCATTTTGTTTATAACACTCTTGTTTTTATTCTAACTCTAGTAGTCTTAAAAGTTTAATTAAACCCAAATTGTGCAAATGAAAATGTATCAAGTATCAATTTGTCATAGATTCATAGGTATTTGCAAAAAAACAAAAATCCAAATTTTTTATGGAATTGCAATTTATGAATCTGAAATTAGAAAGAAAAAAGAAATGAAAATTCACGCAATTTTTGTAAGCTCTAATTTAATTTTTATCGATTTCAATATTGACGGTGCAATGCTTTTTTAAAATTTAGTTCACAATTCTAATTTTCTGATGATATAAAATTTTAAACTAGTTATAGTTTTTTCTCT
This sequence comes from Parasteatoda tepidariorum, assembly GCF_043381705.1. Classification (NCBI taxonomy): domain Eukaryota; kingdom Metazoa; phylum Arthropoda; class Arachnida; order Araneae; family Theridiidae; genus Parasteatoda; species Parasteatoda tepidariorum. The sequence goes on from NC_092205.1 coordinate 56,987,173, forward strand.
TATAAAGTTTTGTCTAAAGTAAATAATTCTGTTTTTCATTTGTTTTCGTTGATGGAGATCTAAAACAATGAAATTCAATTCAGATGAACTGAAAAAAGGAATAAATAATTATAAATTATATTCAGCATTATTGTAAAGTAGAACTTTTCTTTCATCCACTTAAAAGTACTTCCAATATTCTTTTTAAAAACTGAATATTTTAAAACTGATTTAAAACTACTGACACTTTTTATGAAGAAGTGGTTTTTATTTATTTAGTTATTTTAACAGAGAATATCTAAAAATTCTAATGTAATGAATAGTACAAAATACTTAATGTTAACTTTAAAAGAACTTTAAAATAAATATTCTTCTATTAATACTTTTAATATGGTTTATAAAAGTGTTTAAAATATTTTCAGGTGGTGCTGGTGTTCCTACTTAGTATAGCGTCATTAATCATCTACTTCATCGATGCCTCTCGGTATGTTGCTTTCTCACATTTCAAAATCATCTGCTTTTTTTGCATAAAATTCAATTATCAAGCACACTTTAATGTGCTTAGTATAATGCTCATTGCTTTTAACTTTGTTTCATAAAAAGAAAATTTTTTAACCTTATAAGTTCCAATATATTACCACGCAAATATTGAGACCACACAAATATAAGTGGCAGATTTATTTGCTTCTAGTGTATAACTATTAACTGTGTAAGAAATGAAATTTTTTATCTGAGTCATTTAATAGGTATGTTAATAAAATTGTATGTTTTTCATTCAATTAGATTATAATGATTCTGAAAGTGAAATGCATAGTACGTTCCAGAGTTCTTTTTAATTAAATTAGATTCTGAAAATTAAAATTATAGTTTTGTTATATCAATGCTTTATCAACTACATTAATCAGTACTCTTGTATATTTTTTTTAAAAATTAATAATTTTTAATATTTTTAATGTATGAAAAAGAGTGTGAAAAAGAAAGAAAGTTTTCCAAATTTATCGTCAATTTTTCTTTCTAAAGTAAAATAAGAGAAAAATTTGAATAATTTTATAGAAGGAGAAAAGTACCTCTTAAATAGAATAATAAAAGATGATATTCTACATTTTTGTGAATTTTTATGTATTTACTTATTTTGGAAATCGTTAATTCATAGTATTACTAAATATTAAGAATATGAACATTCTATTTAAAGTGTATGTGCTTTTAAACATATTAATTTTTGATTGAATTATTATAATTAAAAACTAAATTTACTAACATTCCATTAATATAAGTACTAGTTTTTCTTTGTCCTAGGAACTAATGGTTTTTGATACCTTGTTTCATTTATAGTATTTCATAAATTCGCATATTTTGTATGCATTTATCTATCTTGGTCACTCCAAGGATCTGATAACAAATACTTTTTTTTTCTTTTTAGACCCTTTAAAATGACCAATTTTAAAACAGATCAGAAACAATTACAGTTTATTTTTTTTTTTTACTTTAGTTGAATTAGTAACATCAATGAAGTATAAGTATGTATGATGTTTATAGCAAGCAATTATTCACTTCTAATCATAAGTCATTGGGAAGAGTTGATCGCACAATTAATCTATTTAGGAATATAATGGCATTTTAAACACATTTTACTAGGGCTTAGTTAATTTTTTCTGTAGTATCTCAGATGATTTTTGTTTTACCAACTTCTAAATTTTAACAAGAGTACTTCAGCTATGATACGAGTACAAGATAAAAATTATTCCCTTAAATTTCCGCAATTTTCAGATTATAACTTTCTTCACTTACTGTTACTATTACTAGCATTACTATTTTTTAAACAAGCGTTCGTAATCGTAGTTATAGATATATTTTTTGCCTTTTTCTTTCAAATGCAAAAATATTGTTGTAAATAGCCATGAAAATGCAAAATTTTTTATTGTACAGAGAGAGCAAAATGAAATAAATGAACACTTTAAAATCTTTTGATTTAGTGATTGCATTTTCACATACTAAGATGCAGTTTTAACAGTTTTAGGGTATAACCTTAAATATGCTAAGTAGCTTTTGTAGTTATTAATAGTTATTGTAATTAAAGACTTACGTCCTTTAAGTTACGAAATTAAACGCAAAAATAATTTTTCTCTAAATAAATATGATTTTTTTAATAAATATCTGAAATCTTAATTGGTAAAATAGGAGGGAGTTGACACAATCGGTGAATTATTGTCCAATAATTTAGGTAGGCAAGCAGTTGGAAGTTTGAATTTCTTAAAGTTAAGTTTACTTTTATTTAATTTCATCACACATTTAGAACTGTTTAAGAGAATCAAACTTTTTATAGAAAATTAAAAAACTTACTTATCTTAAAAATATTTCAAGCAAACCATAGGTTTTAAATTTTTTAAAATTTAATTTAATAATGGTCGAAAACTTTTTTTTGAACTATAAGATATAAAAGTTAGGTAATCAGTCGGAAGTTTGATCTTCTTAAAGTTACGTTTACTTTTAACATATGCATTTGAAACTATTTAAGAGAATGAAAAACTATTTTATACAAAATTATAGAATTAATTTTCCTAAAAAATATTTTGCATAAAACATACTTTTTTAATGTATAATTATTAAATTTAATAATTTAGTTTAATTTTTTTATTATTTAATTTATTTTTAATTTGTTACTAGTTTAAAAAAACTTCTTAAATTGTAGAATATACAAATTTTCACGTCTTTTATCATCTAAATTGATTGAAAAAATACAAAAGTCGCACGAAATTGACCAAATTGCTTATAAGTAATAAACTTTTATAAATAATAAACTTTTAAAAATAATTTTTAAAGTCTTTGAAAAGCGAGTTTTATTACTGTATGCTAGAATTCTTTGATTAGTTCGAGAAATATGGTGAAATGCTCAAATAAATGAAATTTAATTAAGATTTCTAAACTGGGGGCCTTTTTCTTCAAACTGCTGCAGCTATTCTTAATGTTTATAGCATAAAAAAATCTTAATCCATCGGGTGTTTATGCCTCTACACCGTATTACGTGAAAATGTGATCATATGTTCAAAAGATATTGATGTGTCCCGTTTTATTTACTTTGCGCAAAGAAGCTGTTATATGTGGTAAAAAAATATCTCCTTTCAAATCTATACTTACCATAATGTTTTTAATAATCTCACTCTTTGCTCTTGAAACTCTACACTCTCAAAAAAGGGAGAGAAAAAAACGTTAGAATTCAAACCATAAAACTGGTTCCTTGAACCAATATATGGCAAATTTGCTGAAAGTCTATTAAATTGCTCAGTTTACTAATGTCTCCATTTATTTTGGATTATAATATCTGGTAATCAAACTTAATAATGGTAATATGGTCCTTTGTTCTCAAAATAAAGCTCTAAAAACTTAAACAGTGTAGTTTTCCTTTACTTTGGAAAATTTAGGAATTCTCAAATTACCACATGCTTAAAAGTTAAGAGTTTAATTTAATAATTGGTGTGAAGTCTCAAAATCTTATTTCTTCTTGAAATATTCTTGGGAAAAAAATAATATTTCCTATACAGTGGTTTTCGGACTTATTGTTTTGTTAAATCAATTGATTACATTCTCGATTATTTATGCAAATTACAGTTACATGCTTTTTTTAAAAATATTATTACATTTATTTTTTCTCTGTATTTGATAATTTAAACGAACTTTCTAATACACAATTTTTTTTTAAAAAAATGAGGTAAATAGCAATAGACAATTTTGCATATGATGGATTTTCTTCATAAGAATGTAATCCTTAGCTTCTCAACAAAAAACTTTCTAAGGATTTATTCAGTAAAGAGTGTTCAAAATTTGTTTTTCAAAAACATATTTTGTTCTCATTTCTAATTGTTTTTTTAAACAACTGCATCAAGATTATTTTTTAAAGTATCATTTATTTTAAATTGCATGAAAATTAAAAGCTGCATTTTTTATTGAAAATATAACTTTAAATTTTGTTCTATGCTTATACATTTGGCAACAATTCATGAACTGCTTTAAAATCTTCAAAGAATGTTTACAATAAATGTTTAATTCCTCATTGCTCTTATTTTTTGTATTTATTATAAAAAAATTAAATTATAAAAAATATTATTTTTTATAACAATGAATAATATCTTCAAATAACATTTGTAACAAATGTTTAAAATCTGACTGTACTTATTTTTAATATTTACTAGCAAAAAAAATTAAATTATAAAAACTATTATTTTTATAACAATAAACAAAGGAAATCAATAGTCTCTTCAATACTTTTATAAAATTTTTTTAAGTAAGCATCTTAAAGTTTGAGAAATATACAAATCTAGGAAATTATAAAGCTTAAGATTTATATTATATCAAGATTTTTATATATAGGTTTAAGAGATTAAATGTTATAACAAATTATTGGGGCTTCCTATCTATAGTTTTGAAATCTGTTTACAACTTGTAACTCTTTTAAGAATTTTTTAAGAGATTTCAGCTGCTTTTTTAATAAATATTGCGTGTAGTTCATTATTTTGCTATTGTGTCTAAGAAATCATTGTATACATAAAAAAATTGTATGCATACGAAAGAAAACTTTCTAATTAATGTATAAAAGTACTATCAATATTTTTATGATTCTTACTAATTTCTCATTTAAGATACCTAATAGTACTGAATTTCAACGAAAAATTTTTGTTTGTCTAACAAGACTTGAGAAATTCACTTCAAATTGAGATTTGATGTACTAGTAGGTATATCATATGTACGCTCTCTCCTTAAAATAAAACGGCTTATCAACCTGTCAATTTCAAGAAAAATCCTTTGAAAATTTAAGAAAAGTTTACATAAATACTTTCTACAATGTCCAAAAACGCAAAAAATTTAGCAGTATTATAGGTACTTGATTGCCTCGCAGACACTCAGATTTAGATTATCGCTGATTCTCACTTTATTTTACCAATTTAATTTTTAAATTAAACGTTACAATTTTACTCATTTAATTCTACCAAATGTTACAAAATTAACACTCACAATTTCGTATTATTTCTTATTCTTTTTAATTATTAAATAATGCCTTGCATTTAAATTTCAGTAATAATTCCAGTATACATTTTTGAATTGCGATTTTAAAAACAAATGTAAATAGTGCTTACAATAATGAAAAGGAATAATTAAAATAAAAGAATAGAAAGAATTAGTGGGATACTTTAGCACTTTTAATTATGTTTGTAAATGGAGAAATTCACAAACTTATTATTTACTTAAAACATTATTATTACACTTGAAAATAAAATTATAATTGTAATTTACGTATCCAGAAGTAGGAATAAAAAATTAGTAATATGAAAAGAAATTATTAAATTATTAATTTACAAAAAATAATGTTTGTAAAAAGTAAATTTATTAGAGCTTTTTTTTAAATAAAATATCCGTAACAAATATAGTTTCCCCAAACGACAAGTAAATTACGTTACCCTGTAAGCTGTTGCACCATTAGTCAGCTTGAAACGTTGCTTATATATAAATTGTACTTAAATTTCAAAGTTTTTCAAGGATATTTTTCAATACAAATTAACTTTGGACGGCACATTATTAGTTTAAAGGTTAAACACCCCATATGTGTATAACAAAATACTCTGAGCAGCATTACGAAGTGAATTTCCCAAGACATGTCCTCCTCTTATAATTGCCATTATTTCAATCTTTCATCCGTTAGACGCTATATTTTAAAGTATATTGTAAGAATTGCCGTTCTGTTTAAATTCTTTCAGCTTCTTATACTTCACAATTCAGGTAAAGCCCAGTGCTCATAAATTATATTATAAGGTTTGTAGCTCACTTGCAGTTTAGTCTAATTGTTCTTAGATTTGTTTTGTTCTGAACAATTTTATGAAAGTACACTATTTGTAAAGTACATTGTAGAAATTTAATTTTTTTAAAATAAATATCGCTTCACTTAATCATTCCTTTTTTTCCAGTTTACAATTGTGTGAAAGTATGTACAGTACTTGTAAAACAATCATAATTAAATTACAAAACTTTTCTTTAACTATTTTACTTAGCAAAAACAAGATTTTTCTAGAGTTTAACAGTTTTGATGGTTCTCGTCAGTTAAAAACTTTTCATAATGAAGCTATTAACAAATAAACAAGTTGAATTGGTAATAAAATTTTAATTTTTTTTCTAAATTAAGATGATTTTATTTCCTAATGTGAAATTATTTATTGAAATTTTTTTAGAAAATTGAAATTTCAATTGAATTAAACGATGAAATGAAGTTTAATGGTGTAATGAAACTTTATTCTAAATATAAATCAAACTAGGAATGACTAAAAGAAAAAGATAATATTTCTTTTAACAAATAATGAACATATTGTGATCTTTAGAACGAATTCGCAAAAGTTTATACTTTATTTTACTTCTATAGCCCATTTTATCTGACATTTATGGTGTAGTGAATAGTAACTTTATTGTAATCCACTTTTTCACGCATTGGTTTTTATAACAAAATAATAATTAAGTTCTGCAATTTTTCATATTTCTCTGTTAAGTATTTAAAATTTTCTAGATAATTTTAGAGGTATAATTTCTGTCTTTGACTTAACTCATTACTGATTTAGTTAAAAGAATAGGTAAAGGTTTGAAAAGAGCAATAATGAATAAATGGCATGGAAAAATGAAATTACTTGATAAAAAAGATTACAAGTTAACAAGTTTAGTGTATAATCATTTTATCTGAAAATGTTGATAAATTTTCCGTATAAAAAGATTACACTGCCTGTTGATTTCGTCTTTAGAAAAAAGTTTCAAAATCTTATCGAATTTAATTATAAAAATGGAAGATAAATTTGTATCGATTATTGATCTAAGCTGTACACAAACCAGACATAAAATCATTATTGACTACTTGTTACATTAATATGCTACATAATTTACATTTCTTTTACTTTATATCTAATATACGTATTTGTTATTTATTAAAACTTTTTTAAAATAATAGTTTAATACTTAAATTAATGGATCTATTTTTTAAACTATGGATGGAATAAAATATCTATAAATTATGTTAAATTTTTGATACTATTTAACAATATACAAAAGATATAAATTGCAATAAGTTTAAAAACAGTTTTTTTTAATTAAACTGTAAATTAAATTTATTATAGAACTACATGATTAATTGAGAGTGATCAACAGATTGAAATAAAAAAGTCAGAAGAAAAAACTCGGTTTATAAACTATACTCGATCAGAACATTGATTCTTCGAAAAATAACAGCATACATACATTAAACTAAAATCAAATAAACTATTTAATGATATTTACTAATCTTTGGTAATAAATATTGCTCATAAATGTATAGTGTTAAATAAATGTAAACAGCAAAAACTTATTGATAATAAATGTTAAATAATGAGAAGTTTGTATACACTGTTTCGAAATAATAATAACAATCACAATGTTCCAGGATAAAAGTGTTACGAAAAACTATCTATAATAATAGCAATAAAAATAGTTACGATATCTTTTATGGTATGGTTATAGAAAATACAGTCAGGAGAGTTTGTTAAAACCACAAAAGAAAATTTAAGAGATAATTGATTTTTCCCTTTTTCATTTTTTAATGCAATATCGCATGAAAATAAAAACATTTTTATGCACTCAAAGTCTATAAATCACTTTTTAATTTTTTATGTAAGTTAAAACAATTTTCAAAATATATTTCCTTCACTTTAAAAGCAATTTATTTCCTTTACTAGGCACGTTTTTTTTTTCTCATGAATACTTTTCTTCAAATAATAGGTGTTTAGAAAATTTCAAAATATGGAATTTTTATGTGCGCAACACGTCGTAGATATTTACACAAAACATCATAGACATTTCCTTTTAAAATTTTACAAAAATTATTTGCTTTAGAAACGCTATTAATCCCAGTTATTGTAGTTGTAACAAAAAAAAAGAAAAAAAATGTCCTTTCATTTTGAACCTTATCCTTTTGTTTTTCCCCCAGCACTGGACACTCCACAAAAGGGTGAGTAGAAATATCAATACCTTACTCTTTCCTAAGCACCTGCACACCTTTTTTCACCTGATGATTCCTATTCCTTCCCTAACTGACCCACTCTTTCTATCTGGTGACTGATTTCAAATGAAAAAATAAACAAATGATCAAATAAATGATTTTTATTCAATGCTCTAAGATATAATGATAAAATTAAAAATTTTACAACTTTTGTAAAGTTTTATCATACATTATAATATTATATTTTGTAATTAATTTTATCAAAATGATTATTAAAGTGGTTCGGTAAAAATTACCGAGCTTTTTGGTACCGTAGAGCCAAAAACACTGTAAATATCACTGTATTCTGGTAGTTTTGACCATGCTTTTTCTTATTGTATAATTGCATATTGACAATGACATAAAATTTTTTTATTAATTGCAATATTTTTTTTTATTATTTAAATTATTTTCTAAAGTTCTTAAATTATAAATAAACATACATAGTAGATTGTGATTTTTGAAGAAGGAGACAAGTGTTATGTTCATTCTAAATAAATTTGTATTCATTCTAAATAAATTTGAAATTCAGCGTTTCTAGTTTTTCCGACTCATTACTTTCATTTTAGTGACTCATTTAAATGTATTCGCAACATTAGATTATTTTTACGGTTAAATTAAAGTTAGAATTTATAACAAATCGACTAATATGAATTTTTAAATGTTTATAAGAAATACCAAACGCAAATGAAAATTTTATTCATGATTTGCGTGCATGTATGTAAATCTTTGCTACAATGAAAAACATATTTTGTTTCGTCATAATCTGATAACATTGTATTTACGATCTCATTTCCTTAACGTTATTATTTAAAGCTAATTAGATTTTAAGAAAATGAAATATTTAAAATGTATGCATTTTTCTCTTGTAAAATATAACAATTCTGATATCCTTCAGTAGTGTTACAATAAAATCTGTCCACCTCATAAACCAGCTTATATTATACTGTTAATAACTGTAAAAACATACCGTTTTTAATAAATTTATTTTATGTAGAAATTGTTTCATAATATTATAATTAGATTTTAGCTATTTTTGAAACTTATAAATAAATAAACCAATAAAAGTATTTATGATTTCACGAATGTAAATTTTTATGAGGTTGTGATAGAAAATATGTTTTTCATTGAAGGCGTTATTTTCATATTTATATAACAATGTTAATATCAATATTAGACAATTACGTAAAACCAAATTACATTTACTGAGAGTAGAAACTTGCATAATAATATGAAGGAAACAAATATTTCAGCATTGCATTATATTTCCAAACAAACTTAAATAAAGTGTAAAAAATCATTCACATGATATTAAAAAAGATTACTTGAAATAAACTAGTTAATTTATAAGTGAATTTAGCACTGGAAATAATTCATTCAGTTCCTCGCCTTGATTTAATACATTTCAAAGAACATTTTTTTTGAAGTTAAAATTACTCAAATCTGCCAAATGAATTCTTTAAACTTTTGTTGTTGTACCTTCTAAATTTTGAGTTCTGCAATAGAACAAAAAACTGCAATGGTTTGTGTCTAACAACAAATAGAATGAAAAAATTTACCAAATAATTTTTTCAACGTGAATAAAGTGGTATCCAAATCAAGTTAAAAAAAAATTTTGCATTTATAATCAGTTAAGTACATACAGAAATGATCTTTTCTTCCGCAAGCTTTACCATTTATATTTTTAAAGCTCTTCTTAATGATTTTGTAATGATATATTAATACATGCTTGTATACAGTAGATGATATTCTATAATGATAGTTATTTTTTTGTCTCTTAAAAATTTCAATTTAGTTCTTCTAAATAATTTCCTTTTTATTAAATAAATATTGCATAGAAATATTTTTTTAAAAATCCAAAACAGAAATAATGAATAACTAACACTTTTAGAAAGTACAATGAATGTAATTGCTTTTATATTTCATTAAACATTGCTACATATTTCATTAAAAAAACATACAATAAAAATTTCGCAACTTGCAATTTAGTATCTTTACGTAGATATGTAAATATATAATAAGCCTAAATTGTTATTTATTCTTCCGTGTTATAATGTTTTATTTTCAAATGCAGCAGTGTTGCTTCGTACGTCGTTGTAAAATATTCAAACTTCAAATAAAAATTTCCCTTATATACACAAAAACATTTTCTAATATGAATGAGAACCAATTTTGTATAGCAAGTTCACCAGAAAAAGAAAGAGGTAACATTTCCCGCTATTATTGTGTCATGCATGTTAGTTGTTAGTATTAGTGTTGCTTATTTGGCGATTAGCATGATATATATATGTATCCCACACAAAGATAAATGTATCTAATTGATGTTGTAGCTTTCAGTGTATACGTTATATTCATAACTTAATTCCATTGTTAAAAGTCTAAGTGCCAAAATACACATTTTGCAAACAGTACGATAAATTTTGATGTTTTACACATGTATATATTGTTATATATTACTACTAATTCTTATCCAAAAGTCATACCAAATATCGTTTTATTATAAATTTATAAAGTTCTATGAAAATATTTCATGATTTTTATAAGTACTTGAATCTTAAAATACTTAATCATAACTTAATTTTTCATACCTATAATTCATGTTAGGAATATCAAAATTATTTACATTAACTTCAATCAGTAAGAGTTCTTATTTGAATTGATTTTAACTATAAGCATTAATTCTTAGAATATTCAGAAAATGTGTGAGTATCAGAAATTCTGTAGTTTTCAAACATAAATCTAATTTTATATTGTTTAAAAACAATGTGTTAATTTTAATAATTAAAATCATTTGCTTTTAACTACAAAAGTATGCGTTTTCTTTCAAAATAGCCAAATAAATAAAATGACGCATAATTTCTATCTTAAAAATAGTACTTTATCATTATAAAAATAACTATTTTGCCAAAGCTTTACGTTTTAGTAGAATGTTTTAGTATAGCGTAGGAACGCTAGAGAAAGCTTCATATGCTAGAACTTACTAGTTTACTTAATTTTCAATCAAATAGCGTATTTTACAGCTTATTTCATAGTTAATCTTCAGAAGCATGTTAGCTCGACTAATTTTCGCTTTTGTCGGCTGTTTGATGTCGTGAGAGTGTAGAATATTGCTGCATGTTCTATATGTTCTGTACAGCAGTGTTGGTCCCTCTTTTATCCTTAAAAGCCAACATTCATCGATGTGCTTTTTGTAACTTCTATCTATTTTTGATTGTTCTTTTTTTTCCACTGGAAAGCTTTAAGACACGCCAAATAAAGGTAATAACTTTTATACTACCAATATGGTTGGTGGTTTTAATTAAAGAACAGCAAAGCGTGTTTTAAAGTTTTCTCTACTATTTCATAACAGTGAAATTTTAAATTTAATAATTGTGATTTACTCATTTTAGAGATGGAGTGGAGATGTGCCAATCTTGGGCAACCAACACCACCCAACAGATAGACTTAGCGCTAAATATATTTTTTATGGTCTACTTTTTTATACGTGTAAGTATGAACAAAATATGAAGATTTAACAGATAGGAAAAATTAACAATTAAACTAATTCAGAGATAGCGTCACAAAATCTAAATATCTTCAATATTTACTTAATTAAAAATATCTTGCACTTTAAAAATACTCAAATTAGAAATAAGAGTTGACATGTTTCTAGCTCTCAATTTTCAAGACTTGTCAGATTTGAATAAGAAGAAACAAAAGTAAATTGAAATATAAAACTTAAAGTTGTTAATGGAAAAAGGAAAAATAAAAGTGAGGAAAAAAAAACTAGAAAAAAGCCGAGAGAGAAAAAGATGAAATATAGAAGAAGAGAAACCACACTGGCCTGGGTAAAATGCAATTCCGCGCGCTATGGGGAGATGAGGAACTAATGTCGGTAACAAGGGAATCAACATTCATATGTATAAAACAAGACTCTAGGGCCTCAAGGTGAGCTGATGTGCTTGGAGAGGAAATAATTATGGCATTTCCGTAATTGAATTTATGTCCAAGATTCCAGCACTGTGCAGTAATTGATGATTTCTCGTATTCTTGATAATGGACGTATCTATCGTTTTCCTTAAGTCTAAACTATAACGCACATTTAGTTTATTTGATGTAGCCAAGGTTACACGGAAAAGGAATGTGGTAAATGCTCCAACTATTATCAAAACTAATAGGATATCTAAGAGACGTAAATTTAATTTTAATTATAGGCTTAAAAAATGAATTAAAATTCAAAACGGTTGATAGTTTTTGAGTTTGAGTGTTGAAACATGTCAACTGTTATTTCCAATTTATATATTTTAATAAAATAATATTTTTTATTAAATAATAATATTTTTAATATTTTTATTTTTATTAAATAATAATATTGTAAATAAAATTTTTTATTAAATAATATCTTACTCTTCAGTTTCTTGGGATTGATTATTTATTTAATTTAAATATTTGTTATGTATATCAGAGCTTTTTTAATTTTTTTTTTATTGTGATCTCAACAGGTGTTGCGTTGATAAAATTGATTCGATTTAATTAATGTTAAATGCGTAGATCTTCTATTCGGTTTAGATATGACATATTTTTCGTAATGTATAGTGAAAAAACTGAAAAATGTCTGTTACAGGTGTAAATTTGCAGCTTAGTAATATTATTAACTTGAATTGAGTAATAAACTAAGTGACAGCATCACAAAACATAAAACGTTTAAATATTTACTATATTTGGTGTTTATCAAAGTTTCTCAAATTGCTAATCATGATCTCAGAGGTTTTTTTAGTTTAATTTTCAGATATTGATTACAGATATTGATTATATATGTGTAGGGAAAAAAAAGTTAGAATTTTTTTATTCTCTTCGACAAAATTATTGTTATAATTGTTCTATTCAACAAACTTCAGTAATTTTACTGAATTAACTTTTCTGGAAAAACTGTAGGTACATAACAGGAATTTTTTCACAAATTTATTAATTTATTCACAAATTAAGTTCAATTAGACTTTCCAACTAAATTCTGTGACTGATGAAGTATCAAAATTCAGAATATATTTGCTATGGTTTTATGAAATCGTGATCATTCCGGTTAATAATTAATAAAGCCAACATTCCATTTAAAAACTAAAGAAACGAAGGAATAAATAAGCAGTCATTTTAAGGGTACTAATATACCATTTATTAATTAAATTAATAAATGGTATTCATGTAAACTTTTCCAAAGTAAAATCCTAACTGTATTTATTATAATGTTATATGCTATATAACATTTATATAGAAGGGACAGTGGGACCATTTTTCTTGTTTTAAAAGGATCCCGGGTGGAAAGTGATTAAGAAGTTGTGAGGGAAGCTTTGCTTCTCCGTCATTAGCCGTATAGTTGCATAGTGTAATATATGAATGTTCATTTAGGCCAATATTGAATGAATAAAACAATTAAGTTTCCAGGAAATAATGTACAAATCGTTGAATGTAAATTTAGGTTTTATTAATCATAATTTAAGATTTCGACAGTGGCCACATCTTCATCCTAAATAAGAAATCCCTTAAAGGGATGAAATAATAATACTCTCTATTGAGAGATCATAAAGCCAGAACAACATTTCTGACGGTTAGAAAATTGAGACTGAGAGGCCCCCAAAGGGCTCCCAGCCTCCACAAATTTGAAATTCAAAGTGAATATATTTATTCTCAACGGACAGAGAAAGTATGGGTAGGAGATCCATAATTTGGCGATTTTTCCTAATAGCCAATACAAAGCCAACTAGCATATCAACATGGATGTAAAAGAACACCTTGGCGATCACGAGTCGCCAACAAATTTATGTGAATTATTACAACCATGCAACCGAAACATTTAGCCGTTGGAAAATTAGAATAAAATGTTATAAATAGATTTTTGTTTTCGATTAAAGGCGACAGTGAATATATAAGACTGCATTAGTAATGAAATAAAAAAAAGTATCCGTCACATTAATCTAGAAGAGAAGAAATAAATATTTTATGTTCATTTAAAAAGATTTAAGTTTTTGATTTATTTTAAATGTAATTCTATTAATAAAAATAAGCTTAAGTAATGAAGGATATATTAAAAAGATAGGAAATACATATGTAATGCCAATTGTGGCATCACAGAAGTCTTGGTAAATATGATTTTAAACTAAACCAAATCGGTCGTTAACCGGTTTTTCTTCTATTAAAACGAATCTCTCGGTCTGATCACGATACTTTGAGGTTCAGAAAACACAATTATTAAAATGACTTCAGTAATAATTTATTATTTAAAAATAGTATATTATATATGAGTGATTGGTGGCCCTACCGTCCAATTAACCAACGGCGATTGTTTTAACCTACATATATTTACACAATAAAAAAGCATGAAATGAACCACCTTCTCATAAAGCATTATCTCATGCTATAATTAATTAAGATAAACTATATCTAACTCATTTTTTCATTTGCATATTTCTTGAAAAAGAAGCTTTTTTTCATTTAGCATTAGACTATTCTTAAAACAATTGGGATCATATATTTACAATGAGTATTTTAATAATTTTGAATATATGACTGAAAAATATGTTTAGGCCCAATTACTTATTTATTAAATATTTTTTTAATTATATATGCTATGTAATACTGTATAAAATATTTTGAAATAGCATAAGCAAATATGTAAGTAATTTTAAATTAGAAAAAGAAATAAAAACAGTATTTAGTTTTTCTCGATTGGCATTTACAAAAATGCTTCTTTTTATGAATTATTTATTTTAAAAACAGTGAACTTTAGGTCTTATATTTATACACTACATTTTTTAAATACCAAACATCAATAGAAGAATAATTTCAAAATTTATAGATTCAAGATCTTTTAGAATTTATGCTTTATGAGTCAACTCGAATACATATTTACAATAGCATGATCCGAAATAATTTTTTAGGAAAAGATAAATATAAATCATATGATTTTATGTCTTTAAAATGGAAATCGTGTATAAATATTGTTTTATTTACACCATAAATTTTAACACGTGTATAGTTAAAATACAGAAATATCGTAAAAATAATGGATAATTGCAGGATGTAGGTATGGTATATTACACTTAATGCAAAGTTGCACTTTTATTAAAAATTTCAAACTAAAAATTTCAAATTTCAAATTTTGTCAAAATTTTAAATTTACACAAATAGAATATTATTGTAAAACAAATCTCTCATTACTCACATTTAGTACCTTTGACAAAAAATTTGAATGAAATAATTTCTTTTTTGTTTCCTTCTTTCAGTTTATAGCTGCGAGTGACAAGTTGTGGTTCATGCTGGAGTTATATTCCTTTGTTGATTACTTCACTATTCCACCGTCTTTCGTTTCAATTTACCTGGGAAGAACATGGATTGGTATAAATTTATTGTATTTACACTAACTACTTACGATAATAAAAAATATATTTTGAAGGAATCGTTACTTTATAATGCATCATTTTTATAATATGGATGAATGATTGTCGATCATTTTTTCTAAAAAATTAATAAAATTACGTTTTAGCATTTAAAATCTTGGAAGAAAAAGATTCTGAAAAATAGGGTTATGCACAGTTGAAGCCTTATTTCTTGACAAAGATTTAATTTCATATACTATTTGTCTATGAATCAATAAAAATAATTTATAAAACAAAGAAATGCTCTAAATTAAATTATTTTTACATAATTGCATAAATTTTTTTTCTCTTTCTATACCAAAGATTACTTCTCTTTTAACGCTCCGTAATATAATATGAAACTGTATTCCCATTTACAAACATCAGTTTGTCAAACATCAGTCTGTTTCTCGATTTCAGCAAAATTTGTCCCATTATCTTACGTCTCCCAAATATCTTTCATATTTTGAAGTTTATATTTTCAATATACAAATTAATGTTACTTTTAAACGAAGTAATTTCCCTCAAGTTTTAAGATAGATATTTTTTACAATCAGTATATAAAACATTTAATTAGCAATATTGTAAATTTAACAGAGAATAATTAAAATTGGAGATAAACTTAATTGTATTTAACTAAAAAGCTCAAATGTAATCGTATTTACGTTCAAATTTAAATTACTAACACTGCTTCACAAATTTAATATTAATTCATTGATAAGTACGCAATATAACATTGATTGGTAAATAAAACAACATTAAATTAAGTCGCAAATTTACTTAGCTTTAATGAATTATTTTTCATAAATTACCTTTCATAAATCTTGATTTATCCAAGCAGTAATATATTTCTCAAAAATTGACTACAGTAAATGAATAACAGTAGATTTTCCCCCATCAATTTTGTAATTAGTTTCAAAATATCTTTAATAGTTTATTTGATTTGCGAAAAAAAAATCATTATTTCTATTTCTTTAAAAAAAATATACTAAAAACACAAATTACAATGGAGCTTCAAACTCTTTTATTGCGAGACCTTTTTGTGAAAAAGGCCAGCGACATTTTTTGCGCAGTATAATAGAATTTTAAAAGTACGGTAGGAAAAGGACAGTAAAAAAATTAATTATCTTTTAAGTCTTTGTGTACTGCATTGAGCTAATGTTTTTTTACAACTTCTTGATGTTTCTATGCAATCTAATAACTATGAAAAGATGCCATTTTGCATCTTTTCTAACGTATCTTTTTTCTTATGTATTTTAAAGTTTGAAAATTAATTTGAAATTAGCAAAGGTATAAGAATTAAATGTTATATTAAAAGGTGATAGCTTCCAGTGTTCAAATATTTAAAACAAATATATATAAAGCAAATGTATTAAATTGTTAATTATTTTGGAGTATTTTTAGACTTTAACCAATTTTTTCAAATTCTTTTAGGCCTTCGCTTTTTGCGTGCCCTTCGTCTTATGTCTGTTCCCGACATCCTACAATACTTGAATGTTCTCAAGACCAGCAGTTCGATCCGCCTTGCTCAGCTGGTGTCTATTGTCATCAGCGTATGGTTGACAGCAGCAGGTGTTATACACCTAGTAAGTTTACTAAACAATTTTGTTATTCTAATTTAAATAGCTTTCAAAGATAGTTATATATTTTTCATGATTTATGGCTAAAATTTATCAAATCAAAGGTAAAATATTAAGAGTTATTTTGGGGCGAGTTCTACTTAAAAATTTATTTATCAAAGTAGATACTGTGAATTGAACAATATTTCTTCATTAGAAAATAGTGAAATCTTTGTTTCACATATTGTTACATTAATTTATATCGTTTAAATATCATAGTAATCCTTTAGGTAGTGGTTTAAAAATTTTGTTTGCAATTATCAATAATTCTGTATATCATACACTAAAACTAAATTTAATTCTTCTTTTTTTCAAAGGGGCATCTTATTTGATATCAATCCAAATCTATTTTTTTTTAAATTGGGGACTTATTTAAAAGCGTTAATAAATTTAAAAACTGTATAACTATTTGTCTTAAAGCTAATTAAATTCCCCCAGAATTATTAAAATAAATTAATCAGAGTAGAAAAACTGTGCTTCAAATTCGTAAAATAATATAATTTATTTATGCAAAAACGAAAAAAATGTTAACGTAATCATAGTATTTTCATTACAAAATATTTAATTACCTGTGTATAAGTATAATTGTGAATAATTTGATTAAAGCTAATATACACAAAAGCTGGTGTAAAGCAATAACTAAAATGTTTACTAATTTGAGAGAATAAGAATCGTGGTGATTTGAACAATGAATAGTAATGTATTTTCATAAAAAAAAAACTTTCTTATTTGTTAACCATGAAAATCTAGTTTAATTTCTACTGGGGAAAACAATTTACTTTCTAATTTAAAGATAAAGATGTTTGAAAATCACATAGCACAAAGAATTTCAAAAACACATCTGACTCATAATTATATTGTACAGAAACTTTTTAGAAAATCTGCAAAACGCATTTACTTTCTCCTCAAGCATAGAAATGTTCTATTTTCTGTAACCAAAATAAAAACTTTTTATTTACTCTTTTAATCGTCTTATAAACATTGAAAAATTCTTTTGATTACTTTCAAGAGCAATATCATTTATTCGATACGACATATTCCTCTAGTAGACAAGACTATGTAGACAATCTATGTAGAAAATCTATGTAGACAATCTATGTAGAATGTACTAGACAAGACTATGTAGAAAATCATATATTTTTTTTCTTCGCTACTCAAACTGAGATTTTAATGAACAATTTTCTGTTATGATTACTTTATCTCACCTTTCGGAAAATCTTAATAATATTAAACTTCTACCTAAAGTGAAGTATTTCGAAAAAAAAAATATATCTAAAAAACCATTCAAATATCGAAAAATTATATTTTCAAGATAACCTCCTATAAACGCATAGCAATTATTATTCGTTTTAGTTAAAATTGATTTTGAACACGAATGGAATATTTTATGCTGCATGGGAATAAATTGAGATTATTAGTATTTAGCGGAAGTATTTGAAAATTATTTCAAGTTTGTTTATAATACTTAGTTAAACATGAGACATAACTTATTTGCACATTTTAGTTCATTTTTTAATAACTCAATTTTAAAATTAACATTATCTGCTAAAATATGATTTATGAATACAAATTGTAAGTAATTCGATACTAAATTTTTTAAAGAAAGGATTACGCATTGAAAAGTATGAATTTTTTTATAATTTATATAATAAGAATCATGCGTTTTTTATGTTCGGCAAATATCATCATCTTCTAAATAGTAAGTATCTATATGATATTTAAACTATTATTTACCATTAACTTATTCACAATCCATTAATTTACAGTTAGAAAACTCTTAAAACTGTTATTTACCATTAACTTATTCATAATCCATTAATTTGCGGTTAGAAAACTCTTAAAACTATTATTTACCATTAACTTATTCACAATCCATTAATTTACAGTTAGGAAACTCCTAAAACTATTATTTACCATTAACTTATTCACAATCCATTAATTTACAGTTAGAAAACTCTTAAAACTATTATTTACCATTAACTTATTCACAATCCTTTAATTTACAGTTAGAAAACTCCGGAGATCCTTTGGATTTCGTAAATCCTCAAAGCCTGACCTATTGGGAGTGCGTCTACTTCCTGATTGTCACCATGTCTACGGTCGGTTACGGAGATATCTACTGTCAAACGTCCTTGGGGCGGGCCTTCATCGTGTTTTTTATTCTCGTCGGTTTGGTAAGTACCTCACCAAATTTAATTAACTAATTTATTTATGTATTGCAATCTAATACAAAAACCAAACTATAACATTCGATATTTTATAATTACATTAATATAAATTTTGATGCTAATTTACTACAATACGATTTATATTTTACTTCATAAGGTTTTTGCAATAAGAATCTTCAAAAAAATTTTTTTCTTGTAATCATTTTGCTTAATAGACACATGGTTCTGGGCTAAACTCATGTAATTAGATTTATAATGTTTTTCATTTGAGGACAAGCCATTGATTTATATCAGACATATTTTAAATTTCGTTGAAAACCTCGAAAATATTTGGACATATTCTGCGTTATAAAAAGGAACTTTTAGAAGGGACTGATTTTTTGATGATTATTCCCACATTTAATAATGCATCACTTTTTAAAAATGTTTCAAAAGAAATTAATAATTTTATTAGAAAGAAAACTATTAAAATATTTAATATCGGGGGCAATAATGATGATTTTACATCTTATGATAATATAAGAAGAAATGGAATGGTTTTATTTATACCTTACATGAAGTCTAAGCTGATACGAGATTGCTTTGCTAGATATTACGCAAACATTCAAAACATTACTTTTGTCACGTTTCTCAATAATAATTATAATGATTTTATTCCAGCAAAGTTAACCTTTTTTTAGTTATCGATCCATTAGCATGCAGTTACTCATAAATTTATCAAGGTTCACAAAATTTATGAGTAAAAGCATTCTACTTCTTTATATAACGAGAACGGGGTTGCAATACGATTCGTGCGTGTATAATCAATCGGTAATTATTTGTAACATATGCACACTTTTCAGGCCGTCTTTGCCAGTTGCATCCCAGAGATCCTAGAGTTAGTGGGAACTAGACCTAAATATGGCGGTGAATTCAGACGTGAGCACGGAAAAAGGTATAACCGTGTATATTTATGAGCTGAAAGAAAAAAAAAATGGTGTCATCGCCTGTAAAGTTGTTGCTCGCTGTGTTCCTTCTTTATTCTACCTCTTCTTCTTTCTTTGTCTGCTATGATTGATGGGCTTTCCCAAAGGAAGGTTTTAGCGTGTAATATTTATCAAGCTAATTTCCCACACAGCTCAAAATGATAATTATTATGAAAATAATAGTCATTATTATTATTTAATGCGATAATTAAATTACATGTTAATTTTAAATAAAACGCGTGTATAGATCAAAACTTTCTAGAAAGTAGCATGTATTACTCTTTAAAAATATAAGAATGCCGGTTTCATCAACAAGCAATATTAACACTTTTTGTTTACATTTTTAAAAGAAATTGTAATCATTGTTAGCGCATTGCAAATTAGTTTCCAATTTCATAATATGCTGCAACCTAATAAGAGAGGGATTCTAATCTATTTGGGATCAACGACGCAATTTTATTAGTGCCATTATTATTGGTGTTATCTATTAGTAATGTTTGATAAGATAACACTTGCAATTGCAATAATTAAATATTCACATGAAAGTATCAGTATTTTATTATAATAAGTATTAAAGAGCATGACAATGGTCTGAGTTTGCATCTTGTGGCA
Organism: Parasteatoda tepidariorum; assembly: GCF_043381705.1. Classification (NCBI taxonomy): domain Eukaryota; kingdom Metazoa; phylum Arthropoda; class Arachnida; order Araneae; family Theridiidae; genus Parasteatoda; species Parasteatoda tepidariorum. Next base: position 57,007,942 of record NC_092205.1, read on the forward strand.
TAGTAATGACATAATAAGTGAAGGCTAACATTCGTAAGCAGCATGATTTCTTTTTACAAATAAATTAAATTATAAACACAGTTGAACAAAACAAACATGTTAAGTAGGTTTTTTCCTTCAGTTCAGTTTAGTCTTTGAATATATCTAGCAAAACTTTATATCAACAAAACAAACTTTACTCAACAAAATTTTATATATAAATCATTTTTTAAAATTAAATAACGATATTTAAAAATAACTAAAAATATTACTGGAATTTTTGAGGCGGTTTCTGTCTGCAATTTCAAAAACATATTTTTTAAAAAAATAAAATTTTTGTGCTGTGTGGATGGCTATTATTCATTTTACTTCAAGACAATTCGTAAGTTCTTTTTATAACTTTAAAGTTATCAATTATAAGCATATTTGTTATGATAATCTTAAACTCAAGAAGAATTAAGCACATTAAAAAAATTATAAGAAAGAAAATGTTTATTATCAGAATCAACGCGATGCTACGCTTGAAACTTTCCCTTGGCTGATTCTTGCTATGTGCATATAAGTGTTTATTTCATAGTAGGTTTTAATGAAAGTGATTGCTCTGAAACCAAGTAAGAAAAATAAATTTAGAAGTGGGCACATAATAAATAAACAGATTCGTATAAAAAACCTTAGAAGAAAGATACTGGAGACGGGCACTTTCCACAGTAGTGTCTTCATTTTTCTTCTACTTACTTCAATTAACTGAAAAATAGTAATGAATACATTCTTCTAAGTCAACATTTTGTACTCTTCTTTTAAATCGAGTTAAATTTGCAAAATGTTTGAGCGAAGTATGTTAACAAAACTTTACGTAACTATACGTTAATCCATAGATATAAAACATTAATACTTGTATTCTTCGTGTCAATATTCCTTTTAAACTATTTTACTTTTTTTCGGAATATACTATATTTCAACTTTACTGCATTTTGTAAAAGTAAACAGTAGATGTGCTTAACATATTTCTTATAATTTAAAAGCAAAATTTCTTAAAACTAACGTTAAGAAAAAGTAACATTTATATAATCCTTTTCTCAAAATAAGAAACATTATAAGCAGTAATCCTTTTATTCAATAACCTTAACTTGAGTGCTGAATAAAATCTATTTTAAGAGATTCTCTTTATCTGCCTAACGCATTAGTATAGAATTCGAAAACCGTTACATGGTTGCTAAATATTTTTATTTTATTAAAATTCGTTATTATTTCTCACAGTTTCGTCATCGCCAACGCATTTGAATGCGTAAAGCCTAAAGGATTCCTGACAACAAATTAAAACAATTAATAGCCAAATACATGGATTTATTACCTTTCTTTGGCGAATAATATTCTAACATCTACATATTACACTTTCAATTTAGATTTCTTAATAGGCGGAGGTGTATTGTCGGGCTTGTCCTAGAATTATATCCTCCGGGCTATCTTCTAAATTAATAATTTTACTGTTTAAATATTCATTTTTGCAAAGAATCACCAGAACTCCTGAAAATCAAAAATAGAAACTTATTAATTTTTTATAATTAATCTAAAAAAGTACTTCCATTTTTTTACATGTTGAGCGGGTGTATAGGTCATGCAAGAATTTGCGTAACACATTTTCTAGAATTTAAAAACCAAATTTCATAAAATTAACATTACTGAAATGTAACATTCATTCAATTCTTTTCTTAAAAAATAAAAAGCATTAACATAAGGTAATCTTTTTTCTATAACATTGACTTGAGTGCAGAGTAAAATCTATTTTTTATTAGATTCTCTCTATATACGTATGTCTAACACAGTGGCGTAGAATTTTAAAACCATTACATGGTTGCTAAATGTTTTGATTTTATTAAAATTCGTTATTATTTTTCACACTTTCCTTGCCACCAACATATTTAAATGCTTAAGGCTAAGAAAAAGAGCCTTGACAATAAGTTAAAGCAATTAATAGCTAATACGTATATTCGTTAACTTTCCTTATCGAGTAACGTTCTAACAACTACATAGCATTTGCATTTTGATTTCTTGATGGACGAGTTGTTTTGTGGGTCTTACCGCTTAACTCACACCTTTCTGGCTATTTTCAAAATTAATAATTTTATAGTTTAGATGTTCATTTTTGCAAAGAATCACTAGAACTCCTGATCATCAAAAATGCATCATATTATTTTGTTATTAATTTTATATGACTCCATTAAATTTGTTTAGCTATATGAACATTTTTTTTTCATAATTGTGAAAGGGAAATATGGAGAAGTGGATAATAATTTTCTTCTAAGATTACTTAACTTCATCAGCATATTTCTTCAAGCGCTATCCGTTTCACATCAGCAACCAATTCCTCTTCAATAAATGATAATCAGCAATTACAGGATAAATAATTTAATTCCAACTTTCTCCACCGAATACAAAATTTTCCTTCACAAAATTTATTATAAGGAGGGAATAGTTTTCATGAAATTTATTTTTTAAATCATAAGAAATATGTTATGCATGTCTTGGTATGACATGAACCTACGTTTTCGTTAAAGTTAAACCAAACATCAAATTATAATGTATGCAAGTATTCAAGATTAAAATTTTGTAACATAAGAAATTAAATTATTTGATGATTAGTAAGCATAAAATAATATCTGTTTCAAAGTGTCCCAATAATTTATACAGATTACGTTTAAAGAACTTTAACTGTTAATTTTTCACACGTAATGTTTTTTCCCTCATCAGTTATAAACATTTTTACCAATATTGTTACATCGCACCATGTTCACTACCAATGTTGGTCTGTAAATAACCTAGAATCTATATATATGTAGCACAGACCAAATATGGTTTTCAATAAGAAATAAAATTTATAAATAAATTTAAAAAAAAAACATTTTTACAATATAATTAATTTCCCCCCCTTTTGCATTTGCTTAATCTAAAGCTCTGAGAGTTTTTATCGGCTTTTCTCATAGCTGAAAAAATTACTCTCTCTCTCTCTCTCTCATACAGCTTAGAAAGTTAAATCGTTTTCTGTTAAAAACAATAATAGAACCATAAGTTGCAATTAGTTTTTATGTGGGTAAGAACTCAGAGTCAATTTTTCGCAGAGCAATCATTATTCATTTTTTGCCATTCCAATTAAAATGCAACGCAAGAAAAAAATTTTGCTAAGTATTTTGTGGATTGTGTTGATGTTGATAGTCTTTGAAGTTATGAGAAAAAAAACCAGAACTATTTTCTTTCTTTCCTTGTATTCTTTCCTCTCTGTCTGCACGTGTGCACCTCGTCATCATCGCTTCCTCGTCTTGCACGTCATGTGTCTTCTCCCGACCAATGGTAGGCGGTGTTTGCTAGCTGCATTCCGGAGATCATTGATCTGATTGGTTCCCGGCCGAAATACGGGGGAACCTTCAAGTCCGAACGAGGTCGAAGGTAAACAAAATCGTTAATAAAAAATTGTAGTTACACCCAAAGTAGTTCACATTTAAAAACCTAATCGATATTAGATATTTACATTTTTCAAAGTTTATATTTCCTATTTCTTATCACCGATTTTATCCCTTCTCTCAGGAAGATGGAATCTCAAAGTTTTACCCTCAATACATGCTAAAATCAATAATTTTTTTTTTTTTAAATCATAAAAATGAGTGTCATGTACATAAAAAACGAATAAGAGAAACAAACATAAAGATTTATTCATATTGTACATTATCAGAATGGCTAAGTTACATTTTTTTAAAGAATTTTGTTAATAAACTAATAATGCCACAATTTTAAAACTTAATAAAAAAAATTAAAAAAACATATTAGGAACTAGAGATTTATGTAAAAAAAAAAATTATAAATATGAATTTGTCAAGTTCTTAGAGTTGAGCATTATTTGACTGTTTAAACCATAGCTGCAAAAAAAAAAAAAAAAAAAAAAAAAAAAAAAAAAAAAAAAAAAAAAAAAAAAAAAAAANAAAAAAAAAAAAAAAAAAAAAAAAAAAACAGCTATTATGTAATTAAAGAGATGCAAAATAAAGCCATAAATTTTGCCGTAAATTTTCATCTTAATACATTATAATCGCTCTGATGAGTTTTAAAACTATATTACTTCAGAAGCTGAATTTAATAGATTAACATTTATTCGCAAGTACTCGTTGCATTTTCCGTGTAAGAGCAATAACACTGGGTGTTTCCAAGGAGCTAAATTTTAAAAAAAGTAAAGTAGACCAGGATTTATAAAAACAGGCACTTAGTGTAAGGAAACTCGAAAAGTCTTCTGAGTGATTGACTAAAATCTTTCCTGCTTTATTGCTTTTCTGAGATAATTTTTTTTTTCAATGTGAAAACGGGGTAGGCAGAAAACTTTTTTCATGTAAACTTTTGATGCTGTTTTAGATTTTAGTTGTTGAACCTATTTTTATGTTCTCAGAGATAATTCAATACTAGTTCTGGGCTACAACCATTCATCGCCGTTATCAGCTCGTTGCTTTCCTAAAATACGAACTGCATTCTCGCTGTTAGGTCATTTCTTGAATGGTACACTGTTAGAATTTCCATTCCAAAATTGCAAAAAAAATAACAAGCAGCAATTTGTCCATTTAATTAACTGTAAATTTTTCGGTAAGGAACATTTTTTACCCTCACGGTTTTGAAACCATTTACAATTAGCATGATTAAAAAACCCCGAATACAAAGCAACGAATTTTTTTTAACCATTTACAACAAACAAGGCTTCAAAACCGTAAAAAAAAGCAAATGGGCATTGGAGCAAGGATTTTTTTTGGTAATGTGCATTAGGTTGTGGTTGAGTTGTATTTTTTTTCCAAATGAATCGTGGAATTTAGTTTAATTAATTTATCACCTGTTTCACCTATCGTAAGAAATGACAAGTACTAGATTATATTTTTTTTTGTGTTAAGCAGCTTTATGGTGCAGCCATCTATGCGAAAATGAGAGTATCGTTTTCGAACAGTCCATGGTCACAAATTGGGGAGTGCAGGACATTGCAAATTCTTTGCGTGTTGAAGGGAATGGAGGAAACATTGTGGTGTCAACGCTTGAATTCGAAACCCAGTTCTGTCGGCCATGAGATTGACAGTTAAGCCCTCTCGGCTGAAACATGCCCGCGGATGCAAGAAATAAAGTGGTTTAATTAGGTGCCCCTTGTTGGTGCGATGAAATTCCGGTTGCTCAACCGTAATAGGTTAAAGCTGTATAAACGGTTATACTCACAGTTAACAGTTTGAAAATCATCTTATTTAAAGTTAATTGACTGTTTTGTTTGAATATGGTAAAATAACAATAAAATAAATTGTTATTTAACAATTTTTCTCGAGAAATTTCTAACAGTGTATTCAGAGGTAATGCAACACATACTCTCTTTTTAGGTGGTTAATGCTGATAGTAAAATTTTTTGTTTCATCCATGCAAACTTTTTTTAACGATTTCCTTATTTGGTTTGCGCTGCTATTCGCTAAAGAAAGTGTTTTCTTGATTACTCTTAATTTTCTTAGTAACACAGAATTGGAAAAAAGTTTTTAGTGAATTCGTGCGATGAAATTAATGTAAATGGAATTCAAAAATGTATACACAATTTTTTAATGGAAACTCAGGGCCCTTATCTGATACATCTATGAAAGTCTTTTCCCCAGATCCTCTATATATTTTATCTATAAATTTTTCCTCTATATATTTGGTGAAATATCTTTTAAATGGCTATATAGTGATTTATCTTAATTGTTTTTAAATAATTGTGAACAGTTTTCAATTTTTTTTTTATTCTTCCAAATTCAAAAATTTACGTGCATCAAACATCTCTTTTTTTTTTCAAAACAAATTCAACAAATAACATATAAAAATTATACTTAAAGGTTTTATACTTTTCACTCGACAATCGCTTACAGCAATCGCAAACCTGCAAATCTTTTAGATTTGCTTGATGCAATCCAAATAGCTAATATGATTTTAAATTATTGACGTTCTTTTAAAAAAATTAAAAACAGATCTGATGATTTACAACCTGAAATTCCAATAGTTTTCAAATTAGAGCACTGCAGGGATAACCGCAGTTTGCAGCCTGCTAAACAAGATATTGATTTTTTATTGATTTTAAAAAAGACGAAAGTCAGAAAAAAGTCTCAACAATCTTTATCGAGCTGAAAGGCACGATATCATGTGAGATTTGTTTAAGGATAATAAATTACAATTAAGACATTGCATTAAATACTTAACTAGCCAAAATAAACAAGGTACAATGGTTTTAAATGTAAAGGTTTAAAATTATGCGATTTAAAAACAAATTCTACAAAAATAGACTTTTTAATTCCAGAGACTTAAACTTCAATATCTATTATGTTATTTTTCACGTTTTGCACCAATTCTTCTTCTTTGAAAACTTAAAAATTTTGAATATGATTTTTTAAAAAAAATCAAAAACAATTTCATGTTAAAGTAGTTATATACTCGTATTTCTTTATTGTCAATTATATTATGAATTAATGAATATAATTAAAATGTAAAAATAATTCAAATTTGAAATTTTTTTTGACTAAATGGTATCCAAAAGTTAACCGTCGTGAAATTGCGACTACTTATTAAAAACAATAATCTTTAAAACTATTATTTTACAAAAGTGGCATAATTTTTTCCTGGTAATTCAAGATTTTCTTAAAAATTTGCTTAAAATTATACTTCACACAAATTTGGTATGTAAAAATATTTAGATGCAAATTTAAAAATTACGTTAGTGGCATACTAGCAACTAAACATTTCTGGTAAATTTGAAATAATTAAATAAGATTGACAGAAAGAATAATTGCAATTTTTTTAAAAGTAATCGTAGATCAAATAGAGATAACATTCAGTTCAAAAATGCATTACCGTGCATGTGCATAAAAAATAAAGTACAAGAATTTAAAAAAAAAAAAAGAAAAAAGAAACAAGATTGCAAAAATAGCACTACAACAATGTCATTTTTAACCATCAGCCTTTATAAAGATCCATATTCATAAAAAACTTAATCGCTGTTTGAGATAGAAATATTATCATTTGTTGATTAAAAATATATACCCGAATATAAAATTATATACCAATATACGCCCTGCAAAATCTGTCAAATGTAAGAGACAATTAATAACAGTTAAAACGTCAATAGACTGAAAGTTGCTCTCATTCTAGCCCCAAGAGATACAATTTGAATTTTTATAACCATTTTAGTGTAAATTTGGCTTTACTAGGAACGAAAATCCCAACTTAGTACACAGGCTTTTAAATTTTGATTTTAATCGCAAAATAGAAATAGAAATACAAATTGATCAAAGTAATAATTTATTAAAATGGAGATATACTGAGAATATATTTCCAAAATAACGAAAAAATTAAAACATTCATGTTTTATATTTTGGAAAACTATATAATGACATCAAACTCGGTCCGTTCTTTGGAGTTACGCATACTCATCGCTAGGGGGGACAACAAAATGGATGCATTTGATATCATTGATAACATTTTTGAACATATTTTTAGATTTTTCTCTCAAGATATTTTTAACTATTTTCATACTCTTTTAAGACACCCAGATAAGTGTAAGGCAAGTTTTTTCCTGTTCAAAATCTGTAAAAATTATAATAACCAGCGATGCACGGAATGCTTAGTGGGAGTATGGTTTAAAATATTGAACTTAATAGTCTTTTAATTTTGAACAAAAACCGATTTTGATGGTTTTATTTTAATGAGGATTAGAGCAAATACGTTTTCGAGCTTTGTGATACTGTCCTGCATTCACGTTATCGCAAAAGCACCTATAAGTCAACTCAACCGGAGTTCATCTATCAAAAAGTACTAAGCTTTAAAAAGTAAAATTTAAGAAACACGATTTTTTAATGAAATTTCATTGCTCAGCTAGAAGGATTTTGCTCGAGTTTTTAATTTTGTCATTTAGAATTGCATAACTTGAAGTGAGATAAAATTTTTTATACCTTATATTCCCGTGTTTGATTTCGTAACTTGAAATATCGTTATAATTATAAATATATATAAATTATTAACGCTTTAAAGTAAGACCTTCGAATTTTTACGATTGCATCTGAATACGAGAAAATAGATCATTCGATTAAAATATAAAGCGTTTCATTTTCCAATTTGCATATTGTACACTTCATATCAACATAACAACCCCGGTTTGGTCATAGTTTCTGCCAATTAAATTTGTTACAAAAGTACACTCTTGCTACCGTATGTATTTGCCGTATGTATTGCATTCACGTTATCTAAGTAAGAGCTCGCAAAAGCACCTAAGTCAACTCAACCGGAGTTCATCTATCAAAAAGTACTAAGCTTTAAAAAGTGAAATTTAAAAACCACGATTTCTAATTGAAATTTCATTACTCAGTTCGAAGGATTTTGCTCGAGTTTTTTTATTTTGTCATTTAAAATTGCATAATTTGAAATGAGATAAATTTTTTTATACCTTACATTCCCGTGTTTAATTTCGTAACTTAAAATATCGTTATAATTATAAATATACATAAACAATTAACGTTTCCAAAGTAAGATCCTCAAATTTTTACGATTGCATCTAAATACGAGAAAATAGATCATTCGATTAAAAGATATTAAAGTGTTCCATTTTCCATTTTGCATATTGTGCACTTCATATAAACTATAACAACCCCGGTTTGGTTATAGTTTCTGCCAATTAAATTTGTCGCAAAAGTACACTCTTGCTACCGTATGTATTTGCCGTATGTATTGCATTCACGTTATCTAAGTAAGAGCTCGCAAAAGCACCTAAGTCAACTCAACCGGAGTTCATCTATCAAAAAGTACTAAGCTTTAAAAAGTGAAATTTAAAAACCACGATTTCTAATTGAAATTTCATTACTCAGTTCGAGGGATTTTGCTCGAGTTTTTTTATTTTGTCATTTAAAATTGCATAATTTGAAATGAGATAAATTTTTTTATACCTTACATTCCCGTGTATATGCTAAAACTTAAAGCAGCCTGAACTTTTATAAATTTATAACATTAAAAACTAAATTAACTCTGATTTCCAATTCTAATAACGATTTCATAGCTATTGTTTCTCTTAAATTTAGAAACGGACCACATACCAATACAGGTTTGTTTTATTAATAATTATAAAGTGAAGTTCCATCTTCCACGGGTTTCTATCCCTTTACTTGCACGATTTCTTATCTTTCTCAAGTACTAATATACTAACACTAAAATCTAATCACACATAGTTTTGCCTGCACTTCATTCAACTTCTGCAATAGATTTTATAAGGAAAGGTAAATCAGTAGTCTGCTTAATGAAAAATCTTTTTAAATATGTCTGAAGAAGTAGTCAAAGTAGTATGAAGAAGTAGTATGGATAAAAGTAATGAATATAAATATAAACTACTAGAATGTCTAAAATTTAGAACGCAGAGTTACAAAAATAATTTGTCTCGAAAGTGACATTAGAAAGCATGTAATTTGTATCACACACATAACAATGAGTTTAGATATCATTTCTAAAATTCCACTTCAATTTAGCACGTTAAAGAAAACTTTTATTATTACATTTTCCTTAAATAATATTATTTTTACTTCTACTAATGCTTTTTAAAGGATGAAAGAGCCCATAAAAAATGCAAAGAAATCTATTTGGTTTTATATCTTAAAATATATATTTATCAAATCAAAATTATTATTTTAATCTAGCATCTCTCTACTTTTCATAACGAAAAAAAACCCAAATAAAATACTTGTTTGTTAAATAAAAATACACAAACACATTTAATAGTATATTTTTTTTGTATTTAATAAATTTAATATTAATACTAAACTAAGGAAAGATAAATAGATTTAAAAATATGCAATATTAGAAAAAGATATAAATATTAGATATTAAAGAATTAATGAAAATAAATTATCGTTAAAAATGAAAAACTTTAACTGAATTTCATTAGTTGAAAAAAACTAAATTCATACAATTAATTGTGCAAAACTTTTTCTTAAGCATAATGAGGTTATCAATAAAAATTCAGTAATAAAAAATTTATTATAAATTAGCTATTTACAACAAATTATGCAAATAGATATAAACATAATATTTAATTTTTTTGGATGAGGTAAATGGGGTAAAATCCATTTTATCAAATAGTCCTTAAGGAACAGAACTTGAAAAAATTTTAGTAATTGAACAAATAAGATCTTTTACAATGTTTAGTTGAATAATAAAATGCTCAAATAATCACTAAAGGAAATTAAACAATGACATCTTTAGCTTTATCTCTTTTTGCATGGGACGCTACTTGCCTTGCTTTGCTCTCGAGTGCATGTATTAAGATTGATATTGCTACTGCATGCTTTGTGATTGTATAAAATGTTAGATAGTATAGTTTATTGTGAAATAACCATAGCTTTCTCTTTCAGAAAAAAAATCCTGGTAATTTAAATAATAATAATAGCAATTTAAATTTTTTTAAAACTTTTGTGGGTAATATTTGCAATCTTTGTAAATATTCTCATCTTTTTTTTAAAACTGTTTACTGAAAATATAAGTATAATTGAATATCATTCACAACTACAACATAATCAATAAATTATATATATAACTAACGTATTTAGAGAATTTTCAAGCATTGTATCTTTTCTTTCAAAACTTTGAGTTTTAATTAAATTTGATTATTCGAGAAGTAATTTTAAATAGAACAGAAAAGCTATTACTGATTTCTTATCTTTCAGACTTTTTTTAATTTTAAATAACTTTAAAAAGAAGAATGTTCAAAACTAAAATAATTAATTTGCTTCTAAATCTTTTTCCTCAAGTATTAAGATTTCGTAATGAATTAATTCTGTTTAAAATACTACAAATAGAAATTTATGTTTCAGAAATAAATTTGCAGAAATTTGCGGGTTCTTGTTAAAATATTTATTCTGTTAAAACTAAAATTAAAAGCAACCAAAAATAACAATTATTAAATACTTTTGATTCACGAAATCGATAATGTAAGTTTAATTCTAGTAAACTAATTCTTATTTAAGGTTAATTAAGCTTTCGTTAACTTATTATTTTCTCACAATTACATTCATAAAATGCAGATTTCTTTATCAATTGATTTAGTAATCTAATAAATTTTAAATCTTCGAAAACTTTATCAACTTCTTTACTTTTTAATGTGAATCCTTGAGAAAAAAAAAGACAGCTTTATTTAGACATTGAAATCCAGTTTAAAAAAGTACTTGAAGAAGTAATTGTAATACTTAGCTTAAGATTGCTTGAAAATAGTTTAAGATTTTTTTAAATTATGAGCAATAAAAAAATATTTCAACTGAAATAAATTGTTATTTCAGAGAATCAGGATGTATTTGTTTCCTATGAATGATTAATTACTTCTGTCATAGAAGCTGCATTTTTAGGTAGAAGTAAATTAAACAAATTTATCAATTACTAAGCAATTTTTTTGTTAATATTTCGCCAAAAATTTTTTTGATCTACACTAAACTGGAAAATTTTTTAACTTATAAAACATTCCATTGAATATATATTCATAAAATTATGAAATAATAGAAAAATCATTAATGTGATAAAATATAAATGTTTTAATGTGAAAAGACATATCAATACAGATATTTAAATATCTGTTAATACAGACAGTCCAACTAATATCTATAATATCAATCTGACTAAATATCTGTTGTTACAGGCAAAATAGTATCCTTAATGTGTATCTGACTAAATATTTGTTAATACAGAATTCAACTAATCTGTAAATACAGACATTTAAATATTTGTCAATAGAGATTGTTATAAACTAATACTCATCCTAACTATGTATCTATTAATACAGAAATAGAAGTTAATCTGTATTTATAAACATTTAAATATCTGTTACTGTATTTCACGTAATATTATAAATAACTGCGCATAATACTGAAATCAACACTATTTCATTACTTTATATTTATAACTTTTTTTTGTACAATTTGTCTAATCATATAGTAAGAATTTCTGATATTATTTCCAGGCATATCGTAGTTTGTGGGCATATTACTTATGAGTCTGTGTCTCACTTTCTTAAGGATTTCCTTCATGAGGACCGTGAAGATGTTGATGTAGAAGTTGTGTTCTTACACAGGTAAACTTGGAAAGAGAAGTAAATAAGACCTTTTGAGGTCGTTAATGGAGATTGAAAGTTATAAACTGTTTAAGTGAGGAATAAAAAACGTTCTTAAAATTTGACAAATCGGCTTATGAAATTAAATAAATAAAAACCAGTGTGATTACCTTTGTAGAATTAAACGCCTTTCTAATTGTCCCCTTTCACCTAAATTCTCAGTTTCGTCTGACAAATATGTTACATTATTCTTAATTTCACCTTTCTCGTCATATATTCGTTATATAGATTTTTTCCTTTTTTTACCGGGCCTAAATATTGATTTGAAAACCCTATTGTGTATATTATTTTACAATTTTTTAAAAGAATTTTAAAAAAAAAATATTTATTAAGTGCGGTGATTTAATGCTGTCTAAATAATTAATAAGTGTTTGATTAAGTTAAAGGTATATATGTGAATACTCTGTTGATAAAGTATTAAAACCAAACGGCTCTAATTAGTACTCGTACAAAGTCAAGTATTTTTATATTATTAAATGTAACAAAATATCATTTACTTATTTTTTCTTATATTTCTACCATATCAATAAATATTAAATTTTTATCCTTTTGTGTTTCCTAGTTCTTAATTAAATATTGAACTATTTTGAAAAATCAGGCTTCGGGTAAATATCTTGCGTACCTGATATGCAAAATTGGCATTATATTTTCGAATGTTTTTTTTATACATTAATACTAATTAAATTTTTGTGTATTGTTTTGTATTACACTTCGATTTCAACGAAAGTCACCTTGCTAAAATTGATGTAATGATAAAATATATGACAAATGATGTGCACTCACTCATTAATAAACGACCTATCACTTAAATAAGTTACTATTTCCAAACCTTTACTAACTCACTAATTTATGCAAAACTTCTAATAAAAAAATTGGTAAATGTTAGCAATTACGCGAAATAGTGTATTAAATAATTCATATGAATTAAAATTAGTTATTAATACATTAATTTTCGCATCACCAGAAAACCACCGGATTTGGAGCTGGAGGGTTTGATAAAAAGGCACTTCACAACTGTGGAGTTTTTCCAAGGCAGCGTCATGAACACCATAGACCTCCAGCGAGTGAAGGTAAATCATTTTTTTCCAACCCAAAATATTACATTTAAGTTTAAAGATAAAATATGTATATATTTAAAACAATATGAATGAAGTATGCATAAAGAATGCGTTTAATATGGTTATAGAAACACACTCTGAGAATCATTATTTATCTAAATCAATCAATATCCTTTAACTGAATGTCTTTCAATAAAGTATGGCATCAAGTGTTTTAAAGAAGAAACCTATTTTTAGCTTTAAAAAAATCTGCGTCGAGTAGTTAGGTGGCAAAAATTTACTTTAGAAAGCGTAGTTCTGAGCAATTTTTTGCTTATAAATAAGTTATAAGTTCCTTATTTATAAGTTTTATACTTATAATAAATAAGACACAACTTTTTTTATTATTATTAAAAAATTAAATTACAAATTAGAAAACACAATTATAAAAATTTTGTGTCTGTAACATTTACAATTTCGTGTTTGTAAATCTGCTCAAATTCCGCTGTAATAAATAAATTAGTCCATTTCAGTGTCCAGCTTAATAGCCTTGAAAGAGTAGGAGCACAATTCTTCATTTTTAATATTTACCCGAGAGAAGTAATTAAAGTGCAAATGTTCAACCACATTTTTCAGTACGAATAATGTCGTTCTTAAATCACACAGGTACACGAAGCAGATGCTTGCCTGGTGCTAGCCAACAAATACTGTCAAGATCCCGATGCAGAAGATGCTGCCAACATTATGAGGGTCATCTCCATTAAAAACTATTCAGATGAAATCAGGGTCATCATCCAGCTCATGCAATATCATAATAAAGTATTGCATTCCTTGTTGTATCAGTTATATATGGAAATTGAAAATAAGCGAAAAATTTATTTTGAGACTTTAGAGAAACACTTTTTCAAAAGTGCTGTTTAGTATAATTTTAAGATTTAATTTTGATGAATTTTTTCGGTTTTCAAAGCCTTTTTTTAATTTAGTGTTGTAAAATAAGTTGAAAACTTTGAAATATTTCAGTATTCTATTTATCAATTATTGTTTAAAAAAATTATTTCAAAAATTCTCTCTGAGAAGTGCAATTTTTAATTGTTTTTTCCCTTTAAATGACAACAATAGACGAATTATTATTTGTTTTAGCAATTTATTTCGTATTAGAGCTTTTTCTTTGAGAAAAAAGCGGGTGTTAAAAGAACTTTTACTTCGGTAAAATATTTACTTTTTTAGTACATTTTTTTAAAATGAGCAATTTAATTTATATATCATTGATTTTATGTTGTTTGCAATAAATAATTCCGTATAATCACTGTTTTTCATCAAATAATATTGATTAGACCGAATTCAGATAAAACCTACGCTTTTAAGAGTGCTTTGAACTATAAAATAGCAATAAATAACGTTTTGAAATAATCCAAATAAATGGCTTATCTGTAGATTTCGTTACAAAATATTGCACTGCAGACCATATGAGCCATCTTAGTTTCAGTCAATGAATTTAAATCTTTCTAAGATCTTGCTCCCTCTTTTTCAGTCCTGATTTTTTCTAATTTTTTTCCTTATTAAATTTTATCTTTAACGCCTTTAGATTAAAAAGCAATTTAAAAAAACATTATTTTTACAATTAGGTTATCAAAAAATAAGCATCTCCACTTACAGGAAGGCATTTCGATTTTTAGAGAATGCATAAATTAGATATCCATCATTTGGTTTCATGTATCTTTAACATTATATTGATTCAGGAATACGTATTATTTAACAACTGTCGATAGTAGATATTGCGAATGTAAACAAAGCCTGTAAAATAATTTCATTGCTGCAATACAAACTAAATCACACTGACTGCTAAAAATAGAATAAGTTAAATCTGTTATATTAAATTGTGACAGTATTATATTTCACATATTATGAAATAATGACATTAAATAATTAAATTGCAAATGGAAATTAAAGATAAGTTTTAGTTAGTAATACATGAATAGTGTTGAAGAATATTTTATATCATGGCAGGCCTATCTTTTAAATATCCCAAGCTGGAACTGGAAACGTGGCGATGATGTCATCTGTGTATCTGAATTGAAATTGGGCTTTATAGCTCAAAGCTGTCTCGCACCTGGCTTCTCGACTATGATGGCCAACTTGTTCGCCATGAGGTCATATAAAACAGTATGTATTTCTACATTCTCACTATAATATCGATATTTTTTATTAATACTGCGCACATTTTTATCAACTGGAATAAGTTGTTATATTAAACCCTTTTGTTCCATTCAAGCTAATTAAATTTTTTAGCACAGATGGATTTAATTTTTTAACACAGTTTCTTATATATATANGTTTTATAACAAATGTGCACTTGCAAATATTGTTTTAACACTTATGACATAAAATTTTGGGCCTTTTAATGGAATAAATGCTTAAATAGTGCAGAAAATCTCAAAAGCCGTTCTTTATACATTCTTACTATCCCTATGCAATCCCACACAATTGTTATATATATATATATATATATATATATATATTTCTGACGCTCTTATAAGAATCAAAAATATATTTTGGTACCTTTCAGTTATAAAAAATAGCCTATTATTTACAAAAGAAATCCGTTAGATTATCGTGAATTATATTTGTAATAAAATATAATATCCAAAAAAGTATTTTGAAATTTCTTTTTTCATTCATATTCAAACAATTATCAGTGATTGATTTATTAAATTAAAGAAATTTCAATGATGGATAACTATTTCTCTAAATAACTACGAATAAGTGCAGATTTGAAAATTTATTGTTAGGAAGCGAGTAATATAAACTGATATTTTTTATATTCATTTTGTTAAGGACATTTGACTCCTCAAAATACGTTATTTGATACTAAAAATTTTAAATAAGTTTAGTGAGACAGGAATAACCTGGTTCACAGGGCACTAGACTCACGTTCGTGATAACGGGAGTTTGAATCCAGTCAACCGAAGGCTCCTCGTGTAGAAAATGGTGACTGGTGTACGCTGAATCTGTCGGATCAAAAGGTCCTCCATGCTCCCATAACAAATTATACCTCTTGAGGTACTGAATTGGAGATTGCTCGTTCTCTGGTGCAGATCAAAATTACGATCTGTGGATGAATGAATGGATGTATGAATGGGTCCACCCTATAAACGGATATGACGTATGGGTGTAGCAGTAGTCGAATTCTAGGGTAGAGATGGCGTCACTGGAAAACAAGAACCCTAAGCACCAAAAACTACAATAAATTCAGTTCTTTTTTTATAAAAGAATTTCCTTGAAGACATTTTATTTACTAATATTTGACACCGAATTAGAACAAAAATGCTCAACAAAAAAGTTTAAAATTGCTGGAATTAAAATAAATTTTAAAGCACATCAACATCTAATGTTATAACAAATGGTTCATATTTTAAACATAAAAAAACACATTTAACAGAACAAAAAAAAAATCAACTATTGCCTAAATCATTCATATTTCACTTGATTTGAAAAATAATTAATATTTTCTTTCAGTCACCTGATATGCCAGAATGGCAGAACGATTATTTGTGCGGAACAGGGATGGAAATGTACACGGAGAATTTGTCGCCTTCATTTGGTGGGATGACCTTCCCTCAGGCAGCGGAGTAAGTTTTTGGAAAATATATAAACTGCATGGTGATTTTCATGTTAGAATAAATAAATATTTGCTTTGATGTTAGTATTATAGTACAGCTTACTAGCGTAACATTTTTTAACTCTAATTAGAAAGGTGTATTTTTTTAAAACCTATTTTAGATATTGCAAAATCTATAAGAGATTTAAAAATATCAGACTTTACACATTAATTTACTTACACGATCTAATTTCTTAATGATAATTTTAATGCTAAATTTTAATAATAGATTTATAAAGTAACTTATAATATTCTAATAATAAATTTCGCATGATACTTAGTTCATGTGAAAGTTTGATGCACACGCATTAGGCATCAAAATTCCATTTTTGAGATTTCTCTAAGGGAAAGAAATCAGAAAAACAATCTATTGATTCACATCTTTTTTCTAAGAAAAAGCCTTTTTTTTCATTAATAAGAGTCTGTGACAGTCGTCCCATTTCAAATTTTAAAAAAAAAAATACTTCGTCGTGTTAGATAATGTTTAAAAGGAGATACTAAATTTGTAAACTCTCCTCCCCTGAAAATGAAAGAATTTTTTTAAAATCTTAATTTTACATAATTTGAGATATTTTCCTAAATGCAAGTCATAAAATTAAGTTAAAGCTTAGAAAAATGACAAATATGTACATTTTCTGCTTTGAAGCGTGTATGGATGAAATCAGATTTTGTAAAATTTTAGCAGTGTTTTCTCAAAACACATTTTCTATATTTACAAACAAGATCATTTGTTACCACATGCAATTTACTTTTCCTCAAAAAAGTTCCAAACGTAGTCAAATTTATATCGATACTTAACTCAAGACTATAAATTAACTACAAGAATAAATATAAACTTTGAAGAATCAAGCTTTTGCTTAATGACTTACTTTGAACTCAACTGAATTTTAAATTAAAATATTTTTAGAATATAAAATAGTGAACTTTTTATACAAAATATTTACCCATAAATTCTAGTGGTAGAATACTTATATTAAACAAATTATATTGCATTAAATAGATTATATGAACACTATATTTAACAATTAATTTATTAGTATGTGGTAAATGAATATGATATATTGGTTACGTAGTATTTTGAAACTAATTAAAAAATATTTTATCTTATATCTTGTTGGTCTAAGGACTTAAGTATTATGGTTAAATATAATAAGCATCAAACACACAATACTAAATTCGGTAAAATTGCTTCCTGAGTTTTCACTATTGTGGCTTTTATTTTATCACTCTAAAGTTTATTTTTTTAAAAACTTAAAATGTACTCAAACTTCTTGTCATATTTCTATTAAATGTTATTTGAATTTATTTTAAGGCTCTGCTTCGTGAAACTTAAACTTCTCTTGTTGGCCATTGAGATCCCTAACGAAGACAGCTCTGACACCAAAATTACCATCAATCCAAAGAAGAAGGTTAAAATTGGTTCTAACGCTCAAGGTTTCTTCATGGCTCAATCTGCGGATGAAGTAAAAAGGTATTCATTCTCCATAAATTGTATCCTAAATTATTCAATCATATCATGTAAATACTCTCAGTAATTATTTCAAATATTTATGTTGTGAGGTAAATTTTTACATATCGCTTTAAAAAACTTTCAGTTTTTTACTGATTAATGCTTAGCATTCCTTTTTAGAATCAGTTTTAAAATCGTATTGTAAATTCCGGGAAATAATGTTTTACCATACATATATGTAAATCATTTTTGAATATTCATTTCATTTAAATGAGCTGT
Source organism: Parasteatoda tepidariorum (assembly GCF_043381705.1). Classification (NCBI taxonomy): domain Eukaryota; kingdom Metazoa; phylum Arthropoda; class Arachnida; order Araneae; family Theridiidae; genus Parasteatoda; species Parasteatoda tepidariorum. The sequence goes on from NC_092205.1 coordinate 57,026,505, forward strand.
AGGTATCAAGCATCCAAATGATAGTATAGTGTTTTCCCCCTATTAAGCTAGGGTCCAAACAATTTTAAACAATTTTGAAAAAGATATCCATTTGTTCAATTATTTTTTACTTTAGAATATGCAATTTAGAATGCAAATTATCTTACTTTAGATTACAAATTGTTTTAAAATGTTAACATTAAGGTTACTTTGGAAGAATTTTATTTCCTAAATAAATAAATCTTAAAAAATGAGGTGTAATTTTAAATTGAGATATTTTTTGACATTTTGTATTGCGCTCTTAAAGGGACTTCACAATTTTTTCTAATAAATAAACCCAGTTTTACGCAGAATGTAATTTTTTAGTTTGTTTCCCGACATTCAATATGGATTTAAAATACTATTGTAAAAATATTACTTGAGAGAGCTAGAATAATTATTGATCTTAAATTTCATAATTTCAGTTTAAATTTTTTTTTGAAATATTGCTCTTGCTATTCTTTATTCCTCAATTCAGCAATCAAATTTATTAATTTTTTTTAAGTAAATATTTAATAATAGCGAATATATTTTTAGGGCATGGTATTATTGTAAAAACTGCCATGATGATGTTAAAGATGAGAAGTTAATAAAAAAGTGCAAGTGTAAAAACCGTGAGTATTCTGCATTTATTTTGATAGTGACTTTATATTTAGTAAAACATATAATAGAGTGCAAAAAGTTAAAAAAATTTTTTTGTCTTCGATTGAATTCAATTAAATGTACAATATTCGATAATAAAAATAATTTTATAGTAATTCTGTTCATTGACTAGATTATTTGTAAGCAAATTATTCATAATTTATTCGATCATTGTTCTGTAAGCTAAGTAAAATAAATGGAGAAACAAGTATTGCAAAAATGCAAGGAAAATCATAAACCTTTTAAAAATATGTAATCAAGATCTGTTATAAAAAGCTTATAGAAATTGATCCATGATGTTTTTAGGTTCAAAAAATTATATCAATATTAATGTTTATTTGTAAAAACAAGAAATAATTATTATACTGAGCAGAAAACGTATGGGACTCTAAAAGGTAAGTTATTATGCTGTTACAATATACTATGAAATAATTCTGCATTAAAGACTTTCTTTTAATCGAGTAATTTCATGTAAGTTACTCGAATGGATAAATTTGAATTTTCTTCATCTTTTTTAAATTTTTACGTATTTAACAACAGGAGAATATTTTTCTTTTAATATATCGAATAATTTTTTTCATATCATTTGAACACTTATTGTATAATAAAGAATTCTTACTAATATTGGCTGATAAAACTTCTCTTTTGTTTAATTTTCAGAATTTATTTTTCTATTTCTCGTTCCAAAGCATACATATTATGAATTTTTGTTTAACACAATATTTTGAGACTTTTGTTTTAATTTCAAATTTGTATTTTTCTTGCTTAACTAAAAGGTCCCATTTGTTAGATCCCACTTAAATTTGATAAATAATGTTGTTTTTTATTTCTTTGTTTTGTATATAAGAGCTTCTTAAAATTAGAGTAAATTTGAAAAAGCAGAAAAAGTATATACTTTTAAATGTAATAATAACTTTCTCAGAGTCAAACTATTTTTATAATTAGCTTTTTTTTAAATTTATCGGGAATATTTTTCAAAGCAGCAGTAATAAAAGGTTTGTATTTAGCTTTTAAAAATATTCTAGATGTTTAACATTAATGTTTTAAATTTCGGTTTGAAAATGTATTATTTTTTTCATAAAATTCATATCGAAATTTTATATTTTATCTAATTTACATATAATTTGATGTTTGAATGATCAAGGGTAACATAAAAAGATCTTGTTGATTTTATAATCTATGTTTTGTTACCTCGTTGATGTTCTAAAAATATATTTAACAAAATGTATAGTATATATGTCAATAAATGCTCTTTTTCTCTCATGATGTGAACCAATTATCGATAATTTTCTTGTAAGCAAATGTGTTACCATTGAAATAGCGTTTAATTATGGTGCAGATTTCTTTCAGATATTTTTTGTTTTGTGCAGTTCACGTGGTGGTTCCTTGTATGTATTTAACTGTTTCCTTAACTAAATAATATTCTGTCATATTCACATGCAGCCAAAGATACGAAACAGAAAGGTAACATAGTTTCTTTTCAGCCTTTAATGTTATGGTACCATTATGCTGGACGCTTTTTTTTAAATCTATGCTTTGGCTGATTAATTTAGGTGCTCTTATAAAATAATGCCTATTACCCTCAGGTGATGAAGTACATTATCCCTAGATTAGAAGTAGTGCTTCTTCATATTTTTCCTATTCTTTTTCTCGTCCTAAAAGGTCTTCACTAAAGCTGATTTGGTAATGTTTTCGATACCATAATGGAAAATCGAATTTTAGTTAGATTTACCAACGTAGATGCAGTGCATAATGAAAATCTTGAGTCTGGGCTAGAAATATATTATTTAATTTCCTCTAGAAAGTAATATCATTTTTCTGTTGACTTGAACTGTACGTTTTGTATTAGTTATCATTTCTGATGTGATCCATTAGTTTCAATCTATCAGTAGAATGCCCTTATTCTTAAATGCATAAATTCCCTTACTATTCAAATGTTGAAAACTCAATATATAAATTGTTTATTTATTACATTTCCCTCTTGTGTTTGTGTGAGTTGCCAGTGAGAGTGTATGATGAACTTTTAGCTCCATTTTAAATTATTTTTCATTTCATATTATCATAAGGGAGCATTTGAAAGTTTATTTAATTTTTAAATAACAAATCATGGAAGCATTTCAGCAGTTACCCACTGAGTTATATGAAGAGGAATTATTTGGCTTTGAATCTGCATTTTTTTGACACGTGTGAGGGAATTAGAGTAATGCATTGCATTTAAAATTATTTTAATGTTGACCAATTATAAATACTGAATGTCAACAATACCGGGATAAGGTGACAGACGTTTTTAAATATGCAGTGAAAAGTATTACTTATATATGCTTGCATTAAATTTTCCGTATTACAAATCTACTTATTTATGAGAAATAATTTAAATTTTCAATCAAGTGAACAGAGTGTTTTGTTAGGAAAACCCAATATATATATTATTTAAATCAAAAAAGGTATGTATATAAAAGATCGTAAATTAAAGCGAGGAAAAGGCAAAAAAGTTTTTCAAATTATTATAAATAATTTATTATTATTAATTGCTATTAATAAGAATTTATTGATGGCCACTAAGCTGAATAATTTTTTTAACTTGTTTTAATTTAGAAAGGAATCTAAATTATAGATATGAAATTACGTTATCTATGATACATATTGTCTATATGTATTATAGTTATATAATTATATATACAAGCTCAATTATGAAACGCTCTGTATATCAAACCATACTTCACGATTAGGAAGTTAAAAAAGCAATATTCAAATCTTTTTTTTTAATTAAAAAAAAGCTACATTTCTATAAATTTAATATATTGTCGAAACACTTTTCATTTGCAAACCAAATGTAATTTTTCTATGTGAGTCAATAACCTGTTGGAAATTATAACGCTGAAAGTAGTCGACACTTTTTTGAACACAAAATAGATTCTTTTAAGTCAATCAGCAAAGCAGTGAAATTTTTATCGATGAAACTTTTGAGATCCTTCCATAATTTGTATTTAAAACAGAATAACAATGGTAACACTTTTGAAACATTGTACTTATTCTAATAGTTACTGTTACTATGTTATTTTCGCTGCAGTGGCGCTGTTTAAGAAAGGTGTCAGAGCTGTCCAAGTTGTTGGACGGGCAAGTACGTTCCTATATATTCTTTGGTGGCAGTTTCAGCTGTTTTTTGGTGTTGTTTGTTTGTCCCTATTTAAACATGGAATATTAAATACACAGTGGTGGCTGATTTTAATTAATTTTTTTTAGATGCGCCTTATCTACAATTATTCAAATTATAATAAAATGTTGTATTTTTCTCACAAAAAAACTCATTTATTGTTTGTTAACAACTAAACACTATTTTCTCAGTTATTGCTGAAATTATTCTAAACTTAAAACTACAAAAAATACACTAAAAAAAAGTATATTCAAAATTCCCAGAATATGGTGAAATTTACCTCTAAGGAAATACCAAAAAGCTCGATAATTTTTACCAAAGCGGTTTGGTAGATTTCGGTAAAATTAAGAATTGAATATAGTTTTATAATATGCGATAAAACTTGGTAATTTTATTTAGATACTTTAGAGCATGCCATAAAAACCATTTATTCGGTAAAATTTACCTTGCAGTTTTGTATATTTTACTAAACATGAGATAATAAGAATTAAAATTTTTGAAAAGCAAAATTTTCTGGTTAACCGTTACCATATAACTACCAAACACTACCAAATGAATGGTTTAAATTCTGTTAATTTGGCTTTGTTGATCAGAATTACAGTTTCTTTTATCAGAAATGTCATATGTATAGAACGGTAATTTCACCGGAATTTTTTCTATATACTATCAGTACAAAATTGAAGAATTCCTCAGCATTAATAAACAAAAGACTTAAATGTCACAGAGTTAGATTGTTGTTCTTGAAGAGTCGAATTAAATTAAAAGAATAAGACACATAAGAAGTTGGAAATAATTTTCTTAAACCTTTCTGGATATATTTAAACTGATACATGATCATAAACCATTTAAGAAATTGTTGGACATTTACTAAATTCTAAATTATGATGGAGAATCCTTAATATTCTAGTAATAGTTAAATACATAAAATAAAAATAAGCAGTCTGAGTCATTAATACCAACACTATTTTCCAGCAAACAGCTTAACTATTCTCTGTCTCTGCCTTGGGATTCAAATCTGTTTAAAAAAATTTCTTTTGATGTTTATTTGTAACGTTTTAAGATTATTTATGGAATTCTTATAAACTTAATATTTAATTCAACAAAAAAGTATTTCAAAAACTAGCGATTTTTTGGTATTCTTTTGGAAACAAATGTAAGAAACTAAATTATTATAGGGGTCTTTGACCCTGGCTACGTCTGCATCATGGCGGTACACAATATTACTCTTAATGTTTAATATTTAACAGAAAATAATACACGGCGATTTAATTCTAAAAATAAATGTAACAACTTATAATGCACTTACAGAGAAGTATTATAATTTGGGATTTTGGCCCTATTTTGAAGTTTTTCAAGCGGAAGTGAGTGCACGTTTTATATTTTTATTTAAAAAACTAAATACTATTTCATATTTGTATAGCAAAAATATTTTCCCATGGCTTTTGCTATTTATTGAAATCTTGAATTCATTATGCTTATTTGTTAAAATTTAGTACAATAAACGCAAAAATAGAACACTAAATCTAACTAAGTATAAAACAAGTTCTACCCATTTCAAAATTTAATTAAATAGTAGATTATTATTTATTTATTAAATTTTGCTAACCTAACATATTATTTTTACAATTTAAGCTGAACACACGTATTTATACTAAAGTAACTAAAGTATTAATAACCAACACATTTATAAAACGTTTTCTTAAGAAATTTTATATTTTAAATATGAAAACAACCTACCTTATATTAAATTTGATAAATATTTTTTGCTTATATTATTTTTTCTTTCGTGAGTTATTTAAAGTTTATTTTTATCTAATACAAACTAAACAAGAAAGGCCACCACTGCGACACCCCCGTTGATGTCGCATGCTTCTAACCAATATGAAATGTTTTAGGTAGTTAGTTGATGTGCTTGGCTTTGGTAATCGTATCGATGTTTTAACAATTATATTAAGTCTATATAAATTTAAAACACTTTTATAAACAAACCTTTTCACTAAAAATTATCATTCATCATTAGTTTAATGCATGATGGATTAAATGTTATTCAGTGTGAATGTTGTGCCGAAGTGTAAGAGTTCTAAAGCCCCCTTTTGCTATTTAGTCCCAGCACATAACTCATTTTCATAATCACACCATTATGCATGCTGTATTAAATAATTATCATTCACTAGTAATGTAGCGGAAAACAAATATGCTTGCCAAATATTAAGTAAAAATTTATGTACAGTTTTTTTCAAAAAAGTAACATTTGAATAAAAATGCAATTAAGAACAAGAAACTATCCACGATTTGAGAGTTGAAGAAATTTTTAAGAAGCTTAAATACTCTTTTAAATGAAATTATAAATTTATTTTCAGAATTCAGAGACGAAACTAAATAACAAACAGAGAGACGTTTTTTATAAACAGTTTATTATAGGGCGTAAGATCCAGTAAATGCAGTTGTTATTGGCATTAGATTATTTGAAAAATTTTAATAATCTTATTAAATTTGGTAAAACGAAAAGTTCATAACGTTTCTTAAACATGCAAATTTTTATGTTTATAGAAATAAACTCATCGTTTTATCCTAAGGTATTCATCTGAATCCGTTTAATAAAAGATATGTTTAGTTAGAAAAAGCACGTTTTTGTGTTCAATTTTGTAACTTGAAATATCGTCAGCACTTAATTAGCATATTTAAAAGTCTCCTCTTCAAACTTTTAAGATTGAGACCTAGAACGTGAAGATCCGATCATTAGATCAAAAGTATTCAGGTTTTTCCATTTTTTTCACTTTACGATCTGTACATGAGAAAAATACATTCGAAATGGAGAGAATTTATCGTTTAATTAGTCATAACTTCCTAATTTTTGATAAATTTGTAATAAAAATTATAAAGTTATTTACATTATAATATAAATGGTTATTTGCAACTAACAAATGTAATTTCAAAAGCACTACATTTACAAGTGCAATTCAATTTATTTCATATGTATAAAATATTTGGTTACTTATTTTTTAATAATACTTTTAAACACAAATGCGGATGGCATACATGAATATATAATATTCATGTATGCCGAATATATAATAGCATACATGATATAATTTATTAATCATCTATTATTACTTTTTTAAAACTCAAATGATCACTTTTAAACCATAAATTTAATACTCAACAGCACATCAGTAGTCAAAACGCACCAAACATTTCGTGTATGTAGAATTTATCAATTATACTAACTGAAATAAACAGCAGTAATTTAAAATTGTTTTTTTTAATTTTTTTTTATAAGAAAATGGTTCCGGATATCAGTTTAAAGAAAATAAAAATATTTTCTCTTATATTTATTTTTTGAAAATAATTTCGATCTAAAACCTATAATATTTGGCTTCTATTTATTTAATTAAATTTTATGTTATGGCTCAAATTTATGAAAGCCACACATAATATTTGACAAAAATATTTAACGTCTCATTGCTAGTTGAATGTCTTAGATAAGTAATGTTAATGAGTATACTTTTATCTGTAGTTCACATTTATAATGGTTTTAAAAAGGGGTGCTTCAAAAACTAATAATTACAATTACTATAATAATACGCTAATTCGAAGTCATAAATTAAATAAGTTATTATTTATAATATTGTTGTTTATGTGTGATTCTATTTTTATAATTTGTAGTTAGTTGCCATAAAAAAACATTTATATTAAAAAAATGCCATGAAGTTATATTATGTTGCTAACATTTTTATATTATCACACGTTAATGCTAGATTTTTGTTCCTAGAGATTGCAACATAATAATACATGCAAATTAAATTAAATTTACTGTAACTACAAAGTTTTAAATGCTATATTCAAACATAATTGCCTGATCACAAAACAAAACATGCATATAATTAAATGTTCAAATTGATTATGTACCAGATAGCGTTCTAAGACAGCCAGAAAAAAAATACTGAAAACTTTCTTTGTTAATTAATTGAGTTATTAAAGTGATTGAGTTATAATTAATTAAATTTCTTTGTTAATTTATTTGCTAGAGTTTAAATTCTGGCACGGCTATGTGCAGAAAAATTGCATGCAAAATGTAAACTTCTGATGCATATAGATATCGTCAGCTTAACACTAGATTGCCTAAGGAAGTCATTTTGACTTCTTTTAATTTCAATTAGAAAAACAATGGTGTATATAATAACACAATTTTTTAGAATTTTGTACAACATATAATTTTTTTATTGTTAATATTTACTAATAACTTTTATATAACTGCAAATAATATAAAAAATATTAAAAATTAATCTTATACAAATTTCGTTATACATTATTTATACTTTTACAATTCAGTCATTTTGACTGCTTTTGGGCAATAAAAGTACATACTAAATTTCAGTCTTTCCAGTGTTAAAGATTGGTATTTCCTCTCAATCTTTGATCATTGATCAGGTTGCGACGATCAAACACTTCATTGAAGCCAAATCAATCACGATGGCTTTCGTCATTTCGTTTTCAAGTCTCATTTGACAAAATTATCTGCTCTGAATGAGGAGTGAGGGCAGTCAATCTTTTAATATTACTAACAATTAAGGAATAATAAAAATGCAGAACTGCTTTTTTGCATTTTGAGAGTGTTAAAGACTTGAGAAGTGTTAATTATCCTACATTGAATCAAGTAAAAACATGTTTTCTTGCACAAAAAAAATCCAATATTTTACATTTCAAACGCTTTTTGTATTTCAATTCAATTAGTTTGTGATACACTTATGTTTTCTGTTTTTGTAAATTACATGAGCGTGGATTCTTTTTACTTAAGAAAATTTGTTACGGGTTTAAATAAATAAATAGATAAAATACGGTTAATAAATCTAAGGATATTTAAAAAGTATTTATATTATGACGTATAAAAACATGCTCTAATAAAAATATATTTAAAAAATCAGACTATTCTTCTTTCTCTTACAGAAAGAACGTAAATATAAGGATGCAAAAATACAGTTCAAAGCAAGAATATATAATAACTGCAATACATAAAATATATATATAAAAACATGTTAGAAGAGTACAATAAATATTTTAAAAATAAATCATATTTTTGATTTCAAGATGAGGCAGGTTGCTTTTTAATTTAATCAGTTTTTTTTTTATAAAAGTGAAACGATTTTTATTATTGGATACATTCATCCCCTTTTTTTATCCATCCTCATCTGTTTAATATATTAATATTATTTAGCTGTTATTAGTATCATTTTGCCTGATTTTCTACGAATAAATAACAAATGTTTCAAGTATGTGTCTTTTATTATTTAGCTCACAAATATTTTTTTCCCTAATACTCATCTTAAAAGCTGCTTAGATATTTGTTGGAATTTGTATATTGTGTAAGTAATACTAAACAAAGCGTAAATCGATTTATTTGTAAATCTCCACAGAATATATTATCTCAAGAACTGGAAGTGCAGTTGATATTGATGCTGATATATCTGAATCAGATAATAGTAGGTTATTTCGAAATCGCTTAAATTTGCTTTCCGTGTGCACGCCAGTCTATGTGTTATCTTTGCACATTTCCGTAAGCAGCCATTTCTAATGTTATATGCGGTATCGCATTACGTACTACTTACTATTCTCTAAATATTAAACCTACTATTTTTATTAAAAAGTTTCCTTCAGAGCCTGAATTAAAATGCTATGCTTTATTTAAAAAAAGTGTTTGCTAATAAATTCAGTTTTTTTCTTCCTTTCTACTTTTAAGTGTTTATAGTTTATGGATAATAATGGAAAGTGTTGAATTAAACATACGAGTAAATGTGTTTTAAATTATTATCAGGCTTGTATACATAGACTTTCTTTAAACAAAATGTCAAATGTAAAAATACATGATGATTGAATGAACCCCAATATTAATAAAAATTAATTGTTGAAACATATTAGCCATTAAAAAACAGTTAAATAATAGTTTGTCACAATCGTGACAATTTTCATACCTCAATTTGTAACACCATTTTCGATTGAATTCGATATAAATATTAGCATTTTCTTAGGAATTGCTAAAATGTTTAAAATAAATTTATCACATCCTTACTGAAAATCAAAATAAGCAATGATGTCTCCTATAAGATAGCATGCAATAAAGATAAAAAAGTTAAAGTCAATAAAAGTGTAGAATATACCTTTAATTAAATAGATACGCGTTGCACCATGTGAAATGAACTTTTCACTTAATATACGCAGGAAAAGGTGAAATATTTTATCTTAAACATTGCATCCGAACGTAGACTGTGCATCCAGATCATTATTACCATATCTTCAGAATATGTTATTTTCGCCATGATAAGAAAAAAAAACCTCGGTTTTCTAAAATCACATTAAAATCTCAAGAAGTCCGAGATTCTCAGATTCATACGTCATATTTTTCGGACTTACGTTTACAATTTTTATTTTTTAAATTTTGGAGAATAACGTTAAAATGCAAATATTTTCAAGTACAAATGTAAATTTAGCGTTTTATTCTTCTTAATTCATTGATTTTAAACGAAAAGGATCAGTTCTGATAACTATCAGAAGAATAATTTGTATTCAAGAGCAGGCAAGCATTTATTTAGACAGAGTATATTTTGATGAAAAGTAGTCAAAATGTATTTCAAAGTTCATTTCACAAGTAATAACTTAATAAAACAACTTTTCTTTGAAAAGAAAATTTTAAATTCAAAAGAATATTTGATAGAAAGAGAATGCCAAAAGAATGAACTAAATAAGGAAACTACGTGTGATTTTTATTTTAAATAAGACTAGTTAATGCATCTCATTCATTTTGTCTGAAAATTAAAAGCTAAATTTTAACTCTTATTGCCATTTTTACCTAAAAGTTTTTAGAATATTTTAAATAATATTGTCCCCTTAATATTACCTAAACTAAATTTTTTTACTTAAAAAATTATGAAAAATTATTGTGTGCAAAGAACAATTTTGCTCTAGGGTTGCTAGTTGGAAAAAAGATGTCACTGTTCAAGATATCGAATGCATGTTGCTAGTATTTTTTTAGCTTATGTGGATAGGCGGGTAAAAACAATATGGTAACTAAAAATTTGTATTTTAATTTTGTATTGACATACTTGATTTTTGACTGAAATGAGAGTCGATCTTTCATTGCTAAGGTATTTTTTTTAATTTCTGTCAAATGGTATGCCTTACATATATTGCAATATCAAATAATATAGTTTTTTATGGAATTTTATTATTTTCCTCTTACAAATTTATGAATTTATTCAAGATGTTTTCTTTTGAATTATAGCTATTGATTTTCCATTATAAAAAATTTATATTATTTATGATATTTTCTTTAATTTATACTATAACCTTACTCTTGCTTCTACCTAGAAAAACTGTTCGCTAAATGTGCTTGCACGGCTGGCAATTATCCTGCTTTTGGTGTGCTATGATTTTATTTTCTTCCATAAGGAATGTTCTTTGTTGTATCCTGTGTTCAATGTTTTTCCACATGAAATATCTGGGTGTTTGATTTAATTGGTGTCTTAAGGAAAAATAAGTTTATTAATTTTTTAAGTGTTCTACTTCTAACTATTTCTTTCAGATGAGAGTGTTCACAACTCTACGTTCCCAACATTCACACCTCCAGAAATACCCAAGAGGGTGAAACTAAGAGGTAAATACAAGTGCATTTTTTAAACTCTATATGAAAATTTATTTTAAAATTGAAAGTTAATCAGCTAAGCAATTTAACAATTAACAAGAGTAATATTTCATTTGCTACATATGTGCATGAGATATTTCTCTCCGCACTCCTATTTTTAAATTTTTAGTTTTGAATTTTTTGTTAAAAATTTAAAAAAAAAGTCCCAAAAGTACACAATACTGACCATGATTTAAAACTTTGAATGAGGGAAATTCGTCGAATCTGACAAACTATTAGGTAGGACTAACTGATTTACTATAGGACTTAGGTTCCCAACCTTTTTTTAGCTGACTCCCTCTTTACAAAACTAACCGCTCATTTTTTAAGGTCACTTTAAACATTTTTCAATAAACGATTTTTTAATTAATAATCTTTTTATTTTAGATTTGTTATTTTTGAATGGCATGCTTTTAATTATATGGTTAATTTATTTAATTATATTGTTAAATAATAAAAGAAGAATGAAGCAATTATGATGATAGAGAAAATGAGATATGATTTTCTATGAAAATTCTTCAAGATCACTTGAACCATTTTCTCTGTCATCAAAATTGCTTCATTCTTCTTTTATTATTTAAAGTCTTGATAGCTGAGAATCTCAATGAAGTATGAATTATAGTAATCAAAAATCAATTCATATTGTCACAAAAGTTTCTGAAGGGGAAAAAATATCTTTATAGTTCCAACTGACAAAAAACTAGTTATTTGATATTTTAATTCCTCTTTAGTTCTGATTAATTCCAAAAATGATTAATTAAGTTTGAAAGTTTTATACATTTTGTGTTCCCTCTCTCACTTAAATATTTATTAGAGACTAATATTCATTTGCTAATTTGTTTATGTTTTTAGGACCCTATTTTTTGGCAAGGAATTTAAAAAGCTATATCTAATATTAATATACGATTATAGTGCAACTTGTATAAATGACAGCATACGTATATTTACGTATGTGCGTGTACGTATATTTAATATCCATTAGTTACATGCATATTAAACATTTTTATTTTAGATGTACAATATCGTGACAATATTATATTATGATACACTATACCGTTATTTTTTTTAAAAAAAACTTCCTTGTTATGAATTCAGTTTGCTAAAGGTAAAAATCAAAAAACGTAGAAAATATTGAAAATGCAATTTTTTTTCTTTATTAAGAATCAAATCGGAAGAAATTTGTTGTAATGCTAAGGACTGAATTTATAGGTCAACATTTGGCACGTTCTCTCGAAAAAAGCTATCATTGAATTAGTTTTTGAAATACTGAAAATAAATGTTGCATTGCAATCAAGTTTTGAAAATACAAATGCGAATTTTGAAAAATTGAAAATAGTTTTGATTGTATTGAAAATAATTCTTGAAAATACTAACTACATAGCTATTACGTTGTTTAAAAATAACAATTATCAATGAAAAACACTGCATAAAAAGCATAACAAATTGAAATGAAGGAAATTATAAAAAAATTCTTTTCATACAATAAAAATAATAAAGAAACAAATAAAAAATAACGTTTAAGAGGATCAAAGTTCCAACTTTCTCTAAACCCATTTTCACATAGGTAAGAATCTAATTATTAAACAATAGTATAAAATTTTTACATCAGAAAAATATTTTATTTAAATATGTGCTAATTATTGCCTGTATTAATTACCATTAATTTTCTTTTTTTTTTCAGACGCACCAAAAAATCCTAACGACTGTAAGTAAATTTTGCGTTACATAAAGTTTTAAGCTTATTCGTGCTCTGAAATTTTATCCTTAAAAGTTACATTTCAATTAAATAATTATCGGTGTGTTTTACATAAAGCATTTGATTTATGTACAGTTCCTGGTATCTAACTTTAAATTAGAGAGTTACTACAGTGACTTCAAATGAAAGAAATTAATTGCTTCGTTTCAACAACCAATCAGGATTGAGATACCCACACTACGTCGCTTGCAGATATCCCATTATTGATAACTTTACAAAAAATTTAGATTGCTAAATCTTCCATTTATTACTTTTATTGACAATTCTTTTATAACATAAATAAATATTTTCAACTTGATATAAAAAACCTTTTTATTTTATTTCTTACAGCTTAATTGTTAGCTTAATAGAATCTTGATATCTTTGCAAAAGATGATCGATGGAATCTTGGTCAAAATTAAAATCACTTTTCGTCTACCAAGAGCACTTGAAACAGTACTAAAGTTCCGTAGCCGATGTCAATACAATATTCAATCAAATTTTGGAAGCTACCAGTATAACTTATTACGTTAATACTGTCAAAGAGAATTTTACATCAATCAAAATTTTCCGATCACTTTAAGAATGGCTAGAGCACTCAAATTTAAGCTCTATGCTGAATTATAATACTATTTTAAATCATTTCCCAACCATTGCCAGAAAAATTTATCACGAAATTGTTCGAAAAGAAACTTATTGTCAGTCAAATTTCCGGCAATTTTCTGATTAACTGGAGTGTTCAAGTTACGAGAGCCCCTCCGCTCTTCTGTCCTTTCCAAAATAATCAGAATTAGCGTATTACTGCAAAGTTGACTGATTGCTGTTAAAAAGTTTGTCTACTTTCCGAAAACTAGATTGTTTGAACATCATCTAGAGATCCGAGCTTGGTGTCAAATTCAATAATTATTATTTCCTGGTAACTTTGTCACAAGCAAAATTTATAGCCATATTATTTCTACAAGTAAATTTATAGTCAATCGAGATTTCAACTACTGTCCGATTTGCTAGAGGGCCTACATTTTAAATGGAAATACGTACTGGATGACGTCTCAAGTTTTTATCATTTCCTGATTACTACATGCAGATTTTAGAATCATGCCGTCCAAAGGAATTTCCCTTCAATCTGAGTTTCGACTACTTTCCAACTATTTAAAGTGCTCTTAAATGAACTAAACACTGTCAGATGGAAATGGTAGTTTCAATTATTTCTTGACCAATATAAGCATAATTTAGAACGTCAAGTAAAACATATCAGCAATTTCAATTTTGACCTCTTTCCGACTAGCTAAAGTGCTTAAATTTAAACAGGAGCTATGTATCTAATAGCAGTAAGCAGTCATTTTTTAAATAGTTCAAGATAAATTTATTAACAAATGAAGAATTTTTTTATAAATTTCGACTTTATCTAATATGCACAAAACTAAAAGGTAGAAAAGAATAAAATAAAGTAAATACTTTGAAAACTACGTTTTTCAAGTGCATGATAAAATTACAAAGTAATTCAATTTTTGCCATACCAAAAACGCAAAGAGAATAGTTTTAGTAATAAACTTCTATCCCAACCAAAATTCTCCTTTTCCTGTTTTGAAAGTGATGATCCCTACCTCTTTCCTTTCTGGTTTGCCAAAACTCAAATTATTTTCGCTTTTTTTTATCCACTTGGAACTTTCATTTTATTTTGTTATAACTAGTCATTATATCACGATTTTTATTTTAAATTGTGACCAACTTTGATAGAAATTGAAAATTTTTTTGTACTTATTAAATCTTTTAATTAAATAATTGTGTCATTAAATCCAGAAAATAAAATTTAATAAAGAATATTTGAATGCTAATAACATTTTTCTTCGCATAAAAATAATGAAAAATAAAAAAATTATACACTTTGGAAGAAAATCTAAAAATAGCACTCATTAAAATACAGAGTGATATGATTTTTCATATACTATGAATACACTATGCAAGAAATTCCAAAAAGAACACTCAGAAAAATTCAAAGTGTTTTAAAAGATCTCTATCTTTATAAGGATATACTTAATAAATCTAGTTATCTGTCTTTAATATAAACTCGAATTAACCTAAAGCAATTTTCTTATCAGTTGTGCAGGAGTAAAATATAAAACAGCGACATAGTTGTTTTGAAATATAAAAATGAATGAATATTAAAATTAGGTATTGTATATAATCATTAAAACACCAACTTACATTTCTATAAAAATACACAATAACCAGTGAAAGTTAATATTTCAACAATAAAAAAATCTAAATTTCCAGAAAGTAACCAGAGATTGATAAATAAAAACTATAAACAAACACAATGACAAATCACCATGATTAATTATAATAGGAAAATGAATAAACAGCAGACATTTCAGAATTGTACTTGTTGCTAAGGTATCAATATTTAGTTACGTTACGATTCGTTTTCTTTTCCGGACTAGAGACAAGAAACTACGCTAAAGAACAGCAAATTGTTCATGTACAAATTAAGCTCTTTAAGAATAAAACTATAACTTATTTTTAGTTTGTTTACAAAATTTTCCGCAAGAAAGCTAACTTTTAATCAAAAATTTTCAATTTATTTGGCATGCAATAACATGAATAACTTGATAAAAGTGAAGAGTAGAGCTGTCACAATATTTAAAACCTAATTATTTCGCAAAATAAATGATTTTTAAACAGCATATTTGTGCATGATAGATATCTTGAACAGTTAAGATTTATTTTGAAATCAAAGGAAAAAGAAGTGTACCTGAAATTATGAGACTCGGCAAAATAAAAAAAATTATCCATGCTAACTCTACGAACTACACTACGTTAAATAATCCCATGTTAACTCTACGAGAAAAGGCATGTTGCATTTTATTTCGTTAAATTTTGACTCTCGACCAATCAGATAATGTTACTTGTATGTCGTAACTTTCTCACGAAGTTAAATAGCAGTAACTCTATATTTATGTAAATATTATGTCATTATTTATGTTTGGATTTTACGAGATGTCCATAGTGTAAAAATATCCATAGCCAAAGGCAAAAATGGATTCTAACTTACAACTTCTCATCTCACCAATTTACTAAGAGTGTATGACCTATTAGGGGAAGAACGTTTTGCGATTTACATGTTAAATTGCTTATGTAGAAAATAACTCGTAAAACAGAAGGGAAAGCAAATATTAATAAAAGGCATTCATTCTACGTATTTTCAATGATAGTTCATACTTGTATGTACTTCTTTCTTTTTCTCTTTCGTAGTTAGTTTTCATTAAATTAAAATAATGACAAAGCTCTTAAAAAAGCTGATTTACGCTGGAAAGCGAGGCATTAATTATTTAAATGTTTTTTTTTAAATTCTTCACTTATACACACGGGACTCGGCCGATTTTTATTCCTTAAAAATTAAAAAATATATAATAAATGCTTAGTGCTGTTTTGGTAGATAGGCTCTATAAAGAAAAATGTTCTTCGAATATTGCGAAAAAAGTTTGTAACGTGCAAAGGTGAGAAATTCAGTTGAGTTATATAAAAATAAATAAATAAAATTAAAATGCAATAATGAATCCAAATTGTAGAAGAAACATTTCTCCCCAGTTGATGCAGCCATTCAAAAGTTATTATTAGCCGTTTGTTCGGAAGCATTACAATTACAACAATTTTTATAGTGTTTTTCGTATGAAAATCAAATTGAGCATCATAAAATGGTGATATTTATGAAATTATGCCCAGAATATTCCAAAACTGTGGAGAAAAGCAGCCAACACACTTCGATGCAAATATTATCGAGTTATTAATAAGCAGATAAAATTTTCTTTTCATGTGCAATGCGCAAAAAAAAACAGACCACTTTAAATAAAATTTGATCTAATGATTGGATCTTTATCTAGGACTCAATCTTAATGGCTCGAGCGAGTTACTTCAAATATGCTATATAATGAGTTCAGACGAGTAATTTAAGTTACAAAATCAGACACAAAGACGAACTTTCTCTGAATAAACATACCGTTTTTCTGACTGATTCAGACTTCTGCTACCCAAAATATAGGGGGTAGCAGCTATCAGTGAAATATGATCTCAATAGTTAGGTCAGAAAAATGCTCTAAAGTTTAAACCTATTAATATTAATTTTACTTTTTACGTGTTTAACCATATCTTGATACTTTTTTTTTACGCTAATTGAAAAATTTTTGCACAAAATTGTAAACTTCGCTTATCCAAAGATAAATAACCTATAGTAAATATTTATTTTTTATTATTGTAATTAATAATGGAAAAAAATTGAATTGTCAGGTATAGAATTTTTTGCAACATTTTAAAAAACGTAATTTTTTAAGGCAAAATGCAAAATTTGAGCAAAGTCGGTAGAATAGTTCCTGAGAAGTCGAATTTTAAATATTTGACTTTTTTGAAATTAAATTTCTCAGGAACTATTCAACCGATTTTGTTCAAATTTTGTATTTTATCGTATTAAATTATGTTCTTTAAAATGATGCAAAAACTGTATACCTCACAAATCATTTTTTTTTACCTTTATTAAATAAAATTATAAAAAAAGTAATAAATATTTACCAAAAGTTATTTTTTGCGTAAAATCATCTTTGGATAAACGAATTATATAATTGGGCTCAAAAATTTTTCAATTCGCTTAAAAATTTCTCGAGATATGGCGAAATACGCAGAAAGTAAAATTAACATTAAGGGGGCCAAACTTTGGATCATCGAACGATTATTGGGTTCATATTTTCCAGATTGCGGCTACCCCCTATATTTCGGGGGTCAGAAATCCGAATTCGTCGAAAAAAAAGGTGTATTTATTCAGAGACGGTACGTTTTTCTGTCTGATTTCGTTACTTAAAGTACTGTCTGCACTAATTAATTAGCTTATTTGAGATAACTCTGTCGAACCATTAAGATTGAGTCCTAGAGCGTGATGATCCAATCATTAGATCAAAATTTATTCACGGTAATTCATATTTTTGCACGTAAGGAAATAGAAAGCGCGTGTTTTTTAAATGAGGCTTGTTTTCAAAGCGTGGATCATTCATGTAAGTTTAATGGAATAAAACTATTCTAATTCGAAAAGAAAAAAAATTTAAACACTTGATCTTCTAGCATTTAAACACTACCTCGAAAAACAATGTATATTTTATTTATTACTGAGTATTAAGATTTTAGAAATTTATTTAATTCTTGAAAAACTTTTAGAAAAATTTTGAGCTATTTCATACAAGAGAAAATTTATTTGTTATTATTTATTTTTCAAACTTTTAGAAATGTTCTTGGAAATTTGGAACCTTTTTCTTCCATATAAATGGATGACCACATTGGAAACCTTACTCAATAAGAAATTTTAAGAACTAGGCGTTTTGTGTGAGCTAGCATGAAACACTCTTCAACAAAACTAAAAATAAAAGAAGTACATAGCAATTTTCAAAAACTTTCACTAGAAATTAGAAATAAAACCCTGTAATAGCCAAAAATACGACTTCCTTAAAATTACATGAATAATTGCTATTTATTGTTAAGTAATTGTTATGTTATTTTCAATTGATTAATAAACTTTATAATTTAAAAAAAAAGCGCTTAAATCTTAAGGCTTTGGAATTTAAAAATTTAGGGCAATTTTATGATAAGTAAAATTTCCAACTATGATAACTCACATTTCACTATGATAAGCCATATTTTTAGAGCGTTTTTATGGAAGAACTGCTGTTAACAAAGAGAAATTGCAAAAAAATTGTAAAGCGCATATCTGTAAACAATATTATAGAACAGTTTAATGTTAAAATGCAATCTAAAGATGAATCATCACTATAGCCTCCATTCCCTTTAACTTGAAAGTGTACTTGGTGTACATGCACAAATTTTTTATTCTATAAACAAACTTAACGTTCGTAGAATTACAAACTAGCCTTCTTTTTGGTTGAAACCTTAAATATAGGATGGCATCATTCTAAGATTGGTGTGACTAGTCCTTATATAGATAGAATCAGGAAAATAAAGGCACATTACTTTATTTGCAAATATTTGTTTTTAGTCAGTAACATCGCAGGACAAGTGGGCGGGCGGCACAACGCCACGCACCACGGAACACCTAGTACCGCAACATCTCATGGTACAAATCTCCGACAAAGAAATTCCTCATCTGGACTCAAGCCCCCAAGAGTACCAGGCGCAAATCCTGCAACACCGCTACTGACGTCTCCTGCCGTTAATAATGGTACTGGAGTAACAGGACCAGCAGGGACAAATCCTGGATTATTTCCAAGGTTAGTAAAAGTCTATCAAAAAAAATTTTTTTGCTGTTTTTGCATGAATTGTGAAGTAACAACTGTTATGAATTCTGTATAATCTCATTCATTTGTGTTTGTGGTATTCGTATTTATTGTGTTTGATAATAATGAAAATTAAAAATATTTTGTGAAAAAATATTCTATTGACTTTCAAATTATCAAAAAATAAAATAAGAAAATTTTAAATTACTTCATTACACAGGAATAGCTTGCATTGTTAATAAATGATTTAACAAAACAATCAGAAATATTACGTCAGATCAAAATAAATATCATTATTAAATGATATTTTTCTCGAAGAACAAGTAGCCTATAAAATTCTTTAGTTTCAAAATTTTAAATGAGAATAGAACTTAGCAAAAAAAATTCTAAAGATGTTGGTGAGAGTAACTGTGCTTGAAAAAGTGCATATTACATTGTATCTTTTTCATTTGTGTTTTTCCTCATAAATAAATTAATCATCTTTGTATTCTAGTATTTCTCCACCAGTCTTATTCATTAAAAGAATCCTACATTAAAATAGAACGTAACAATTTAATTACTCAAAATGATCTAGACTTTCAAACAATGTATGAACATGAAAGAGTACTACACTGTTAGAACTTTCTTGGAAAAAATGGTTAAATGCCAATTTATATGTTATTTTATCATATTCAACTAAAAAAGTCAAATAACTATAAAAAAAATGTCATTCAAACAATTAACTGAGAGAAAAATAGTTTTTTTTCTTACTGTTTTCACCTAATACGGTTACACAATCAGAATTTTATTCGCGCCAAGAGGCCCACAATATAAAGCCGTTTAGTTCTTTGCGGCAAGCTACTTACTGTAGCCGAGAGAGCTAATCTGTCTATCTCATGACAGACTAACAGACTAAACGAGGGTTCGAATCCCAGAGCTGACGCAACTTTTGTTCCTTCAACAAATGAACAGTTTCCAGCTCTCCTTAATTGGTGACCCTAGGCTTTTCATAAAAGCTGACGCATAGATAGTAGCACAACTGAGTTGCTTTACACAAAAAGTCTAGTATTTTCTAATTCTCACGATAGATAGCACCATCAGAAAAACTAATTGAGCCACATTGTGCGGTTCACTTAGAAAAACACTACTTAACCGCAACTTAACTCCAATGTCCATTATCTAATGAAAATTCTAGCGTAATCTAACTCCTATGTCTGCCTAAATTAGTTTTTTTTCTTTTTTTAACACGCCAGCTTTAACGATTGCAAAACTGTAAAAGTGAGAAACGTTCCTAACCGTAAACTTTACGCTTAATTGGATGGACAGACTGTTGCCAGTTATTTCACCATGATTTTAGAATGAAAATTCTAACAGTGTAGGTCTAATGATAATGAAAAGATCTGGTTGGAATAGCTTAAAAAATGTTGAAACTTCTAATTACCATATTTCTCTTAACAATGCAAGTTCATGTATTTTAGTAACAGGGTTTAAAATACTGTAAAAAATACTTCAAATTTTTACTTTATATTTTATTACAAAAGACTTTATATGTAATAGATTCTATTATTATTATTATTTATCCATCATCGTTTTTTATTTTATTTTTTAAATAAGTTGGAAAATTAGTGTATTTTTAAGTTTCTTAAATTTAAAAATAGTTTTATTTAGCGTGCCAGCAAATAATAGTTTTGGTTTTATTCTTAATATTTTGTAAATATAATAATTATTCCACTTAAAACAGTAAAGATCATCTATCATAAATCTTAAGATTAAGAAAAAGCTTTTTTATGTGTTTATTTTTAGGCAAAATAAATCTTTAAGTTATTTAATGACAGAAAATGGCACTAATATAACAGTATTGTTTAAAAAAATAAGATAAATGTGAATATTCACAGGGAATACGGTTGAGAACTATTTTTTTAAAATAATTCAATAATGCATAATCTGTATTGATAAATTCTGATGCATTCAGCCCTGTAATCTCAATAGGTCTGTGAACTTGTAAGCAAAAAGTAAATAAAAAGTAATCTTTAAATAGTTTTTAGCTCATTATTTAATCAAAATATTTTTAGTTACGCAATTCCGAGACTTAAATATGTTTTACAAGAAAAGCACCGCATGTGCTCCTCGCCAATCAAATGAATTATTATATATTAAATGCTCTCACCCATAAGACAATTTTTGTAAAAAAAATAATTTCACATACTTTATATTAAAAAAAAAACATCGTCTATTTCTTTTGACACTGCGAATTCACTGGCTTCAAATTTATTTAACAAATACTGCAGCAATTCAAAAGTATTGTATACTCACATAAAATTCGACTGTTTGAAAAATAATTTATGGTCGTTTCGGCATAGATTCAATGATATAAGATTTTTAATTCGTAAAGATCTGTTTGGATCGAGAATTTCACAAAAACTATTGTACACGCTATCATTTTACAAAAAAAAAAATTATATGTTTCGAAATTATCATCATTAACGAATGAAAAAATTAAAGATGACAAGAAAAAAGTAATTTTTTGAATGATTGCGTTTTTGGCTGAAATAAATTTTTCTGCCTAACTCTAATATTTAGAAACAAAATATTTTATATAAGAACTAAATATTTTATATAGAAACTGAATATTTTATATAATAATAGTAATAATTACTAAAATTACTATAATAATTTATTAAAGTAACAGCCATATTACTTAAAACAGTGCAGCTAACACTGAAAGTTCTTTAAATGATTAATTTGTCCATTTTTTTAAAGAGCGCATAAAATCTGAATATCTACGCTAATTTTAGTAGCTAAATATCTATTATTGCAACAGTACCTGTTGCTTGTTAGAATAATAAGTAGCGTTTAATCTTTTAATTAAGGCAAATCATAACAAAAAGTCGTGTCATCACACTTTATTTTTATATTTTTATCTAATTTTTATATTTTTATCTAATTTAAGTGTAATGAGGCACTCTTAAAAAGAAACAACTGTTTCCCTGTGAAAATTCACTTTTTTCTCTACGTATTGTGAAATATTGTTCGCTTTGCTTGTTCTTGTGTTTCGTGCTGGCACCTCACTATCTTCCACGTTGAACTGCGCGTTCTAGTGTGTTTCGCGTGTGGTTGTTTTGCACATCCTGTTATCACTTCTGGCCCCTTTCTCCTGTTTCTTTTCCAGCCCGCTGGCTAACACAACGCACGGCGCCCGGACCGACGACACATTTGCTGGCTTACACCTAGCCTATGAAGTGAAAAAACTCATGTATGCCTCTACTTTCTAC
Organism: Parasteatoda tepidariorum; assembly: GCF_043381705.1. Taxonomy (NCBI): domain Eukaryota; kingdom Metazoa; phylum Arthropoda; class Arachnida; order Araneae; family Theridiidae; genus Parasteatoda; species Parasteatoda tepidariorum. The sequence continues at coordinate 57,049,249 of NC_092205.1, forward strand.
TTCTACTTCTTCATTTTTCATGCTCTGGCTATTGTCTGCCTTTTATTCCTTATTTGGTATGTTTGGATAGTAGCCCTCTTATACCATCCTCTCTCGTAAGAATCAGAGGTAACCACATAGTGTAGAATATATATTGAGGCTTGCACTTAGTGTGACATCCTCTTTAAAACTTCAATAGACTTAGTATTTTTACCCTTCATCAATAGTTTTTTTTTTTTTTTAAATTCCTTAATTTAGCTTTTACACTCCTTACTTTTAATATCACTACTTCCTCCCAAATCCTTTTACTATGAAGTTTATTTTCATTAAAAAAAATTACAGCAAGAACTTAGAAAAGCAAAAATAAAAAATGTGAAGCTCTTGCAAAGCTTAGTTAATTTGATATCTGTACAAAAAATTTAACGAGTTTTTCGAATGTAGACATTTATTTTTGTGTACAAGAAGATGAAGGTAACGTAAAGTTTAAGAGGACTTTATCCAAGACCACTATATATTGTGCATGTATTGAAAAAAATGCATGTTTTGTCACTATACACATGTTTATTTTGTCTTGAATTATGCATCTAGAACTTTTTGCATTGCATGTTTTTTAAATTGCACTTGCTATGCATGAAGTATGCATTGCTATATCCCTGCGTATGCATTGATGTTCATGCTATATTTATTATGCACTATCACATACAATTCCCATGAAGGAAAGAAATGATTTCTTTCTATTTTAATTATCTTTTTTGTATGTAGTACTCGAATAATACATGATAATTAATTAAATAAATTATGGAAAAATTATTCCTTAGTAGGTTAAATAAAACCAAATTTAAGTTTTCTGTTTTAAACGCAAAAAATGGTTTGCTTACCCTATGTCTTTAGCTCATAAATTTTAAACGAAAAATCATACATTATTTAATCTAAGTTTATTTGATTCGAAATTGCACAAATATATTGAAAAAGAACTGCAAGCATTGTGTTTTCATTACTTTTATACACAATAGATCAAACAGAACTGCAAGTGAAACAGCTGCATCACAGAAACACAGTTATGCTAAATGTTTATTGCTCATTCCATAGCTCAGTTCATATCTGGAATATTATCTTAATATTTTTTGTAAGAAACATTCAAAATTCTTACATTATAGATGCTGTAAATGGAATAAATGTGAAAGTTATTGATTACTTTTTGGTAAATGTACACATACTTTTTAAATAGTTTTAAAATAATCTTGAACTTTTCAAAGCTTTTATAAAGCTACTAATGAAATCCATTGAAAAAAATACAGAATTTTAAAAAAAATTTCAATAATTCAGACGACATTTAAAAATGTTCAGAATTTTTAAAAATATCTTTTCAAATAATTCAACAAACCCTCACATTTCATACTATCTAATACAAATACTTTATATCGATGTGTATACTTATTTAATTTCATAAAAATAAAAATGTATCACAAGTTAACCTATTAAATGTATTCCAGTATATATATATTTTTTAAAATGTTCCTCATTTCTTTCCTCGATTACCCAAATCAGACCAATTTTCATTTGTAGATGTTGAAGAAAAATAAACACCTTTCATGTAAAATCAGCTTGTAGCGGCATATTTATAGAATGTTTTAAAATTAGTACAAAATTTTTATTAATAATTTTGGAATTCCATTTTTACTCTCTGATTTATTTCATACTCTTTTTATAAAAATACAAATATTATTTGCAGGTTAGTTTTTTTTATCAACCTTATGCCTGTGCTTGTTTTTTTATCCCTTTAAAAATTTTAACAATTTTATTTCTAGTTGAATGAATCTCCTTCCACTTTTAAACTAAACAAAATATTTTTAACTAGTTTAACTCTTCACAAATCAAAGCACTTGCATTATTTTCCTTTCTACTATTATTTTTTATTAAAATTTTATCTCTACAAAATAAAACGTAATTATTTAAACTTTTTAACCATTTTCTCAACTATTGACGTTTATTTATCTCTTTTACTTTTTAATATTGTTTAGTTTTTAAGGAAATAAAACTTTAAATGTTTGACTATCTTTTTGATTAAACTATGTTTAGATTTCGACTGCAATTATAAAAGAAATAGAGAGCTAGCAAAGCTTTTCGAAATAACAAAAGCGAAGTCGAGTAATATCGCCATGACAGAAATCAAATTTTTGAAAGTAAAAAAAAATGACGATATTGTTTACAATAACAGGTTCAAATAGCACATTAAGTGCATATACATTGAACATGTACTTGACGATGGAATAGACTTTTTACTAGTTAAAAGCAAGTATCTCTGATAGCTTAAAAATATATATAAATAATTATAATGCCCCATTTAAATACCTTTAATTGAATTATTTCAAATTTTAATACTAAGCGCATTCACATTATGAAGCTCAAATATGAAGTTTTAAAATACTACTTATTCGCCTACATACGAAATACATACCATCCCTTTCTAATGATGACCATGGTAAGAATACCACGCAATAGTCTCTGAGCTGGTACTTTTATCTCCAAAATTCCACATCACACCAAGAAAAGGACTTTTAGCCTAGACATATTTAACGTGCACCTCGTTATTTTTCGTCGGTTAAGTCATCTGGTGGATTGAACTCATGATTTACAGATCTTCACCTCATCATTTGCGTGATTTACGTAGGCTAAACGATTTTGTTCTTTACGTTAAAAAATCATGAAAACAAGTCTGTTAAATTTCAACAATTCTCTGGCGAAGGCGAAATGAATAAGCATGATACTAAATAATTATTTGTCGTCACTTAAAACTGAATAAAATTTTTCTTTTCATGAAATATAGTATTTTTTTGCAAAGTTTTATTAAATTTATTTTCAAAACAAACTGAAATGGAAAATATTAATCGAAGAATAAAAACGCAATGATTATAGGACATTGTTGAATAATAAAAAAAATATTTTTGTAAGAACTTCATAGTATTCGTTATCGTGCGTAGCAGTTGCCTGTATAATCGTATATAAAGACAAGTCATCTTTCATTTGAAATCACAAAAACAGTCTCCTCATGAACAATTCATCAAAATATTTGTTATTGATGACAACACAAATTGAAAGCACATGAGTAACTGGAAAGAGACTGTGGTTTTTACTATTGTTGATCATAAGACAAAGCAGGACTCAAGCATTTAACAAAAGAAACTAAAAAAAAAGTACGTGATACACTTAAACTACATAACAAGGAACAAACGGTATGTTATTCATACAGCATTAATCATGCTTTAGAAATGAAGTAGCAAAATATGAGGATTTCTCACTGGCTATAAGCTGGGTTTTTAATGGTCATGGATCTATGACTCCCCAATTTCGAGACAAATGAAGTGATCCTAGCACTGCTGCTATGACACCATGACACTGCGTTACCTATCTTTATTTGCTCAAGCTAAATGACATTCCTTTTGCCCTTTCCCAGTTAACTACAGTAGTTTCATTTGCCTGAATGAGAATTCAGGCAAATTGACAAGCTCAAACATTTGTGAGTTAAATTTCCACAAAATTGAACATTTAAGATCGGGAAGCACATAAAGTTTTAGAAAGATATATTTTATACGCTGTAAAATAAGTAAGGGTTTTATTGCTGGGTACTTGAAGAAATCCATTTTCCCACTTAAAAAGTTGTTAATGTTCTTTTTTTCCAACTAATTTTTTAAAGAAAGTAGTACAATTTTTCTATAATACTTATTGAATTAAGTTTTAAAGTAAAGACAGTAGTACAACAGAACTCTAAATTCATTTTTTAAAAGTTAATATCGTAAATTAAGCAAAGACTGATTAAAGATTGACAATGACTTATAAATTACAAGATGCGTTTAAAAATAACTCCATGTCTGATTTTTCTGCAAAATAACAACTTCAAAGTGCATAGCACCAAAAGAACGATACAGGTAGGAACTATGTCCCAAAATCATGGATTTCGTGGAGCAAATCTGTAAAATGATTTCTAGAATAACACTTGTAAAGCAATTTAAAATGCAAGTATAAATGCAAGTATAAAAAAATATTATAAAATTATACAGGTACAGCTTCAAATTCAAAGCACGAGTTCAGTGAATGACTTACATATTAGTTATTTCTAAAAATAAAGATTTAGTGGAGAAAAGCTTGAAATTAATTCCTAAAATGTCCATTTTAATGTAAAAACTTTAAATACTGTTAAAAAGACAAAACTTCGTTTTTGACCGTTTTTCCTAAACTGTTATACTTTAAAATCTATTATATAAGGCACTATTTCAAAGAATGACCCTCATGCTAGCAATTAAGTGCTGAAAACATAGGTTTTGTTGAGAAAAGTTTATAATTAATTTCTATCATTTCCCATGCAACGTCAAAAGTTAGATCTCAGTTTTTTAATAAAAATATTTGAAGCTCGATAGTTATTTTCGAAATATATTGCAGCTCGAAACTAAAGTATTTGGCACGTATTTCTTAAAAATTAGCAATGTTTAAGTTAACTTGTTTATGTTTGACTTGCTTCAACTCCATGCAAGTTAATTATTCCTTTTAGAAAAATACGCCATTTATGCATTTCAATAATAAATTCCTTTTTTGTGTGTGCTTCCATTTTTATTAATAATTGTATGATATATTCTCTTATAATGCAATTTCCTTTATTAATTTCCACTGCAGGCCCACTAGTAGGGCGGGTGGCACGAACGGATCAAACAAACAAGAAGGGCCTTTGGCAGTTGGTCTTGCTGATGATCAAGCAAAGGATTTTGACTTTGAAAAAACAGAAATGAAATACGATTCAACTGGAATGTTCCACTGGTGTCCGGCAAAATCTCTAGAAGATTGCATATTGGTTAGTTGCTCGTGATGCTTATGTCGTTCATAGTATACTGACGATAGTTTTTTTTCTTCTCTTTCCTGTAAAATTATGTTACATTTACTCTATTATAGTAGTAATCGAGAAGAAATTGAATTTCGAATTACTATCTGACATGTTATTCGATAGGGAAACGAAGTATCCCTTTGATTTCGTTTTCAGACGACATTTAAAAGCGTTTCATTAATTAATGGCATATTTACCGAGATAAAAAAAGAATAGTATAAAGCTTGATGAACTATTGATAAAAATGTATAGCATATTCTCTTATCAAAATAATTCATTTTTCTTTTTAGAAAAGTAAGTCGTTGAAATTTTTCCTTATTTAATAATGGAGAATCAATTTTTGAATTGTAGGGTATAAAATTTTTTATATACTCTTAATAAAGGACATAATCTCAAGTTCGGTTGAATTATATTAAAAAGTTGCATTCACTAATCTCGATTCCGCCACTGGCTAGGTAAACTAAATGTAAGATTTTTATTAAATAAAAAAGTTGGTAACTAGTTGGTAGATCACAGTGAGATTTAAGAGTGATGCGGAAGCTTAGAAGCTGAGTAAGTTTGGTAAACACTAGTCTAAAATATTGGATCCTTCACAGTCAAATTGCAGCTTCTTTCATATTTTAAAAATCAAAAATATAATTCCGTAAAAAAAGGGAATGTTTGCTACAGAAAACACGTTTTTGTGCTTGAATTCGTAATTAAATTATCGTCTGCAGGAATTAATTAGCATTTTAATAGAAGCCCTTTATACAAAAAGATTGCTCCTTAGTGCGTGAATTTCATTAAAACTTATTCTTACATTTATTTATTTTTAATTTTTAATTTTTACCACCTGTGCTATAAATAAGGCAAAGCTGGTTAGATTTATTATGAGTTAATTCACTATTGTTTTAAGAGTATAGAGCAACTTAATGTTGTTTCGTTGCGTGCAATTAAGATCCGAAAAACTACAAATTTTGCCCCTTAGCAACATTTTTTTTTGAGCTTATGGCCATCAATAATCAAGCAAACTATTTCTATAAAATGAATCTTTTTCTTGTCTTTATTATCCTGGTATTTTTGAAGTATTGTAGAAGTTATATGTTTTGTTTTATTAGGACCGAAACCAAGCTGCTATGACAGTTCTTAATGGCCATGTCGTAGTCTGCCTGTTTGCTGATCCAGACTCACCACTGATTGGTCTTCGAAACCTTGTAATGCCACTGCGTGCGAGCAACTTTCATTACCACGAACTCAAACATGTTGTAATTGTTGGTAACGTTGACTATCTTCGCCGTGAATGGAAGATGCTACAGAATCTACCGAAAATCTCTGTACTTAACGTAAGTTGATTTTTATACGATACTTTAAAAAAAATTACCTTCTCCTTAAATATTCTTTAATATCAACTTCACCGATAAATAACTCTATACTCCGTTGCAAGTTAAGAAAAGACCATTGCGGTATATTGGATTTAAGTAATTATCCCTGACTGCTTATAATTCTGTTTTATTTCATCATCAAATTATGCAAAAATGCTTTTAAAACAAATTAAAAGCTTTAAGAACTTAAACACGTCAAACAGAAATTTAATTCGTGCTATCTTTTACGATAACTACCACAGAATTAATAATAAGAAAAAAAGATTCTAGTTTCGAAATCTTATTGGATTCCTAAACTTGATGACATATTTCAATAAATAAGAACATTCGTTCTTGAAAAAGAAACAACTATATGACTTTGTAGGAGCATTTGGGATTTGATTGGACCACAAAAAATGGCGAGTCTTATGCTGATATGCTTTTAACAAATCAAACGCGAGAGAAGAGATTCTTAAATTTGATTCACTGTAGAATAAAATCATATGCGAAAAACAATATTTATCATTCTTTCATATATTTTTTTTTTTTTTTTTGTTAAATGCAATTTTTTTTGTTAAACGCATATTTGTTACGATTGTTAGATATCATTTTTATCAACTCATATTGCTTGTTAATTGATTATTCAATAAGTTTTGTTTTCCTCATTTAACATGACTTAAGAAAGCAAGCAAGAAGAAGGCTGTGCAACGTCGTTTTAAAAGTTGGCGATGTTGATATACGTTCGCGCTGGGACCTCGGCATCCAGTTGGCAAATGCAAACAGGCTCTCTCTATAGGGAAAATGGATTTTTCTTAACTAGCAACAGAGTATAATAACTTTTTAAACATTTGCTCAAATAATTCCTATAAGATTAAATGAAATCATTTTTACTACCGTAAATTTGAGGATTTGGTTGTGGTTTTTCCCTTACAACTCTTTTGCCATTCATTTTGTTTTTAAGCAAAAGTTCAAGTTTCTGACACATTTAAAAGCTATTAAGGCTCATTTGTCAGTAGTTCGTTTACTTGGGTGAAAGATTGAAAAATGATATTTCACTGTCTAATCGAATTTTAAAAACAGTGCGAATGCTTGAAAATTACATTATAAGTTAATAATGACTACAATTTTATTTAAATAAAGATTTAATTTGATTAAGATTTGAATTTTAAGATTGATTACTAAAAAAATAGATAAAAACGTGAAGACCGTGAATTTAAATCAGTTACTTATTGATATTGTTTGTTTATAACTCGGTACATATGATTACTATAACGTTTTGTAAAATGTATAACTATTGGTTTTAGTCACTAAATATAACTTATTAAATTGTATCTCTGAATATAAGATGAAGATGGAGTTAAAGAAAAATTAATTCGTTTTGTTCGTAATTTTAATGTCTACCACTTCGATGGCTGACTAATTATTAAGTTGTACAAGAAAAACCTATTCGCAATCATTATGTATCTAAAAGCAGCGTTTATTAAATTTTACAGACTTTCTGAAAGATTACTGTAACAGACTTTCAATGATTTGTTTGTTTGAATCATTTCAGGGCTCACCTCTGAGCCGAGCTGATTTGAGAGCAGTGAACATCAATCTATGTGATATGTGTGTTATATTGTCAGCCAAGATACCGAGTAGTGATGATCCTACGCTTGCAGATAAGGAAGCCATTTTAGCTTCATTGAACATAAAGGCTATGACCTTTGATGATACCATAGGAGTGCTAACACACAGTAATAATTCTCATTCCTTTCAATTTTTATTCTTAAATATTTTCTCTTTCCTCATTTTTAAATAAAATGCATCATTGTAGAAAACAGAAATGCTACAGAATACTAATCTGATCTGACAAAAATCGTTTTAGAAGTCTCCATAAAAGGCTGATTTTGCCTTAAAAACTTAGCATGGTTTTAAAAAGGAAATGCTGATGAAATGATACAAAAATTTCAAAAACTAATAAACATAACTGTAATATTTCATACTTTCTTTTTTCGATTTTAATAGAAAATGTAAAGTATAATATTTATAGTAAAATATGGATAAATGTATTTCGCAAATCGTACATTATAAATTCACAAATAGTACACTCGTACACTGCACATACATGCTATTATCTTACATTGATACAATTATGCACTTACATACATAAATGCATGCATACGTATCTACATCATTTTCACATTCATTTATACATATATTTTCTACGTATACGAACATGCAACACAATGCATTTGTATACAAACTAATATACATGCGCACATGTATCGTATATATACATAATTATGTGTACTAAGCATATACGCATTGCCTTATGTGTATTACAATATAATTATGTGTATTGTACGTACAAACATGGTTTGTAAATACATTGTATATGTATAAATAGGAATCACGAATTGTATGTATATGTGTTTACATTCTTTGTACATAAAACTAGGTATCCCCCTACATACTTAGCTAATGTATTTACATATAGTATGCAATCGTAATTACTTGAAATCGTATAGTTTGATTACAAGTAATCACAATTACTTGTAATAACGATTACTTGTAATCATGATTGCATGTAGTCGTATAATTTGATCACTTATAATCATAATTACTCGCAATTGTTTTCGTTGTCACTTTCAATCGCAATGACTTAGAATCATGATTACAGTTGTAATCAAAAACATTGAAAGTTGTAATCACGATTACAAGTAATTGATTACTGTAATTGATTGTTGTAATCACAATTACAGCTGTAATTAAAATTATGTTATCTTGTAATCATGGTTACAAGTAATTGATTACTGTAATCAAAAAAATTTAATCGTTCACATTTTTGGTCAAGTCTGCTTTACCTACCGGAACAGTATTTTTGAAGAAAAACCAGTTTCGAAAATTTTAGATATGTTTTTCTTTATCTCGTTACACCTGTATCTTAAAGTTCAAAAATCTATCTACTTTTTTAGACACCTAAATTTCATAAATAGAAATATTACATTTTGTATTATTGATAAGATTATTTATTTGTATATTACACAGGATTAGCTCAAATGAATGATTGGATTTTAAATATTTATTTTCAAAACAATTACACTAATGCGTAATTGTTTTGAAAATATAAATCAAAAAGCTCAAACGAATGATAGAATTTTAAACATTTATATTTTCAAAACAATTACACTGTTGTTGTTGTTACACATCCCCCTGGAGAAGGAAAGCCTACACCAGGTCCAGAAGACCCCGTCGCGTCAGTTTCCCATATATCTGCAGAAAGTCCCGATCAACCAGCAGCTGCTTATAAGAAGTGCCAAGGCAAAAAAGGTGATCAGGACTAGCAGGCTGTGAGCAGGAACACAATTACACTAAAGACAATATGTGTCACAAAAGAAAAATCACAATACGTTGTAACATTATGTTATTTTATCTATATCGTTAATGTTGATTTTGTTTGTGATAACCGGACAAAGGTAACCAAAGATAATTCGTAAGAATGTGTGATTAAATTAATTTTTGATTGATTAGAGCTGCTAATGAACAAATCTCCTTATTATGAAATCTCATAAACTGTACAATCTAATGAAATCTTATAAACTGTACGCACTGTACATTGATTCAACTATTTATAATGAGAACAAATTTATCTTGCTTTTGTTACACTTTGTTATTGAACTATTATTATTACTTACCATTAAATAAAAATGCTAAAATGTCTTTATTTTATAAATATAGATCCAGGAGGCCCAGATGCCTTATCTCCCCTCGGTAGTCCCATAGTTATGCAAAGACGAGGATCCGTTTATGGGACTAATGTTCCTTTAATAACAGAATTAGGTAATTTTATTTACAAATTTTAAACTTTGGGGAAAACAATTTACTGTATTTTTAGTTCTAGATGCTAAGAATAGTGAGTGTCTGGCAATAAACATCTTATATTTTAAAAATCCTTATCAAAATTATATTAAAAAAAACTATGCTTACTTTGGATTGATAATTATTGTTAATTATTTGTAATTTGATTGATAATTATCTATTACATTGGATGTCGATGAAAGCAATTTTTAACTTTTTAAAGGATTGTCTTTTTGATTTAATTCTTTATAAAAATTCTTTATAGACATATAGGATATTAAAGACAATCATTACAGAACATCTTTAATACACTTAGATCTATATACTTAAAGTGAAGAATTTTTTTTAATATTATGACGGTGTTAATTTATTGCCAATTTCATCAAAAAATATTTTTAAACTGTGTTGAAAAGCGGTGTCACTTGACAAATTTCTTTGTCGTTGGAAAAAAATTAATCATAAAATTATAGAGTTTCAATTAACATAGATGCCCATGTCTTTAGATGCAGGTATTTAAAAAATTGGACTTAATATCTCGTAAAGCTCTTTTTTTAAAAAGAAAATGTTTCCGGATAAGGAAGCTTTCCTAAAATTATATGTTTAGCTTAATTACGTATAATTTCGTACTGCGATAAACTTAACGAAACGTTCTTTTTCTTATTTTTTTCTTCGACTTTTTCTGTTAACTACTCTCGTTTAATATTTCTTATATTTTTTCGGAAGAAACTAAGGATTTTTTCCGATGAATCTAAATTTTTTTTTAAAAAAAAAAGGCAAAATCTTCAATGAATAATTAAGAGCCTTAAATGTTACAAAGAGGACAGTTTTATACTTTCTTGGAAACAGATTTGTAATTTTAATCGTACTTCACCGGGTGTGAAATGAAAATAGTGTTTCTCATTAGCATTTTACATATGTAAAAGAACCATCGTATTTCGTAATGGATATTTTTTAATCATGTAATATAAAAATTGAGCAAGTTTATTCACATAAGTAACTAAGGGAAATGATTTTATTGCTTTCAGTGAATGATACAAACGTACAGTTCTTAGATCAAGACGATGATGATGATCCTGATACTGAGCTCTATTTGACCCAGCCTTTTGCCTGTGGCACTGCCTTTGCTGTCAGTGTCCTGGATTCTTTGATGAGCACAGTACGTATAAAAAAAAATATTTCTCACTCCACAATTTCAAATAAAGTGTATTTTTAGGTAATTGTAAGTTTACCAGTTAAATGTATTAAATCAAGATTTTTACGTTATGAGTTACTTGGTTTTTCGTGTCTCTAAAATTTAAAATCATTCGACTATTTTAATATTCATTTTCATGTTTCATTAGATTAAAAATATGTTTAGTATTTCGTAGTCTTAGTATGTTGCATTTATCCCATAAGGTTTTTTTTAAAAGAAATATACACTTTTTTGTCCAACTCAACAATATTTATCCACTATGTTAGCAAAAAAAATAGATCCCAATACTGCAAAAAATATCTTCTAATCTCAAAATGGAATAACGCGCCTGTTATAGAAATATATCGAATCTCATTCATAATAAACAAAGCTGAAATAGATTAACAGATTTTGGATTTCTTTTTTATTTTATTTAATTTTTTGCTATTTTTCGGTAACTGAATTTGTAGAAAAGATCCATTGAAATAAATATAAACATGGGAAAATTACTAAAATTCAAAAATTATTTTGTGTCAATAATTAACAAGTAATTTCTTAGGAAAAAAATTAAAACTTTTGTGACAATATGCATGAATTTATGTGATATTGATAAAACATATTTTTACCCGCCAATTTGTTTTTCTTTTTTATAGACGTATTTTAATGCGAACGCCCTCACCCTGATCCGATCATTGGTTACCGGGGGAGCAACACCGGAGCTGGAACTGATCCTGGCAGAGGGCGCAGGACTCCGTGGTGGCTATAGCACTCCAGAGTCACTGGCTAACAGAGACCGTTGTCGCGTGGGCCAGATTTCCTTATATGATGGACCCCTCGCTCAGTTTGGGGTAAGCATACCTTAATCTAAATCCCTCAATTTTAACTCAAGTTCACGCATTCAAAAAAAAAAGATTTCTTCCAGAAATATATTTCTTAAAACATATTATAACTTACCACAGATAATACAATCTATTGTCAAGTCCTGGCTATCATCAGCAAATTTTCTTTTAAAATTGAGAAAAACTTTTCTTGTTGCTACATATACAAAATGTCTTATATTTTCCGCCTTTAATGTCTAATTTAGAATCTTCGTAAAAAACGAAGACTAACTAAGTATACGCATCGGAAAGTATTATGAATGACCCATTATTGCACACAACAGATTTATTGCGCACCTTATGGCTGACATTTTATCGAACTCACATCTTCATGTGTTATCATCAAGAGAGAGTGAGTTGTAATTAGTCAACAGCTGACATCTTCAGTTCAGTGGAAAACTCTGATTGCTCATTTTGATAAATTAGGTAAACATGTGTCGTACATGATCAGATAAAGAGGACATACAAGGTAAATATCTTAAAGTTGTGACTAATCTATGCATATGTATGCATTTTCCTATTAATTTTTTAAGTAAATTATTGTTGCCGTATCTTTGCTTATTTGTTGCTTTATTTGAATGAATTTAGTTATGATTAAACTTCGGTTTCGTCTTCCGCGTATTCATGTAATTTTAAAATTTAGTTAATGCATAATTTATTATCATTTATCTTTACAATAAGAAACCTTTACAATAAGAAAGGAGTTTTTAACTGAAGATTATCTTACATCTCCTGTAATTTCAGTTTTGCATTTATTTCTAAAATCGGAATTAAAAACTCGCAAATTGTCCAATAAATACATTGATAAGTTATGAAAGTTAAGGTATAACATGTTTTTTGTGCCGAATTCGGAAACAATTGAACACAAAAGCAAGATCTCTGGAGGAAAAATTGCACTTAATAGTTCTTCAATTGTCACACAAAACTTTACATAAATTCAAACAGCCATAATAAACAGCAAAAAAGCAAGCTTAACAGATAGTTCTGTCTAATAAGAGCAAGCAGTGCACCACAGTGTTATGTGGAATATGGTTTTTGAAATGTTACAAAAATGTGTTCTAGTCAGGAATGTAACTGAAATTCATTGTAGTTATGACTTCCCAATTTCTAATTAATCGAAGTAAATCTATCGGGATTAATCGGGAGCAAAATGGAGAACAAAAACATAACATGACATAATTCTTGTTACAGCTCATGTAATGGCCATAAGGGTTCAAACCAGCAACTGGTCTTCCAAGGTAATCCCCAACATTCCAGATCAGATTTAGGTTTATAGATATTGCTGGCTAAAGCAGTAATAGTGCCTCTTTTTAAAAAAATGGAGGGTCATGCTATGATTTAACATATTTTTCAGACCATCAAACGCTAGCTTCCATAATAGTCGATTTCTCGAACATCGGAGGGCAGGCAGCAGTTCCTGGTTGATACTTTGGCATGGAGAGAGAGCTATGGATACTTTACCTACCTCCTACTGTCTGAAAAAAACGGCAACTATGGAAGCAAAATTTGTCTGTCTAAGGAGACATTATGCTCGATGGCCACTTAATTCTTTGTGTCTTTGAAAGAGGCACAGTTTGAATACAAAAATGTGCTTATAAATTGATTTGTTCTGACTCTATTTTAATGGATGACAGGTCTTATCATGCCAAGTGATTCTTTGGAATGCGAAGATATTCACCGGAGGAATTTGTCATCCAAATCCCCTGACCCAAATCTGATATAGAATGTTTGGTATTTTCTTGCCAGATAAGCTCCTGCTTTAAATCTTCTTTCACGGTTAATACAATAGCTGAAGCACCACCTATTCAGCCTCCAACTTATTTGGTAACATAAAAAGTCAATACCGCTAATGCATAACACATCCCTTACTAGAACCCTTTTTTTCTGTTACGTAGACAACGTTTAACGTAAAAATGCGGCGTAATATTTTATTTAAGAAGAAATTTTTCTGTCGAGATTGCGTTGAATTTATGTCAATTTTCTTGGAGCACTAATGAAAGAACTGTTTAGTGCACGTGTTTTCCACGTTTATTGTTTCTATATTTATTCGTTTTCAAATTATATACAGAAAACTTATTGCTCCTTAACATTTAAAAGGACCTATAAATTAACAGCATGATTTCTTGCTTTATACACTTGAAGATTTATGGGTAAAAATATTCTTCGTTTTAGGAGGGAGGTAAATACTGCGATTTGTTCGTATCGGCCCTCCGCAGCTACGGCATGCTTTGTATAGGGCTCTACCGGTTCAGGGATACCAGCTCATCCTGTGAAGCGTCTTCAAAACGCTTTGTTATCACGAACCCTCCTGCAGATTTTCTACTCCTTCCCACAGATATGGTAAGTCTTTTTATCAATTGTCTTCCAAAATATAAAAGTACGTGTTTATACCTACGAGAGCGTTGAGGGAAAATATTGGATAGAAAAAATAAGCTTTACCGAGCAATTTTATTTATCGATAAATTTTTTTTCTCAATTTTGAATATGTGGAAATTCTGCATTGCAAGAAACTGAAAATAAAAAAAGGTAAAAGTAGTTTCTTGTTTTAACTGGAATAAATACAGCCTAATTTTTTCTATCAACAACGTGAGTGGAAAAAAAAATTTGTTTTTGAAAGTTTAGGATTTCAAACAGATAGAAATCGGTCACTGTAATCACATATTTATCAAATTCTTTTCTAGCCAAATTATAAAATAATTAGGTTTTCGGGAAAGTTTTCATTTGGTATCAAAAATGTAAATTTCAAATTTTCTTTAAAGCATAAATACAAAAGTAGTTTTATCTTTCAAGTTCAAAAATGTAAACTTTCGAAGATAAAGTAACATCAAAATTATTATGAAATATAGCATTTAAGACCAGAATCTACAGGAAAATCTTAACTTTTCTTAACATATACGCATATTTTCAATTTTTAACCCAATCTTTCAGTTATTTATATTAATTCGGATTACATTAAAAATTTTATGTAGATTTCAGTAAACTAAATGCTATATTTTCATACATAGTTATTTTTACTGTTAATTTATAAATTAAACTTGAAATCTAAAATTTTTTCAATATACGAGTATTTGCTTTAAAAAATAAAATTTACGTTTTTTCACCCTAAAAATGGAACTTTAGGCCCATTCCAGAAAATTAAACTATTTTTGAAATTGATTAAAAGTACTATGGTAAATATGTTGTTATAATGACACTAAGCAATAAACTCGTGATTCTGAATTCGAAAAAGCATTTTTCGTGATACAGTCTAGAGCGTACTTGAAGTCAATCAGTCAAGTTGAGGAGAGTAACAAAATTAAACATTTAATTGCAACAATACACGAATCCATCTTCAAGAATGAATGAGCAGCATAGTGAGCTCTCGGTGATATTGAATTAAACAAGTCCCTTTACTCCTAAACTAATCGATTATTACATTTGCCCACATTTCATGAGTTATTCATTTATATTGGCTGTTTCCTAAAGTATACATTTATTTGATAATTTAAATTTTATTTTGTCACAAAGCTTTTTATGGCCTGCATGTTTCAAATCAGAAACAGTTTTTTCACTGTTCCATCTACATTTAAAAATTCATTTTAATCTCTTAGTAAGTATCTTTTCCAAAGAGTTACACACTCGGAATCTTAATAATGGTTTAAAAGTTCCCCATGGAATTCTAACGACGTAATATACGGAGTTTTCATACTCACCAAATGTTAAGAAAAAGAAAAAGTAAAGCTAAATATGCATACCTCAAATCAACTGATTTCTTCTCATTTACCCTCAAAACCCAAATTATATTCAATGTATATTTTAAATTATGTATTATCTTTCAATATATTAATACTCATTCATTTACGGTTGAAAATTTCTTTTCTGTAATACAATTAAATCTGGTGAACATTATTAAATACAAATATTAAAATTAACTAGTTCAAATGTATGTACCTTCAAAAGTCTATGTACTTTTCCTATTTATAATCTTATAATTATCTTTTAAAGAACTGCTTCACTAATAATTATTGCTTAACTAATCTAATAATCAAACGGCTTAACTAATCTATTAATTATCTTTTAAAGAAGTGCTTAACTCATTTTCTTCCTTGTTTAGCAGTTATTTCACTAACGTGAGATTTGTTTCTCAAATTTTGTTAAAACCAAATACGGAAATTAAAAATCAGTGACATATTTTGCACATTATTTGCGATAGACTGGTATATTTTAAATTATGTATTATCTTTCAATATATTAATACTCCTTCTTTTACCGCGAAAATTTTTCTGTAATACAATCAAATCTGGTGAATATTAAAAGATACAAATATTAAAATTAACTAGTTCAAATGTGCTTACCTTCAAAAGTCTATGTACTTTTCCTATTTATAATCTTATAATTATCTTTTAAAGAACTGCTGAATAATAATTATTGCTTAACTAATCTAATAATCAAACGGCTTAACAAATCCATTAATTATCTTTTAAAGAAGTGCTTAACTCATTTTCTTCCTTGTTTAGCAGTTATTTCACTAACGTGAGATTTGTTTCTCAAATTTTGCTAAAATCAAATACGGAAATTAAAAATCAGTGACATATTTTGCACATTATTTGCGATAGACTGATTTTACGACTATGCATGTAATTGTTAATGTTAATTTTTTTATCAACAAAGAAAATGTACTAATTTCAAATTTGCATTGTGTAGGTCTTTGTGCTGATGCAATTCGATCCTGGCCTTGAATACAAACCGAACCGAGGGGAAGAACCGAAGGAGGACAACTCCTGACTCCTGCACTGTAGCGCCTTGACTGACGGGCCTTACTCCTTCATATGAAATTAAAC
The DNA here is from genome assembly GCF_043381705.1 of Parasteatoda tepidariorum. Taxonomy (NCBI): domain Eukaryota; kingdom Metazoa; phylum Arthropoda; class Arachnida; order Araneae; family Theridiidae; genus Parasteatoda; species Parasteatoda tepidariorum. The sequence continues at coordinate 57,066,150 of NC_092205.1, forward strand.
GATCATCTCAGTTTTAGGATTGACTCTCCTCAGCTGTGATCCACCCAGAGAGAAGCACTTGCAGTTCCATTAAAACGTCTGCCAAATGGCTCACAAATTAATATGAGATTCATTGAATCACTGCAAGGTGTGGTGGACGTGAGATGTGTCTGAGCTATGGCCAAAACAAATGTTTATTCCAACTTAAATTTTAATTCTCACTAATTAGAATACTTGTTTTCAAAAACCTGATTCTTATTAGAAAAGTAATATCTCATATCTTTTAATTTAGTTAACTTTTGAAATTAGTTTCAAATCGTTCATTTTTGTAAAAAAATTATTCTGAAATAATTACATCTAAAAAGTTACTGCCTAAAACTAGAGCCAAGGCTTATCGTCAAGGACGCTACAGTGATATCAGTATGAAGAATCGAAACTGACGTGAACTGTATCTAGGAACTAAAAAAGAAACCTTTGTTTTAGAATGAAATTCGAGTAGATGGATTCGTCTAACGTACAGAGGTTAAAGTCGCAGTTACTCGTGTGACGCTGTCTGGTGTATTCCGTTGCAGCTGTCCAAGATGAGCGGCGATGATTCAAGAAATATATTTACATATATGTACAAAATATATAAATATTTAAAATACTTGCGTACTTTTGCATGATGAAGAGTGGTGATTCCTTCTTTTCAATGCTGGTGCAAGTTGGATATACAAGACACCAACAACAATTCAAATTTTTGAATCTTAGTGCCATGAAAGTAGTGGGATATATTTACTACTAAAGACTGTGCCAATGGACATTAGTAATATTGGCCAATAAATGTAACTCAGCTTTTCTTATTACAACCATCCAATGGCATGGCTCCAACGAATTTAGTTTTGTATTCTTATTTTGTGATAATTATAGAAATTTTTTCAAAAAAAGGACAGCGATTTTAAGTATCAGCAATAATTAAAACTCCAAATTATTTTGGAACAATAGTCTGAATAGAGTTATAAATATTCTTTGTTTTAAAAAAAGTTTTCTTGAAGATTTGAAATGAATTAAACTATGCCATTGGAGTGGTATGGATAAATGTCTATGTGCGTTTGTATAAATTATTCCTTAGTCCTTATTTATGGTTGGCAAGCAGTTGGCAACCATTGTTATATGTTTAATCTAAGTATATGTTTCAAATGCAATCAATATTAGAGTCAAGGTTAACTCTTCTTCTTAAAACAATATTCATATTATAATATCTAAATGCTCGTAGAGTAGATCATTAAAATCTTAAATAATGTAAATATACGACTGTAACTAATCTAATCAGAGTAACTATTAACTGTTAATCTATTCAGCTATATAAATTTTTTAAATTAATTATATACTTGAAATTAAATGTTTTAAAAAAAATGCTTGAATGTTATGGAATGAGAAAAGTGCTCAGTGCGCGTTTGCATTTTCTAGAAGTATTTAGAATTCCTTTTCACTGCATTCGAATTACAAATTTAATCAATTAGTGTTTCATTAATTAGATTTAGCTCAATTAAGATTGTATAACAGCAGCAGTTGATGTAAAATACAGACTGATATTATATATTCCGCTTGTTGCATTCTAGCTAATATCTATGAGTTTGTAGGAAATGTAAATGTTTTTAGTTACAATATTCTTCCAATTTATTTAAATATTTTTTTCGTACTTGTAACAAAATTCTCCTAAATATATAATTTATTTAACAAGTTTTCTTCTAATAACTCAAAAGTTGAAACTAAACCAGAATTTCTTCTATTATTTATGACCATTATGTCAGAAACTAGATGCCAAAATGAGTTACATATTAGAGATAAAACGGGATATGAACCTTTAATCGGCTATGCAAGTTTTTGGATAACTGCTTTAGAAACCTTTTTAGTATAAATGTTATACAACTATTATAGCCACTGAAGAAAAGAACTTGAATCGATGAGTAAGCAAGGAAAGCAAAAACTAACGTGGACGACAACGAACCCCGGTTTCGGAAGGAAACGCTTCCAAAAATTATACCCTTTAAAGCAGTTATCCAGAAAGTTCTATGGCATTAAAAATATTTGGGGGAATCACCAATTAATAAAATAAAACCATAAAAATAATAAAACTATCTACAATAAAACTTTTATTTACTTGAGAGGAATTAGAGCATGAAGAATGTGATGAAACTGTCTTTTATAGTTTCAAAATAGATTAGTTTTTTTTAAAAACATCTTGGTTTCTAAAAGGTTATATAAACATAAAGAAACTTTTTAATTCGAACGGTGAAAATAAAATAAAACAATAAAAAAATTAACCATATTGAAAAAAGGATAACACAAAAAAAATCATACAAAGAAAACAGTTATATTTAATTTTAAAATTCCTGTAGTGATATGAAATGAAATAATTTGGTATAAGTAAAAAACATAAGTGCCTATAGGTAATGTATTTAACTTATTCTACAAGAAAATGTAGTCGTAAATATAATAAAATATAATAAAATTTTTAAAGAAAAGTACTCTAAAGATTTAAAAATAGGAAGAAAGTGATTAACAGAGCACTTAAAAGAGAAAACTTCTTTTAATGGATACTTACTTCTCAAATATTTTTATAGCAACACCCATTAAAGGTTCATAATTACATCAGCTGTTGCAGGTACAAGTTCGAAATAAGAAAAGGAATTATTTCCATCCGAAACCGCGGGTTAAATATCGTCTATGGTACATAATTGCTAGAAACCCTTGTTAGATTGAAATGGTATTCTTCGGTGGCGTTTGAGAATGACAATTCAGCACTGAGCACTTGTTTTTTACGTTTTACTAGAAAAAGTAATTGCGGAACAATAAATTTACAATTATATTACAACTATAAAACTTTATTGATTCGTGTAACATCACAAAGTAAAAAAAAGAATAAAATTTAAACAATTTCATCCATGCATCTAAATGCGTGTTATAATTTATGCATAATAAGCTCTCTTGGTGCAAATTTATCAACTTTCATTTCTGTCGCTTAATGTAAAAAAACTGTAGTTATTTTTATTGATTTTTACGGTACAATTATTAACAATTCAAAAAGAATATAGTTGGTATAATTAATATTTTCCGGTCTTATATTTCATTTTTTGATTTTAATGCATTAATAAAAAGAATGCAATGCTGCATCAGAACTCTTCAATCACAAGTGCTGATAAAGATTTAATACTCACATAGTTTGTACAATAAATATTAACTTACCCCAAATTAACTTTTTTTTAAAATTTGTTGCAGAAATATACCAAGACAATTATAATTTTTAATAACATAAATGCTCATTAATTTTTTTTTATTTTCATAAGGAATTTATTGATAAAATACTTTTAGATGAAAAATGTAAAATAATTATATAATTAACCATATTTAACCGTATGAAAAATATTGATAAATTTTTAATAGTCAAGAACAATCTATAAATTCTAAAGTTTGTAACTAATCAAATTCTAGTTGTTTAAATAAAATTAATATACATGAAGGTTACTTAGGCGACTATCCATAACTTAATTAGTTTTAACATGATATTCTAAACTAAATATTTTAGAACGAGTATTTGAGCATGTAAACCTGAATTCAGGCGGTAAAATACAATTTAATTTTAAAAAACTAAATTTATTAACTACATTCTTTGAGAAGTATGTGTATGAAAGTAGGTTTATAGTTTTGACATTTCTAATTACTTCTCCTAACTAGCTAAACATATTTAATCCAAGACTACTTTGTGATGTTTTACGTCTATCGTAACATTAATTTCTGTGCATAAGCAAACTCTAGACAATCGAGAGGCATTGTATAACAAATGTAACTTATGATTTCATATTTATGACTGTGATTTGATTATACAAGAATAGCATCGTTTTTCAAAAAGTAATACTGGAAATGATTACAAGTCAATAAATAAATTTTGTCAAGCTTTACTGTTGCTTATTATTTAACTTCTGATTTTTAAATTGAATCATTATAGTTTGACTGCATTAAATATATTTAGTCATCTAAATAATTTTATTTTTTGTATTCACGATGTTCCACAACCAACATATATATATATATA
>NC_092205.1:57070362-57103794 GCF_043381705.1 Parasteatoda tepidariorum
AACCCATAACTCCACGTTTATATATATATATATATACATTAAGTGTCGAGAATTTTGGATTAAACGCGAAAAAAATTCATTTAAATCTAACGAATCATTAGGTTAAAAAGCGCGATTAAAAACATCAAAACCTGTTGGTTGTCTGTAGAAATTGAAATAAGGTAAAAGGTGACTATTATAAACGCAAATACTAAACGCAAATAGAAAAATCCCAAATACTAAATCTGCCTTATTTGTGACCTATTTTGTTCTTTTGAATAATAAACGGGACAAAAAAAATCCTTTTTTAAAATTCGTAGTCAAAGGGCTAAAAACCACATATCTCGATTCGTATTCACGCGATTTGAAAACCACGCATAGCGTTCTTTATTTACGAAATTTATAAATCACATATAGCAATTCGTATTCAAGCAATTAAAAAATACCGCATCGCTATTTGTATTAAAGTGATTCAAAAATCCGTAAAAGGAAGAACACCATTAAGAACAAATTCCGAAACTGATTAAGTTATTTGCCCTAATTTAATACTGCCCACAACATCAGCTTATGATCCAGAATGAATTAGCCCTGTTCAAAATTACAGAGCAATCTTTAAACAAAATCATTAAACTTTCATTTAACGGCTCGAAAAAGCTATCACATGATCAAATGAATAAAATTATCCCAATATTTAAAAATTTTGCAAATTGCAGGATAACCATTAAGAAAAATTTTAAACCATTTTCTACCTACTAGGACCATTTTATATCATTTATGATAATATGCTGGGAAATGATTGGTATATCATTCAATTTTAAATGTAAAAAAATGTAATCAAGATAAGTTTCGTAAAGTAATGTGAATTTTATTAATTGCTAAAATATATATGTGTAATAATTGTAAATAGTAAATGTCATATTAAAAAAATATTCATCATAAAAAGTTGCAAACAAGTATCTTAATAGTTTTTTATTATTAAGGAAAATAGTTCCCTCAAAATTAATGTTTTCTTCCTTTCTTTTTCTTCCCTCTCTTAGCCCCTGCCTCTTATAACCATTATAAAATAAATGTTTTAAAGTTAAAGTATATTCCCTACGAAATGCTAAATCTTATTTTCAGTTGATGGGATTTTGTTTTAATTTTAATAATTTCTAAACCTATAAACTTTCTTTAAATCAAAGTATTTAACTTGCATTTATTTTAATGACTAGAATATTTATTTATTTTTAAATTTAATTCCATGAGCAAATTTTTTAATGTTGAAATTTATGCTTAAATGGACTTTCGTGTAATGTAATATGATAATAAAAAATAATGCATGGAGTCCCTCCACGCGGACGAAGTTAAACTTCGCAACCTGCGACGTTAATTGTAGAAGAATCAGCAGTCGTAGAAGGATCACTAGTTCTATTCAACGACTCTTTTTCCTGCTCCGCTCGCTTCCGTGCTCTGTAATCACGGTAATATTGTGCATTTTTCCCTCGTGGACCTCTTGAACCAGTGGAAGTGCTTGTGGTTGCCTCATCGTCTCGCCCTGGAAAATGTATTTGTATTAATAATGTATGTGAATGCGTCATAACGTAATTTCAGAAGAAAAACAATCAATTGATATTCACAAAAGACGCACCTTGACATAACCTTAAATCCGTCGCATTGTCCGTGAGATTGTTTTCACTCATTTTTTACAATTGTTATCCACTAAATTTGAAAATAAATAATACTACCCTATTAAATTGCATGTGTATCAAAACAAACTAAAAAAATATTTATAGAAAAACAATAATTTTATGACTTTTATTATTTTTATGCTAGTGAGAACCAAAACAATATGGAAATGAATGAGGGAAAACTGGATCCTACCACGTGATTTCCCGGCCAATAAAAATGTAGCGTTAAACGTTTAACGCAACCTTGTTGGAAGTCGCATTAGAAGTATAACTTCAAAAAAAAAACATGAACTTTCCCATAGTTTTTTAATTATTTCAATTTTTTCTGATAAATTGATTCTGATTTCCGGATTCTGTTTTTTTCTCTTGAGTAATCAGTTTTGCAGTAACTAATTTTAAACATTTAATTTTATGTAAAGATATGACAAAGTTAACTGACTAAAAGAATGTAGTGCCTAGAACAGAGATTCTCAACCTTTCTTTCGTTGCGACACACTTTTAACGATTTCGAAATTTGACGGCACACAATGAAAAAATTAGATTAAAAGTTGTTTAATTACCTATTTTACACTGTGTTAAATAGTTTGTGATAATAATTTTGAATGTGGAATAAAATAATATGCACTACAAAATCACATTTATTAAGGGATTAATTATTTCTTTCGACCAATTTTTTATTAGTTAGTAACAGTTATTTATTTTTTTGCTAGTTATAAATTGTTAGCTTGTTTTCTATAATTATTAACTGTTTTTTTTTATTTCTTTGTTGACCAGTTTTTTTGCTAATTATTAATTGTCAGCTTAATTTTTGCTAATTATCCTTTGTTAATTTGTTTTTTATATATTTGTTTTTTTAGTTATTCTTTGTTAGTTTGCTTACTAATTGCATAGCTTACTTTAATGATCAGCTCTTACAACATTTTTTAAAATTGTGTGTTAAACACTTCCATCTTATTTTAAGATTGTCAGAGACAATAAAATCGCCGACGAAGATGCTATCACGCTGTTAAAGCGTGGGAAAATTATAAAAAGTATATACATAATACATATACACTTTTCTTTATTTTAAACTTTACTCATAATAAAAAAAAGCATTATAATTTTTATTGTATCATTTCTAATATTTGGCGGCACATTTTAAGAATTTGGCGGCACACAAAAGTGCCGCGGCACAGTGGTTGAGAATCACTGGCCTAGAACAATGATGTTCATATAACAATTACTACCTACAACTGCTGTCAATACGTCTGTCGAAATACTTTGTCATGCGGCCCTTCATTGGTCAATTTGCTGTGCATGTGGCCCTTCACTCAAAAAGGTTGTGCACCCCTAGCCTCAATCTAACTCAAAAAAGAATTAATAGAAATATTTACATTAAAAGAAAAGAAAATCGTGTCCGATAAATTTGTAGCTGTCAAAACTAATATTCCGAACATAGTTATCACAGAGTAATACGAAATTTCTTCCACTGCTACGCCTTCCTCAGTTGCCAAACAAGAAAACTTATCTGCAGATAGACTACTTCCAAAAAACATTTCCTGGGAAACCTAAGAAGAGGAAGCTTGTTTAAGATGTTATCCCTAATACAGATGAAAAAGCCCTTTTAAGAGCGTTTAAGGATTGTGAAAATACTGAAGTAAAAACAATTGAGGCTGAGCCTCGTAAGTCTACGGAACCGCCTTCACTAAGTTACTGTATTTAAAGAATTTTTACGGGAATTCCCCATTCACTTCTCTACCAGGAATTGGAAAAAGCTCTTATCAAGAATAATTAGGATTACTACAAAATCCCTCAAAATCATCTAAATATCAAATGCAGGCACGCTTAATTATACGCCTCTACTTTTATTGCATTGACTGCTAAACTGCAACGATCATCATATCAACGATCATCTTTGGAATTAAAAACATCGCAGTATATTCTCCATAACTGTGGAGAAACTATGAGGAGGAAAATACCAGCCTCAGTAATATTTAGGCATGTATTTCCTATTTGTAGCTGGAAATACAGATTTAAAAATAATTTAGAAATATAATTTCCGCATATAAACTAAATTAATGCTGAAAGTACCAAAACTAAAATGTAGATATTTATAATATGAATAATATTTGTTAAAAATACGTTTTACGCTTTTGTATATATTTTTAAATATTTGATGTTAATGGTGAAATTTAGTTATAAATAGTTTTCTCTTTTACATGTTTAAAAAGAAATATCACAACAGATTTGAAAAAGAATTAAACTTTATCATGAATTTTAATAGCAAACCCATAACTCCACGTTTGCTCTAAATCTAATACTCTTTTTAGTGCATGACGCGTTCTCCAAGAGTTCCTTCAGTCACTGAAGATTCTTTTCCAGTGTAAATGTTGAAGTCGTATACGTATCCGGTCTTAGAATCACAGCGCTCCCAAACTTTGATACCTATCTTTATTGGTTTCATAGGTTGGTACAGTATTAGGCCGCTCCTTTCCTTGAATTTGACCATTGACTCGTCTATTGACTGTCTTGTGCTGTCAACTCTTCAAAAAGTACACTTCAAGCAGGAAACTACTTCTTCAATATAGTATAATTTCGAAACATCTGCAGGTTTTTCCGTGGAATTGAAATATAATTTCGAAATCAGAAAAAAGAAAGTGATCCCTACTCATCGCCTTTTGAATAGCTGCTTTTCCTAGAGAAGAATTTAGTGACCAATAGTGAACCATTTGAGGTTCCCTGTTGTAGCTCATGATCCCAACTACTGTCATGATTTCGAATTTTGTCGGTCATGTGATGCATTTTGTTTGTAGCGTTTCGACTGTCTGATGCTAAACTTGCTTCCTTTTCCTTCAATGCTTTATTCTCCATTTCTATTCTTTCGTTCGTACATTGGGTAATGTAAATAAATAAGCTTTTCGGAAAGATCTTGATGAAAAAATCCACTTCGGTGACTTCGCTGCCAATAGAGAGATTTGTTTGACCCTTGATGTAAGTAACTAGTGGTATTCGTAGTGCAAAGTTAGTTGCATGGGACCATAAAAATGATTGTGGATTCTGGTTCTGGAGCTCTACTGCATCATCAGACAAATCATTGTGATAGGTTGGAACGACTTCCTATTCGGATTCCTCTTGGCTACTTTCCTCTAATGTGGACTCAGTGTTTTCAGTTTCAGAAGTGTCACTAATATAAGAGAGCTGTCTCAGCTTGTTATCAGGGTAAATTCTCTTTCGACTCATTTCAACCCTTCATCAGAAAAAGGAAAGAAAATGGGGAAAATATCTGAAAAATTTCGTACAAAATTGCAAGGGGCAAGCGTTAGAAAGAAAGGAATAAATTGACGTAAGAAATGATAATCATCAACTGAGCAACCTTGACAGTTGCCGCTTGCTTGATTAGATCGGGAACGATTGAGATGAGAAATTTATGGACTCAGAACGATTGAGACGGCCTCAGAAAATAACGCCAAGTTTGGCCCTTTAGAGGCAGAACTTGACGCTATTTTCTGTCTTAGATGTTTTTCATTAACTGGGACATATGTTGTCCCAGACGTACTATCAAACATTTTTCAGACTGGGACAGCACATGTCCCGTCCGAAGTGAAAGGAGACAAAATTAAGAAAATCTAGACAGCGAAGGGCCTTTCGCTTGAAGAAATAATTTAGTTAATGGCCAAATTCAAATATCTTTCGACTTTACTTTTCTCATTAAATTAGATTAAAACGTATTGTTTTTTACTCTGGTCAAAGTACGCTACGTTGATCAAAGCAAAATAATATAAGCGAGTAATATCTTTTTTTCCTTTATAAAATCAATAAAATTAATCTTAATCGCAGAACCAAAATTATATAATTCAGATTTAAAACAGAGAACATATCTGGAGAAAGTGAGAATTGCTATTCATCGTAAGTATAAACTGAGAATGGTGTTAATTAATGTAAATTATTTAAGCTAAAATAAAAAAGAAAGAATTTGAATTATGGAAAAGATCTTCTAAATTATTGATTTTAAAGTAAGCTTTTAAAGAACTTAATCTCTCATCTTTATATTATTTCGTTTCAGTTATATTTATTCTTTTCAGAATGTGGGTTGCTCTTTCCCCTGATAGCTTCACTCTTCAATCCCCTGCTACTACAACAAAAATTTCATTCCATGATAAACTAAAAGTAACATCTAAATTAAAATATATTCATTTGTAATACTCAAAGAATTTAATTACATTAATACAGATTTGGATTCAGAGATTTAGTTTCCGCTTCCATTGGGATAAAATTTAAACTTTATAGTTTATCTCGGTTATCAATGCATTTATCCTTTGCATTTTTCTTAAAAATTCTTCGTTGAAGACTAAAAAGTTATTTCTAGAATTTTTTTGCCTATTTTATTATTAAGAAATAGTACAAAAATTCAATTACTAAAAATGTTTTTGAATTTTATACTCATTATTTTAATTGAATATACGTTTATTATAAAATTTCGTATTCAATTGTGATTGCAGTTTCATGCGAAGTTTAGAACAAAAGTAAAATAGAATTTAGAGGTAAAATAGTAGTTACTCTTTTCGATCACCAATCTGTCCCGCAGTGGACTTCAGTTGATCGTTAAGACACGGTTCCCAGCAGATCACCGAAGTCAAGCATCACTGGCTGCGGTCAGTGTGCNCTGCAGACGAAGTTTCGATTTTCAGGCGGGCAGAAATAAGCAAGCGGGCAGAAATAAGCATACTTCCGGTTAACAAGCGTGCAGAAATAAGCCACTTCCGGTTTCTGGGCGGGCAGAAATATGCAACTTCCGGTTGGGGCAGAAATAAGCACCCCTTGACTGCCCATCACTTCCGCATATATGCCTGCTCTTACTACTTCGAACTAACATTTTTTTTATCGGTTTTCAACAATATTATCCTTAAATCGGCACTTGAACCTACTACCATGTGATAAATTATCGATATTACTTTCTTTTGATCAATACTTGAACCAACTATCTTTTAATTGGTACTCAAACCCACTTTTTTATCGGTGCTTATGCACACTCTCTGTATCAGTACTCGAACCCACTATTTTTTCTCTCCAAACAACGCTGTTTTGCTCCAAAATAGAACCCGATATCTTTTTCATGAGCACTCGAAGAACACTTTTATCTGAACTCGAACATGCTATCATTTGATTAAGAATCGATCTACTTTCTTTCAAACCCACTTATGTTTTTCAAAGTTCAAACTCACTAGCTCCCTAACGTTACTCGAACCTACTGCCTTTTTATCAAGACTTAAACCCGCTATCAGTTGATCAGTTTTTCGAATCCACTCAGATTCATTTAAAACTGGAGCCATTATCTTCCCATCGGTAATCGAACTCGTTATCTATTTATCGATACTCGAACCCACTTGTTTTAAAAATACTCAAACACATTATAATGTGATCACTTTTTTGAATCCCTTCCCTCTCTTTTGTTCAAAACTTGAACCCACTATCTATTTATAGGTATACTTAAACCCACTCGCTTTGAAATCAAAATACAAAGAACCTAACGGAGTAAAGATGATCAAGGTTTCTCAAATACGGTAGCTTTTTTCTGATCCTCGTAACCACCAAGCTATTTTAATCGCTATTAATTAATTAGTTCTATCCTACTGTCTTTTTATTCGGTACTCTAACCCACTATCATTTGATCAATTTTAGGAACTACACAATTTTCTGATCAGTACTAGTACAAATGATGTTTTTACAGATACTCTTACCCACTATCATCTGCTTAGCTCTCGAACTCATTCTTTTTTATCACCTCCCAAAACCACTCTTTTTTAAATGTTATTTGATTGATATTTGATTGTTATTTGATTAATTTTAGGATCCACTCTCTTGTGTTCAGAACTTAAACATACTTTATTATCGATACTTAAAACTCCACTATCATTTGATCAGTACTCTAACTTACTTCCCTTTTATCTGTACTCGAACATAATATCATTTGATAAGATTTTGAAGCAATAAATCTTTTTAATAAATACGATGATTTTATAGGCATACTAATACCAAATGTCATTTGGTCGAATCTTGAACTCACTATCTTATAATCTATATTCGAACCCACTTTGTTTTTATCTTTATTCAAACCCTCTATCATTTGATTAGTACTCGATTCGACAAAATTTTCAAAGCTACATGAACCAACTATCCTTTGGAGAGTTCTCGAATCCACTCTCTTTTTATTGGTACTCGAAACCACTATCCTTTATTTAGTGCTTGAATCCACTATCATTTGATCAATTCTTATAATCCACTCTCTTTTATTTAAAACTGCAACCCACTATCTTTACATTGGTATTCGAACACACTACCTTTTAAGCGGTACATGAACCTATTTGTTTAATATTTGAACTCACTTTTTTTTGTTTAGAACTTGAACCCACTATCTTTATAAAACTACTCAAACGATCGCTTTTTTTATTGGTACTCGAATTAATTATTAGTTTATCGATATTCGTCTCCACTATCCTTTTATCAGTTTCTAAACAACTCTGTTCTGTTTAAAAATCGAAACCACTACTTTTTGCGTAGATATTCGAACCAGCTATTATTCGGTAAGTTCTCGAACCTATACTCATAATCGATCATTACTCGATTGAACACTCTTTTGACCAATACTAGAGTCAACCATTTTAAAGTTTGGAATCCATTCTCTCATTTGAATTTATATAAATTATCAATGCTAAAAATATATAAAAATTTAAGCATAATTTGCATTTAATCTTACAAACTGACAAGTTCGAAGAATATTTAGAAAAGTTTATAGTGAAAATAATGTATTTTCATACATAAATACTGTGCTATCGTTATAAATTTATAAACAGAAAAGAGAAATGTTACATTTAAATGATAAAATCAACAATTTATTTTAGCATGATACACTGAATAATTTAAGAATTGAAAACTTTAAGATTAATGGCTCTTTTTAATTTCCAAAGTAAATTTAGAAACTTTAAAATATATTTGAAAAATTTCAGATTATTAAATATCGGAGAAATTATTACTATATTTTAATAACTGTTAAAATTTATAAGTTCAATTTGAAATACTTGACGAAAATAGCTATTTATATAAATTGAGGGATAGTACTTATATATAAACGTTTTGTAGATTAAGGATTATATTAAGAGAGATTTCATTGATTGAAGCGTTTCCATAATTAAAAAATCCACACTCATCTCTTTCAATCGACATAGAATTAGAATTGCATCTGCAGATCATGAACACTTTTATACTTTAGAAACTTTTAGAATAAAATATTTTATTTATTAGCTAATTTCGAAATGAATGAAGAAAATAAATAGTTCATTGCCATTTTTTCGATGTGCATGTTAAACTTTTGTTTATGATTGAGTCTACTGATCGTGAACACTTTTACATTTCAGACACTCATAAAAGATTTTATTTATTAGTTAAATTCGTACTGAATATGTAAGGTAAATATTAATTTCGAAATTTTAACAGTCATATTATAAAGACGGTATTTTAAAATTAACGTTTAAATTTCCAAAACAAAATTTAGCTAATCATTTTTTCTAAAACTTTTAAAGTGAAACCAAAATTTTAAATTTAATATTATAGTAAGGAACATTTTGGTTGAGAAAAAAATCTTTATTTCTTATTTCTTTCACCAAACTTTAATATTTTTTTTATACGAATTACAAATTCCAACTATTCTGCTTTTGCAAAGGTTTCTTAAAATACTGATTGGATAGAGTGATTTCAGTTTTCATTTCTCAAACATAGTTCAAAACCCTTAGTAATACCTTTATACTTTTACAATTAGATATTTTCTCTGATATTCGAAGTAGCATACTCTGTAAGTTATGGAAAAAAGCACCGGAAAAAAAGCACTGAAAAAAAAAACCGGAAAAAGAGCTCCTCATTAACATTTGTATAAACTAAATATCTGATACGATTCAGGACATTGTACCTGAATTTAAAAAGAATCAATAATTAATCAATCGTAGTTGTTTCTAAAAAAAATATGTATATTTGTAAAATGTATAATTTGAAGTTTTAAAGCAACTTTTAATACTTCATGCATTTTTAATATAATTATATGATATACTATAATTGTATTGTTATGAATAATGTATCTATTAATTATTGCTTCTCAGGACCTTAATTTTTTGATAAATTAAAAATATTTAACACATTCGCACCGGATGGGAGATGTACTGTCCCAGTCTGGAAAATTTTTGAGATTACGGTGATGATGAAGTAAAGCTCCTGAGCCAGAACCCACCATTTTCATGGTCCCATGCAACTAACTTTGCACCACGAATGCCACTAGTTACTTACATCAAGGGTCAAATAAATCTCTCTATTGGCAACGAAGACACCGAAATGGATTTTTTCTTCAAGATCTTTCCCAAAAACTTTTTCTTTTACATTGCCCAATCTCCGAACGAAAGAATAGAAATGGAGAAAAAAGCATTGAAGGAAAAGGAAGCAAGTTCAGCATCAGACAGTCGAAACGCTACAGACAAAATGCATCACATGACCTACAAATTCGAAATCATGACAGTAGCTGGGATATTGTTGATCATGAGCTACTACCGGGGACAGCAAATTGCTCACTATTGGTTGCACAATTGTTCGCTAGGAAATGCAGCTATTCAAAAGGCGATGAGAAGGGATCGCTTTTTTTTTCTTCGATTTCGAAATTATATTTCAATTCTCCGGAAAAACTTGCTGATGCTTCAAAATTATACTATATTGAACAAGTAGTTTCCTGCTTGAAGTGTACTTATTTAAAGAGTTTCGCTGACAGCACAAGGCAGTCAATAGACGAGTCAATGGTCAAATTCAAGGGAAGGAACGGCCTAAAAAAGTACCAACCCATGAAACCAGTAAAAAGAGGTATCAAGTTTGAGAGCCCTGCGATTCTAAGACTGAATACGTATACGTATACATTTACACTGGGAAAGAATCTTTAGTGACTGAATGAACTCTAGGAGAACGCGTTGTAAAAATGCTTATTTCTACAGTGAAGATTCCCCAAATCGTTCTCTATTTCAACCGATTCTTCATTTTGGTGAATCTGATGTATCCCCGCCCTATGAATGTGTCGGCACCTACATGAAAGGACGAAAAAATACACCAACATTTACGACTGCGAGAAGTACAGAGAGGTGATTTGGTTTTCCAAACTACAAGAGAGGAAATAATTGCTGTCAAATGGATGAACACGAAGGAAGTTTTTGTCATGTCGAATTGCCATAGCACTGAATTAACTACTGCGATTAGAACTCTAAAAGATGGATCTCAGAAGGAGCCAATGCCCATCAATGGTAACGTTTTACAGCGAGGTTCATGGGTGGAGTTGACTTCTCTGTCCAACTGGGAACATGCTACGAGACGGATCGTAAATCCAGCAAGTGATGGAAAAAGATTACTACAGATTATTCTACAGATTACTGATGACTTCGATTGTTAATGACCATGTTGTTCATCAAGACATTACTGTACGAAGACGTCATTTGCTACCATTCCTCGCTGCTGTTGCTGAAAGTCTCCTGACATTTAAAAGACACTCTTCCTTTAAGGCTATGTCATCATCAGTATCAACAGCGAGACTTTTGAATGTTGGAAACCATTTCCCAATTGAGGGAAAAACCTGCAGAAGATGCGCATGGTGCGCAAAAATAAAGAAAGATACACGATCAAAAATAGTGTGCATTTCTTGCTACGTAGCACTGCGCAAGAACTGTTTCCAGTCCTACCACACCCTCAAGGAACCGAGACTTTAGATACTGTTGCTCCACCACTACTTTAATTTTTTACCGTTCCTATTTTATAACTGTTAATTCTGAAAAAAGTTTATAAATAAATATGTTAATGAAAATATTAACGCAAATGCTCATAAAAATGTTAATAAAAAAAACGTTGCCTAAAATAATCATCAAAATGTTAAATAAAATGTCAATAAAAATGAGCTATTAACTCGAGAATTCCGGCCGGGACATGCCCTGTCCCGTGGTTCAGATGCTTTGGGTTTTTCGGCGGGACATATTCTGTCCCATCAATGAAGCTTAAGAAATCATTATTATTGAGGGTGCGCTGTTATGGAGACGTTTATGCATCTCCAAGACCTTCAATCTTTTAGGCATTAAAGTTATTTTATCTAATAATCGCTTGGAGGAAAAATAACTAATCCCGGCTATTGGGGGCTCTCGGACTGATATTTCGCCGTATTGAAAGGATTAAACTGATAGAGGATATCAATTGAATTTTCTTTAAAATAAAGCTAGTTATAAAAAGCATAATTTGTATTTTATTAAATCGCAGTACAATAAGTATAATGATTGAAGTTTCGAACAATTTCAAAACTGCCTAAGTGCTCTAATTTTTCTAAATGTAAAGTTGGAAAAACTCGTTATTTTTTAATTTTTTTTATTGGAATATCTATCAAATATTAAAAATTAAACCTAACCTAAAATATTTGTTTATTTTCTATAAAAGGTTTAATAAAAAGTATATTCAATTATAAAAAAATTTTATTTGAAAAATGAATAAAAATAAACGAGAACTAAGGATGAAAGATTGCAACG
Source organism: Parasteatoda tepidariorum (assembly GCF_043381705.1). NCBI lineage: Eukaryota > Metazoa > Arthropoda > Arachnida > Araneae > Theridiidae > Parasteatoda > Parasteatoda tepidariorum. Next base: position 57,082,571 of record NC_092205.1, read on the forward strand.
ATTTTAACGTAAAAAGGTATTTGTTGTACAAAGGGAGTAAAGATTTTTTTAATAAGTAAATTTTTTTAGTAAACAATTTTTTCAAGTATGTGACAATTGGATGTAAAAACGTGCCAAACTGAAATGCATCTTACTTTTATAACAAAATGAAGAAAAAAAGAAAAGAGGGAGCGAGGAAAGTCTCAGAACGTAAATGTTTATGTCTATACTTTTATGTCATGAATGAATATGTCAGTGAAAAAATTATTTGTTTGCAAAAGTTGCAGGACAAATAGCTTTAAAAAGGACCGGACCATCTATATACAGGCCATCGCCAGTTCTGACATTGGAAGATTGACCTTGAAAAATACTAAATAAGATGTTGTAACAATGCCAAAAATTAGCACGTGAACTTTACTAGTTTATTTTCTTCACAGGTATTACATGGGTTTTCAACTGGTCTCGTTTACCTTCGTGCATTGTTCAAGAAGCGGAAATGGGTAAAAAGTGTGGTACTCTCAATGCCTTTTCAATACTCAATACTTATACCTAGTACTCTCAATACTTTTATTAGTTTATACTTAAAATATTTTCAAGAGCGTGCTTTGTTCAAGAAACAGAAGTGGGTAAAAAGTGTAAGAAATCTACTGTCCAATTTCGTTTCCATCATAATTATGATAAAATAAGCTTTAATTTATACTATTTTATAAGGAGTTCCAATGATTGCCTAGTACTTTCAATACTTTTATTTGTTTATACTTAAAATATTTTCAATAGCGTTGCTTACTGATTTTATTTCATTGAGCTCTTAATTAAGTTCATTTCAGAAACTGTTTTATTTTAATATCTAAAAAATAATACATCAAGTTAATGAACAAAATCAATAGCACAAATCATTAGCAAACAATATTTAAATTTGGTTTAAACGTGTGTATATACATTATTGATGTCTTATTTTAAATTTAAAAGCAGTTTAGTTAAGTTAATTTTCTAAATTAAACTAACCAGTTTCAAAAATTATCGATTTTGTATTTGTTACATTTTCGAAAATAATAGGGCATCTAAACCCCCTTAGTTATTTTTCAATAAATCGAAGTGAATGTCAGAGGCGAATTAAAACAAATGCGACATGTAAACAATTCTTTATTGCACTTTTCAGTACTTACGTATTATCCTATAGACCATTTAAACCAAATCAGAAAATAAGTTTTGAAATAATTTAAATTTAAATATTATCTATTTTTTTGCATGCAATAAATAATATTTGCATTTATCAATGTCTTTATAATCAATTACTATATTAAAATAAATTTTAAAGTTACCAAAATAACTTCGGCATAATGTTGGGGGAAATAGTCGCGGGATATTTCGTAAATGCCAATTTTTTTAAGGAATACATGGCAAATAGGCTTGGTCATAAATGCAGATAAAACAAAATATATGTTATTCTCAAGAAACAGAGTCCCAGACACCTATCTTGAAATAAATTCTTATAGATTTGAAAAAGTGAGGAGTTTCACCAATTATTACCATTGACAACAGAATAACTCCTGAAATAAAAAACCGAATCTATTTGGCGAATAGGACTGTCTATGGACTGAGAAGATTTATTAAATCTAGGTTTCTTTCTAGAAAAACAAAGTTCTTAATCTACAAAACTCTTGTCCGACCTGTCTTGACATACGCCTCTGAAGCTTGGACAATGACAAAACTGGAGGGAAATTGTATCGCAAATATTTGAGAGAAAGATTTTGCAGAGTATACTTGGTGGTGTAAATGAAAAAAATAACTGGAGAAGGAGATTTAACTTAAAACTGTACAAGATTTATAAACAACCTGATATTATTAAATACATATAAGCAAATAGAATGAATTGGATCGCCCACGTGATTCGAATGAGTGACGACAACACAATAAAAAAGATACTGCTTTTTAGACCCACTGGAAAAAGAAAGCGGGGACCGCCGAGGTTGAGATGGGCTGACTCAGTGGAATCTGATTTTCTTGCAATTAATGAAAAAAATTGGAGATCAAAGATAAATAGGAAGTCGTCATGGAGAAAATTTCAGAGGAAGGCATTGGCTCACATTGGGCTGTCTGACCAACTATGATGATAATGTATATGTATTNTTGGCTCACATTGGGCTGTCTGACCAACTATGAAAAAAAATTAAATTTGTGTTTTTTTCCAAACATTAATACACGAGAGCTTATGACTTAAACACTTTGTAATCCAGGAAGAACTGAAAATTCCTTATTTAATTCTTATTTCTTAAGAATTTCAAGAAATAAGGATTTTACATACAATATTCAAATTAAAATAGTAAACTTTACCGGAAAATTTAAAATTCAATGTTTTTATAAGTTAGGAGAAATCGAATAGATACTATTAAGCGAAATCGCAAGAAAAAACTTCCATTCAATATTTTTGATTACTATATTCATACTAGGAGGCTCCGCCCCCTGCTCGCTAACGCTCGCCAACCCCCGAGAATTGCTACGCAATTCTATGTGGTTCACGCCGTGAACCATGGCTCGCTGCGCTCGCTCGCCAATGAACACAATGTTCTAGCACAAATACATAGTATTTTATCATCAAAGACATAGTATTGTACTTATTTAGAAGAATTCTATCAATGTTCTTATTGGCTTTTAAAAAAGTATATTAGCTATTTAGATTGTACATGGTGAAAAAATCAAAACATTAGCTAAATGAGAAACATATTAGCAAAATAAATTATCAAATATTGCAGTTACTCACCTAAATTCAACTAAATGTGTATAATAAATTAGTTAATGCTAGAAATTCTGAAAGTTTTAGAAAAAAATTTTATTATTTAAAAATATAAACTTTAAACCCTAACTTTTCCTTGTGAGATAATAACCCTCAAAAAGTCTTTCATTTTCAAGAACACAAAAATTTGTTTTATCGCCAAATGAAATATTTTTTGGTGATCAGCATTATTGAAATCAATTTCTATATTAATTAACATTTGTGATAAAGTACATAACATTTTAGAACAAAATAAGGATGTTTTACATACAATAAATTAAAATGCATGGCTGTTAGCATTACCCGAGAAATACCACGTGGAGGTCGCCATGCTGCATTTCTAATCGGGGAGTTTTGATTTTGGCAGTTCCCCTTGCCTACTGCCAATAGAAGTTTCAATTAAATTTTTTCCAAAAAACATTTTTTTCTGCAAAGCTCTAAGAAATTAACACTAAGCATTTAGAATTTCTTTGAAAACACAATTATAGATTTGGCATCTTGGAGCAATTACTGAAAGGCTGTCAAATGACTTAACTCTTGACAGGCCAACATAAAGTTGTCCATGACTAAAAACTTGTTTAGTCAATACTAAACTGATTTTCTCAAAAGTCTGACCTTGTGACTTATTTATAGTCATGGAGAAGGCCAGCCTAATTAATTCCTAATTGAGTTTAAATTAAATATTATCATGTTTTTAGGGCATGAATCTGAATTGAACAACCTGATAATGCTCACTCTGGTTATTGTTTCCGTTTTTAAAAGCGCTATATGTTGAGCCACCTCATGTGACATTTGCCATGTGACATTTTTAGCAGCAATCATTGGTCGATTTTCTAACGTTGCCATTCGGGGAGTTGTAAAGAGGCTTTTTTTTGGTGCCGTGTAAGAGAAATATATATATAGATTGTTAAAAAATATAAAATAATCGCTGTAAATTTACCAACATTTAACGAGATTTAAAGTTAAAACAATACTGTAAGAGTATAAATAGTTAAAAGTTTTAGTTTTTACATAAGTCGAAGAATTTTCCGCTATGACTCTGGCTGCTTGAATTGAGATAATTTTCGCAAAAAGGAATGGTTAAATTAATTTAAAGTTAAAACTGCAGAAAGGATGTGAGATTTTAACGAAATGACCGCTGGATCCAGAAATCTAAATTTTGTTTCGTAAAATTTCAAAAATAAAAGCCACAAATTTTCAAAAATCAAAAAAATTAAATATTAAATACAGTTTATGATAGTATTTTTCCCAAAAGGAAAATTTTTAACATCTGTTTGCATTTATGTTTTAAATTTTAATATTTTCATCAAAAAGTTAGATATTTTTGCCAAAAAAAAATCGCTTTTCAAATTTTTACATTTGAACTAGCAAATAAGGCAATGCAAAAAAAAAAAACGCAAAGTACATTTAAAAAGTGATTGGACAATTTTTCTACTACATAATGGACGGAAACTAATCAAACTTATGCTGATAGACTTCTCTTTTTAATCTAAAAAACGTTTTGTATTCGGATGTATTAACTAGATCATTTAAATAGCTGTAAAACTTTAGCTCTCTACCCTGCCAAGTAAACTGGTTTTGATTGGATTTGAAGTTACTTCTGTATTTTTTAATTATTTAGGCAACTAAACTAAATATAACCCTTTTTTAAGTGCTTTAAAAAAATTGAGTTTCGTGGTACGAGATGTTCTCTAAATGGAAAAGGAAATTAAGCTATCGATAAAAATGTTTGATGTACAGAGTTAGTGCCAATAGCCTTATTCCTTCCAGATATTAGTATCTTTTGCACAAGAGTAAACTATTAAAAATTATTTTAAAAAAATTATGTGTGCTAGTTTCTGAATACTTTACCTATTTTTTTTGTTATAAATTCTTACATGGGTTCTTACAAAATTTTTAATTATTTTTTTTATAAATTTCAGTTCATTAAGAAATCAATATTGGAAAGATTAATGTAATAGTTTGGATTCTTTCTTTTCAACAATTTAACTTTTTTCATTTCATTTAAACAATCAAATACAAGAAAAAGTGTTTTCAGAGTTTATTTATAACAATACATGGATTGAAATAGTTGGGAAATGCATAGAAAGTTTGATTGTTAAGCATTGTTACCGAAAATGTTAATTGTTGAAAATAGATATGAAATCAATTAAAAATACTTTGTTGGTCATTCTTTTTTGAGCTATACTCAGTGTATGTTGTCAAATTTGACGGCGATTTTGAAAAGCTTTAAAAAAGTGCTATTATGAGTGATTTATATCACCAAACCTTTGCGCCTTTCTGGCGAATGCACAGGAAGAAATTTCCTCTGCATAAACAAGCGATTATTAATCACTGGTTAGACCAGATGATGAAGTATCCTCGGCCTATGGGTAAGTCTAAACTTTGTATGTTTATTCAAATATTAGCAGTTTTGCAAATTATAAAGTTTTTAGTAGACAAAAATTAGTGAAGACATTTATACACTTTCAAAGAAAAAGAAATTTCAAATGTTAGTAGTAAGACAATAAAAATTTGCAATTAACTTAAAAACTGTTACTGCACTAAATGCCATGATCTATATCATTACTATTGAATTGATGTAGTTTGATTCTGCTGTATTAGTACAGTAAAAGATAGCACTCTTCTTTGTGGTTATAATTAAGTGAGCTTATGACGAGTTTAATATCTTTTCCTTATTTTGTTTCCTGATATTAATTTATTTTTTTAATTTTTAATTTTTTAAATATTCTTAAAGACTATTTTATTTATTTATAATTTTTATTTTCAGCTTTAAAAATATTTCTTTTCAATTTCTTCTTTGTATTTTTTATTATTTTGGATTCTATGTACTTGCAGCTTATGCCCATTTAATTAAACTTATTATTATTTTTCTTAATTTTCTTCGTTAATTTCTTTTTTCTTTTATTCTTTTTGTTTCTTTATTGGTTTTATTATAATTGTTTATAAATAGTAATTGTTTTATTAAAATTTTGTAATAAAGGGCAATTTTGAAATAAAAAAAGTGCGAAGGTTCCATCTTTAAGATATAATAGTTTCTTGCGACAAAATAGTTTGTTAAAAGTCAGCTTTCCCGTTAAACTGTTTTGTTTTCACGAGGGCGCAATTAAACGATAAAAATTTTTCATTACCTAGCCAAATTTCTCCTAAAAGGACCTTGCTAAGGTCCTTTTTGTCTTCTGTCAAAATAAGTAAGTGATATCAAAGGAGAAATGGAAAGAACTAGAAGAATCAGTAGAATAAAGTATTTTTCAAAAAAATTTCATTTAATAGAATTTTAATTTCTTACATAAACTTGTCTAATACTTTTTATGCCAAGCGGCAATTAATGTAATGATTACTTGAAAAAACTGCGCTGCTGATATTGTTATGATGTATCATAAGCAGGTTTTAAGCCAATTCTTAATACTATCAAGATTTTAGAATATTTAAAGTATTATAGTATTAAAAGTAAATTATAAAGTATTATAGTTTTTTATAGTATTATAGGCATTTGAACAAAATAAAAAAAGTTCCATTTTTCACCATAGACAATAGGTAAAAAAAAATCATTTCATTTACACTTATTTGCTTTGTAAAACATGCAATTATAAACAAATAATCATTAAGTTTGAAATAAAATTATGACAAACATGCACGTTGAAGTTACTTTTATAATTTTCATATTTGTAATAAATGACAGTCACAATTTTTAGCGCGTCGTAAAATTAAAATAACACAAGTCCTTGAAACATATTTTCAAAATAACTGATAACTTCAATTTAAAATTTAGATTACATTATACTTTTTAAAATGTGAAAAGTTGAATTTTTCCTAACTGCGAAATTATATTTAGCTCATGATGAGGATTATGATGATATTGAAAGTGAGGTTGAAACAATCAATGAGTAAGTATATATTTTTCAACTCGCCAATTGTGATATAATCATAAATATGCCGAATTTCCAAAAAAAAAGGGCACAAATTAAAATTATAAATATATAGGCACGAAAATATAGGCCGAAACAAACGGCACTGAGAAAAAAATATCGCCAAAACTACCAGAATATTGAGAGATTTATCATATCCGTGGATCTATGGGGGAAAAAAATCTTGGTAGTTTAAAACAAAGCACTTTGGTAAAGATTTTTGTAAAATTAACAATAATATATGATATAATTTGATAGATGAAGTAATATCTTAGATCGTGATTAAAAAATCATTGATCTGGTTAAAATAACTTCTTAATGCTTCATTTTTACTAAATGGGTGAGAATAAGAACTATATTTTTAAAGACTACAATTTTCGTTAATTCATCACCAAATGAGGAGAGAATGTACCAAATGAATGGTTTCAATACTGTATATATATTTTTTCTTTTTATTATCAGAATATGCTGTTCTTTTTTTATCAAAACTGTCATTACCACACTGTACAGTAATTTTATCTACAAGAGTATTTTTCTCTGGTTGTTAGCAAGCTTTTGCATGGTACATACTATCTTTCTGTTCAGAATTTTGTTTTTTAAGATTAGGATGGTTATTGTACCACAATCTATATTTTCACAACCCTAAACATCGATTGAATCACTCTATTGTGAAAGGCTAAGCGAAAAATCGTAAAACCTACTTGATTGCAGGAAAAAAAAACAAAGAAAAGTGAAAGGTGAAGAAATTCAATAATTTTAAAATGTGCAATCATATTAAAGGTATAACAAATGGCTTAATTTTAATATTATACACAAGCGGGTTTTTTAAGAGTTCATTCACTATGGGGATTTTACACTTTATTATTAAATTCATACAAAACGAGTGTCTAATGTCTTGCTGAAAGTTTATTTTTAAGTTAAGTTTTATTAAGTTAAGTTCTAGCTGAAAGTTTATTTTTTTAGCTAGAATCTAAACTGATACCATATTACTTCATCATTCTTCATTTATTATGACTTAATAGGAAACATTTTCGAAAATTAGGTTTCAATTGAAATTATAATTAGAAATTTCTTGTTGCAATTGAATTGATGTTGTAGCATTCCCTTAAAGTCTCTTTAATTGTACTGGTGATGTTACCTGCTATAGACTGGACAAGGAGCAGTACTAAAAAAAGAGAAATATGCTTTTGAAAAATTGGGAAACTTGACTTGGATTATTAACAGTTTTAATAGAAAATTTGCAGAAACACGAATTAAAATTAAGGCAAATCTGAATATGATATCGTTTCCTTTTTTAATTCTCAAAATGATTGTTAATAAACAAAGCTCATTACTTTTTAATTTATTATTGAACTTTCCTTCAAATTCATTTTCTTATAAAGTATCATTAACAAGACAAATAAAACATAAAATGAAGATTTTCTTAAAAAACTGCTTTTAAATCAGAACTAATTTTATAAAGGATTATACTTCATAATTATTATTTCTAAATATGGAAAGTATGTAGTAATTCAATGTAGATAATTAAAATTCTCGTAAAAAAATTAAATAAAGAAGTTTAAATGTTTGGTATCACAAACTAATATTTATACTGTTTGAGCTGTGAAAAAATACTACTGAGGAAGGTGAAGAGAATTAAGGCCTGGAAGAAATAAAAGATTGAAAACAAAATAATTAGAAAATCTCCAAGATTATTCAGACTCTCAAATTGATATCAATGTTTTCAGTCTACACTTACACTGATGATGATTTGCAATGATTTGTTAGATTTTGACAGCTAATTTTCTTCCAGTTTAAATAATAAGTTGTGACTATGCTTTCTAATAGTTGATAAGAAAATTTTCACATTTATTCACTAATTGACAAGCAAGGTAAAACGTTGCAAGATTTATTTAAGAAAATGCAAAATCATCTCGCGTAGCTTTATGAAACATATCAAAAGTATAAATTTAATTAAAATATGAAGAACTTAGAAGAACACTGAGAAAAGCTTGATTTTTAGTGATGATTTTCTTAATTGATTGCCAACTATTTTCTTTAAATAAAAAAAACAGGCATACCTTAAGTTATTTAAAATTATACATACACAGGAATTTATTAAGGTTCATTTTATGCTTATTTTAGGATTGTGGAAAGTGATTTTGGAGGTTCTGTGGAACCGGCAATTATTGAGAACATATCGGTCCAACCATTAGGTGATGAGGTTCTTAAAAACATCAGGTATGCTAATTTTTCTTTAAAATGAAATTTCTTCAAATTTTCAGTTAGTGATTTTGGTATGTTGTTTGATTTCTGCTGTTCCAAACGCTTACAATTAATCAGCAAACTATTAAAATTCATATTAGCAATTGTGCAGACACTCTTTAAAATTATTGAGCTGCTTATGATTGTAAAGATTGCATCCAAGTTATTATCTTATAAATATTCATCAACGGAATTTATACATTTATGATAAGTATTTTACATTTTCTTGTTTAAAGATAGTTTTCAAGTACTCAGGTTGTGATTTAACAGATAAACAGGATAAACAAATTTAATTTATGCAATATCTTTTTAATAACTAAAGATATAGAAGAAGCTCTACAGCAGGAAGTATAGTATTGCGGGAGATTGACACATGTAAATCATGAACTGCTTATACATTTATTTAAAAAAAACTAATTAAATCCTTGAATGAACTTCAAGGCCTCTTTTATTATAAATTCACTATTTAGGTGCAATTTAGATTTTAAAAAGCCAATTTAATATTCGTTAACTTAAATTATAAACAAACTGGTAAGAAAAAAGCAATTCCTAAATATGATATGTGAGCCCCTAAATACTAGACTCCACAAATTTCAGCAGTTATAAATATTTCACCTTAAATGTATTAGTCATAGTCTATTCAGTTACGATATACACCGAAGAGCCATTACATTATGACCACCCTCCCTCTAACAATGGACTCGCCCAGGTTTTCATGGTTTCTCGCCCAGGAACAATGTTTTCATGGGGCACATTAGGACCCATAATCCTCATAGAACAATCCGGATGTCTCTGAGCTACTTGAATATAGTTGCAGACCAGTTTCATGGCAACAGTTTTTCCTGCGGGGGATGGTGTTTACCAACAGGATAATGCACCATGTCATAAGGGTCGAATCGTCATGGATTGGTTCGAGGAACATTCCAGTGACTTTCAAGTCATGTCTTGGCAACCATATTCAGCTGACTTTATTCCAACAGAGCATTTGTGATCCTACTTAGAAAACCAAATTCATGCTGCCACGCTACCCCCCGCAATGTGAGGGAATTGCAGAACCAGTTGCTGAGCGCTTGGTACCAGATACCTCAGACTACCTATCAGCACCTTGTGGAATCAATGCCACGGCGGGTGTTGGCAGTTTTGAGGGCTAAAGGTGGTCCTACATGTTATTAGCAGGGTGGTCATAATGTAATGGTTCTTCGATGTAAGTATAAAATACGTCTGATATATAAATTTCTTCACCCTTTAACAATATAGCATTAAACAGGATAAAAGATTTTTAAATAAAATAAACAAAAAAATAACAAATTGTAAACATTTAAAACTTTATTTTTTAAATAACATAACCGATAAAATTGTAACCAGTATATTATTAAGCAGAATTTTGCAAATGTTAGTGAGCTTTTTATCTTAGTTATTTGAATCAAATTTAAAGCATTACTTGTACAATATTACCCCATTCAGTAATATTCATCAGTGTAGTTTTAAATAATTTGATAGTAAACACTTACACATTTTGTATGAAAAAAAATTCACCAGTTTTTATAAATGCCATACATCAAAATGTATACATCTATGTAATATGAATGATGCCGAAATAGTAAGCAATGAAATATTATGATTTTAGTGTTGACCTCGATGTGAAATATGATGAGTATGGGTGTTATGTTGAGGCCGATTGTAAAGATGAATTTGTTACTCAGACTCAAATGAATGAGAATGATGAAAATAAAAGGTATGTTAAATTGTATGCAAATTAGGTTTTATCAGCATTCCATAATTTTTTTTCTGAATATTACTTGTCTATGTTACATAACGTATGTTACATACGCATTACATAAGGCTCTCTCCAAATTTTCTCTTTCTTATTTTAACCAGTTGATTTCTGCAAATTTAACTAAATTATATGAAGATTGTTATAGGCAAAACATCTTATTTTTCACTTATCATTGGACACAATTCTACACATGATTATGGATGTTTTATCCCAGTTTTTTGCATAAAGAGCAACCTTTCAAGAATAAACTTCCGTAGTATGATAAAAAAATATGCGTTTTGCCCAGGACAACCTTCAACATTGTATCTTTAAATAATGTTAACAAGCTTTTACACATTTTGAATAAAAAAAATAAAGTATTGTTTTTTGAGAAAATAAGAAAACTTAAAATTAATGCATATGGTTATTACAAATAGTGGCAAAATAGTGAATAATGATCTATTATAATTTTAGTGTTTTCCTAGTTGGCAATGATGAATATGGATTTTATGTTGAGTCTGATGTCAAAGAAGGTTATGTTGAGGAAATTCCAGCGCATGAGAATGATGAATATAGCGGGTAAGCAAAATTAGATTTAAATTGAGTTTACTCTGAATTTTTAAATTTCTTTAATAATAATATTACTTGCCTGTGTAAGAATTACGTAAAGCTCTTTAAAAAGTAATTTATTTTTCAAAATAAATGTTTAACATTTTGACTTTTTTTAAATACATCACAAAAGCAAAAATAAAAACAAATATTTTTAAATATTAACACAATCTCAAATATTTTAAATAATTCTACTTTAAATAGATCTTAAAATATCTGCAAGTAATTATCGGATCCAGTAATGAAATCTGCGTATGGCATATAGGAGTCCCCAAATAATTCATAAAATGTAGGGGAGAGTCGGGTAACCCCGCCCACAGTCAATTTCATATGTATAGAATATTTTTTCAAGTCAATGGGCCATCGGACATTAATTGTTATATTAAAAAAAGATTATTTTCAAAGTTTCAAGTATTTATGCAGCTGTTAACAGGGTGTAATAATAATAAAAATAAAATATGTTGAATACTGTAGTCATAAAATTAAGAAAAATTGCTTGAATGTTTCGATTAAACTTCATACTAAAAAAATAATTTTTTCTATACATACAGCATTAAAGTATGTAGTCTTAAGTTTAATTTGCCCAAAGAAAGAAGTTAATACGTGAATAATTGTTCGAGTAATTACAAATTTACAAAAAAATTGGATTTCGGGTAGCCCCGCTCACATGAATGTCGGGTATCACCGCCCAATTTTATTTCGTCGATAAATGTACGGTTGCAAAGATTATTATTTTATTGCTTCAAATTTGAATGTTATATGCATTTTTAACAACAAATATTGTTGTTATTAAATGATTGTTATTAAATGATAGAATTCACTAAAAGTATATAAATATGTAATAAATAAAATAATTTTGTGATAAAAATGATAAATGAGGTTTATCTATTGTCAATACATTGGTCATTTTCATTTACACCTGAAAAAACAGTCAAAAAACATAATTTTTGTAACTGGGCGGGGCTACCCGACACATTTTGAAAAGAGCTGAAAAACATGTTTTTTTAAATTTCTATTTTTTTAAGTTAAACTATTCTTTTTTTGGTTTATTCTTTTTGCATTATTTAATTAGATGATAAAACAATAGAAACGTACAAAAATACTGATTATTACTCAATATTATACAGAAATATAAGCAATACTCCTTAAGTGAGTGGGTCTACCCGACTCTCCCCTATTTTCTTTTTACTCAAATTACAATTTCTAATTTTTCCGAATAAAACTAAAAAGATGATTTAATAATTAAAATAAATTATTAGAACTATTAACTCATGTGATCTACCTAATTATTTTCAAAGACAAATGGGTATCTTATTCTTCAGCATTAATTCTTAATTAATTAAAAGTTTCGAAAATTAATTTAATAATTAAGTAAGATGCTTTATAGTTTCTGTTCCAACGAGAAATGTACAAACCAATAAAAAAGGATACTGTATAGTCAAGTTTAACATAAAAAAATCTTTATCTTATTAATTATATAGACGATTGATTACAATCATCATTTATTAATTATGATCTGAAACTGTGAAAGTATGAAACACTTATAAATTCTAATACCTTTGTATAACTTTGAAGAAGTTAGAGCATAAGAATAATTTCAGAGCAAATTCAACCATTTCTTAAGAGTTAACACTAGCTTTATTTTTAAATAACAAAGATAAAATTTTATATATTAGTGATTAGTCAAAATTTTATTATTCAGATTTTATAGCTTTTATAAAGTCCAGCATACATATTATTTTATTTGACTGAATTCTATTTTCATGAGGCATTTTCCACCCTATATGTTTATATAAGTTTTTCATTTTTAGGGTAGAAAATACTAAATACTGCAAGAATTCATATTAAATACATATCCCTATTTTTTGATAAAGTTAAAAATTTAAAATGTATTCATCTATGCATTATAATTCGTGATGATACTTGAAAAATGACCTTTTATAATTTTAGTGGTGACCAGATTGTTGAGTGTGATGAATACGGATTCTTTGTTGAATCTGAATGTATTGGGGATTTTGTTGCTCAAAATCTGACTATAGAGAATGGTGAAAATATAAGGTATGATAATTTGTATTCAGATTGACTTTTTTTTAGTATATATGCAAAAATGTTTTGTTTTCATGCCTTTCTACATTTGGGGCAACAGAAGAATACTTCAAAATTTATTTTTATTTTCTTCTTTTTAAACTTTAATTGCTTTAAAGGATATAAATATCAAAAAAATATATTATAATTTTCAGAAAGACAAATAAAATTTTTTTTTTAATAAATTATCTCATGAGCTTCAATCTACTGTAATTTGAATAAATATAAATCTAATTAATTATGATATCATTAAGTAATAGACTTTCTATTTTATAGGTGAGTTATTGGGTTATAAATCCCGTCTAGGACATGAAATGTATTTTTTATTCATATAAGTTATGATTTAATTCATATAGTTATGAGTTCTGCTTAATAATAAAAAATTTTACAAAAATAAATAAATTTGGTGAGTAATGCGATACCTAAGCCTTATTATGTAGTTTGTTAAGCTAGAATCTTAACTAAAACTTGGTGACTATATTTTTTTCTGTTTATTAAGACTGAATAATATGTTGAGTTTTGTAATTTCCACATTATGTTGAATACCAATATTTTCAATCAAAATTTGGCAGAAACAAAACTAAATTAAATAGTATCTGAATTTCATTCTGCCGTTCCTTTTAGAAAATTAAGTGGGTGTTGAGAAACAACTCATTGCATTTTTATTTAATTTAGTATTTTCGTCATACCATATTTCTTTTTATGTAGATAAATATTAAAAAAAATCTCAAGGATAAATGCTGAAAGAAAATTTATGTAAGCAAAGGTGATGAATAAATAATGACATTTCAAAGGATTTCAAGGACTTCAAAATTGCCAATAAACTTACAAGGTGTTCCGTAATGATGGCCCTTAGTATACATTTTTGAAATCCATATCCACAGGGTAGATTGAAAAAGTATACTCATTAGGGATTATGAGTTTCAGCAACGATGAGATGCAACAAGTTCTTGAAATCTAACCAATTACTAAAGAGGAAGTTGAATCAGAAAGCATCGAAACATTTTAGATTACGGGAAGAAAAAACACAATTATTAAAAACACCACTAAGCTTTATCAGGCAATTAAAGTAGTTTCAATATTTTAGTCTCCTTTTTATCAGTAGTGATTCTTTAGATTTCAATCACGTTTTTTTTTATCTGCTTAAAAAATAATTTTCAAAACACAATTATTTAAACACACAATATTAAAACACAATTATTAAAAACACCANGAATCAGAAAGCATCGAAACATTTTAGATTACGGGAAGAAAAAACACAATTATTAATAACACCACTAAGCTTTATCAGGCATTTAAAGTTATTTCAATATTTTAGTCTCCTTTTCATCAATAGTGATTCTTTAGACTTCAATCACGTTTTTTTTTTATTTGCTTAAAAATAATTTTCAAAACACAATTATTTAAACACACAATATTAAAACACAATTATTAAAAACACCACTAAGCTTTATCAGCTGTTTCAATATTTTAGTCTCCTTTTTATCAGTAGTGATTCTTTAGATTTCAATCACGTTTTTTTTATTTGCTTAAAAATTAATTTTCAATAATGATGGTTCAGAAGTTCTTGCACTAATTGCCAATCAAACTAAATTTCATTTTAATAATGTTTTAAAAGATTAAAAATTATTAAAACATTTTTCACTTAATAATTTTATAACTGTCGCTTTACCGCCAACCCAATTTTACGACTACTAATGTTCAACTCCGTAGCCTTGTAATTTTGAACCCAATCCAGAAGACAAGGAAATTTCTTGGAGAAATTTGCCTTCTTCGAGGACTTTTTGAAGGAGCTAATCCGCATTTGCGTTACATGGAGAGGAAGACCACGAGAACCTCCCACGGTTAGCCTGACGTCAAAGGGACTCTATGATCCGTCTACCATTGAGGATATTTCATGCCAGCACTGTGGTCAGTGCAAGCCGGATGCGGAATTTGCATCGACTGGGATTCGATCCCGGTTCCCCGCATTGGAAGGCGAACGCTGTATCTTCTGAGCCATCGCGGATCTATTTTCAAAACATATTCTCGAATTTAAAATAACACTATTCTTAGTATTAAAAAAATTTGGTATTTTTAGAGTATTTACATATTTTCAGTTAAGAATTTCAGGCTGAAATATTTTAAAAGATTCAATTTTCACGATTTATTAAAAAAAAATTGTATAAACTTGCGCTGATTACTCACACACAAATTAAAACTTAACCCACAGATATCTTGAAACCAAAATATTATTCCCTAAAAAAAACCATTGATGAATTTCTGAATACGCTTAAAGTTAACTCTTTCGTTTCAAAATAACTAAGCACTTTATAATTGAAAAAAATAATGAGAATCTATTATATTTCTTAAATTTATGCATTGAAAACTATATTAAAATCCATTATGTTCGTTTATAATTTTAGAGCGACGTATGATTTCGGAGGTTCTGGAGACCCCGGAATTGTTGAAAATGTTTCTGATGAGAAACATGGAGTTGAGGAATTTCAAAAGAACAGGTATGGTAATCTGCATTTAATTTGATTTTTCTTAGCAATCTTTAGTTTTAATGCTTTTTCCAGCTATTTCAAGTACTTTTGATTAATCAGAGCGCTTTCAATATTTACTCTTTTTTTCACTTTTTTGAACAACATCATTGAAAAATTGAACAATATGTGTCCTGCAGGTAAATTCAATTATTTATGGCCCATGAATGAAACTTTAATTAAAAGTACCATATTAGGCCGTTTTCTGCATCTGTAAAATATATATTTCTAAATATAAATATAAAAAACACAGAAATTAAATAATTGAATAAAAAGAATTATGATTTCAAAACTCCAACAGCGACATAGTACTTTCTTGAATTCATAGCCAATATTAAAAAAAAAAATTTTTTTTGCTTTAAATCTGTCAAAAAAATATCGTTTAATTATGAAATATACCAATATTTTTAAAAATTATAAATAATTATATCTTATCACATTCAGTTTTGAATTATTTTTCTGATAATACTCATAACATTCTCCTATATATTCATGAAGCGAATTTTTATGTTTAAAATAGATTGTAAAATATTTTTTTAATAAAAAAAAACTAGTACTTTCTTGACTTCATAGTCAATATTAAAAAAAAAATTTTTTTTGCTTTAAATGTGTCAAAAAAAAACTAATAATTATTAGATATACAATAATTATAAGATATATAATTATAATTATAAGATATACAAGTACTTTTATTTAAAATAACCATATCTTATTGCTTGTAGATTCAAATTGTTTCCCTGTTAATGCGTATGACCTTCTTGTAAATATTTAAAAAACGAATTCATACGATTAACATAAATTAGTAAATATTCTTTTAATAAAAAAGTGTTCATTATTTAACGATACAAATTATGATTTCGTAATTATACATCACTCTAACAAAAAATTTTTTTGTTCATCTTTCTAATAACTAAAGATAGAGGAGTTGCCGTCTTGTCAAAATCATGTAAATTGTTCGAAAACTTTTACTGAGATACACATTAAAGCAATATAAAAAAACACATCCTCACATATTATACAGAGCTGTATTCAAGCGAACATCGATGATATAACTTTTTAAACAGTTTAAACGACAATGCGTTTCCAGTTGTAACAGTTCCTAATGGTAAATCTATTCGAAGAATTCATCTTTAAATTTCTCTACTAAATAGAATTAGATAAACCTTTTGATAAGTTTTGAGGATTTAAGTCTAAAGTTGAACCTTGCACCCACTGCTCAAATTTTAGAAATTTAACACTCTTAATTTAGAAGAGAGACACACAGGCGCACACAAAAATTCTTCCTTTTGTTAGTTAAGAAAATTTTCTCCAACAACTGCTGTATGAAAAAATTTTCTCCTAGAATAATAAGTATTTAACTTCCACAAGTTGGTTGCAAATATTTTGAACTGAAAGTAATTTCGTTATTTTTTAATTAAATTTAAAAGCATTTGATTTAAATTTAAAAGTCTCATGAATTAAAAAACACTCTTTGCTAAATGAAAGTTTAAAATCACAACGGGTTTACCTTCTTACACTTCCTAATTAGAAATCTACTTTTTTTGAAAACAAAATTGGTATACATAACTATTCTTCATCTATGAAGTATCTTACTTTCATATTAGTATACTCAACTATTACATCAAAAGCAATATATCTAATATTTCTAAGTTCATAAATACCATTTATATTATAAATTATAAAGACTTATTTAAATATCAAAGAAACTTTACGTTGTTCATTTTCGGACACTTAATCCTGCAATAATCAATTAATAAAAGTTTTTTGATTTCAAAAGTAGCATTCTATTTTGATATGATTTAGTGATTCATCAAAATGACTAGGTGCAGATGTTACTTTAATTATAAAAAAATAATTTTTTTTCAGGAAGGGGACCAATTTGAATGGTAAAGGAGGAGATTGCATTACAGATGTGAAAAGAAAAAAGAAAGGGTTTTGGTCCTCCTTCAAAAATCTATTTTGTTCCTGTTGCGGGAAAAAATAGACTTGAATGAATCGAAATGTATGTAAAGTTGTTGCGGTCAGGATGATAAAAATTATGAGATACGTAAAGGAAAAAGAAGAAAAAAAAGCTATATTGCAAAAAAAAAAAAGAAAAAAAAAATTGTATTTAAAAAAAATTTTTGAAAACAATTTAAGATAAAAAAAAAAAAAAAGAGAGAGAAAAAATTTTTGCTCTTCTTCGTAAAACCTATTTCATGTCACGGAAGGAAATAAATTTGTATGAATCGAAATGAATGCAAAATTATTTTTCTGAAAGGATGATAAAGATTGTGAGATCAACTTGAATGATAAAAGAGAAAACCACATTTCAGATGAGAAAGAAACTAGTTCAGATCTCCTTCATAATCCCTACTTTGTCCACGTCAGAGAAAGCAATCGACTTGTATAAATCAAATAGATAGATATTTTTGCAACAAAAAAAAACTGAGAGAACTTAAATCATAAAAAACTACACTACTGGTAATACAATAAAAAAAATTCATTCTGTAAAAAAAAAAAAAAAAAAAAAAAAAAAAAAAAAAAAAAAAAAAAAAAAAAAAAAAAAAAATTTNAAAAAAAAAAAAAAACAAGGGGTACGATTATAGATCCACCTCCTCGTGGTGTACCCCGGAAACGTTTCGACGGCTAAGAGATCTATAACTCTAAACTTCATCAGTTTTTTTTCCTCTTCTGAGATATTTTAATCAGTTTATTGCTGTATTGAAATGTTACTGTTAAAATCTCTCACGAAGCAGGATAGGAATTCAGTTTAATAATCATGTTTTTAGTAAAATATTGATATTAAATTGTTAAAAAAGGTAATTGTTGACATTTTTAATAACAAAAACATCGAGATATGTAAAGATATTAGTTTGAAAATAATTTTCAGCGTTAAAAAACCATTTTTTATAAAGAATTTTTTCTTAAAAAGAATGTTTATTTCAAAACATTTGAGTTTAGACAAAAGGAAACCATATACATTTTTGAACATTTAAATGGATGAAATTTCCAAAATATTAATTACTACATATTCATTAACATTTATAATAATGATAAATTTGAACTTAACATGCTTGAATGAACATGGCAGAACTTGCTCTTCAGTTTCTGTCAAAATCACCTGATGTCCTATGAAATATATTTTTATGTGTTAAATCGTTTGATTAATTCACTAGAAAAATCTTTGTAGAGGAAAAATAATAGTTTACCTGCACGTTTAAGGTGTTTTTTGTGAATTTTATTAGAGATAGTATTTCTGTGGATTTTGTACTTCCGAGAAGCTTCTGCAATCGACATACCACCAGCAACTGCTTGCAAACATTGTTGCAGCTTTTCTAAAGTGTAATCACGGTGGTTTCTCGTTCCAGGTATTTTTTTATAACGTCTGACCATTTTTCTGTCGAAAAAAAAAACGAATGACACTTTGCACAAAGTAGCCCCACAGTGCATTTTTTTTTTCATTTTCCGTTTATTTGTTATTAATTTTCAATTTTTTTTTAACGCTAACATGATATAATTGTTTATTAATATATAAATAAAGACTTTCGCACTTACGACAATTGTTTTATCAACGTCTTTGCATTTCACAGCTAAAGTTTTCACGCACACTTTTCGACGTCCGGCGTTCTCAGAAAATTTTTGACATTGGATAAACAAAACACACTCTGAGATTGTTTTAAATTTCGAGAAAATGTTTGTAGTAATAGAGGAGACTTCTATCTTCAAATTCCACACATTTTTAACGTGAAAAAAACATAATACTGAATAGCAGGATTTGAAAACTGCCAAATTCGAATTTGCACAAAGTAGCCCCCGCTGCACAAAGTAGCCTCACATGACGGTACTCACTTTTGGTCTTTTAAGAATGAGCGAGTTTTAGGCAGTGTTTTTTTTTCCAGCTCCCTGCAGTGAATTTAAATTATAGCCGTAATTAAAGAAGCTCAAATTTAAAAAGTCCCCTGGAAAGTGCGATACATATTGAAGTGAGGACGGTATAATTACAGGAGCGTATAGGAAGATACGCAAATTTCGTGGTACCGTGTCCAAAAACTAGAACAGGGCTTCCGAGAGAATTCCGAGTTAATCTAAGAGCATCTAGTAGGGTTTCTTGTTGAAGGTTCTATTGTTGACCAAGTCACAGTTTTCAGCCATGCAATCAAAAACGCCTTTAATAATCGGGAAAACCTGACAGCTGTTTTGGTCTGTTTTAAAACGGCCAGTTGGAGCCAACTATTAACCCAAAATTTTCTTTTTCGTGTATCAAATCAAATACAATAAATTAGTGCCCAGTTCTCCGTGGTCAAAGCTGCTGCAAGTTTCGATTTAGAAATATAATTTCTATAAATTTTAATCCTCAAACTAATCATCCCCAAGGTACGGCTGACAGCTTTTTAATGAATTTTAATAATATCACAAAAAAATTGCCCTCGTAATTTTATATATTCTCAGTGTTACAAATGCCAACGACGAATGGTCATGTTCAGCGAAATTGTACCCATGATCCCATATGTTCGAAGTGTGCTGGCCTGCATTTTCCCTGTCAATGTGCTAAGAACTCTACACCACCACTCAACAATCTATACCAAATGTTCTTTTGATCATTCAGAAAATTTATCCTGATGTGCTTCAAGAATTAAGAGAAATCTGCTTTAATGAAAAGATAAAATCAGAAAAAAAACCCACAGTATCAGTTCTGCTTATTAAAGAAGTGAAGACTCTATTTGAGGATGAAGAAATTATAGGTTTATGTTGGGCATTGCAGCCCCCCCCCCTCTCATTCCCAAGCTCCAACCGTACGCAATGTTTTCGGCGAGTCAGACTTCAGTCAAAGGATCTAACGGAGATTAACTATTAGTTAATATATATAACAAAATACCATTATATTAGGAATCATAAAACATTGTAACTTATGAAAAAATAAACAATTAACTGTTATCTCCCTTCCGCTAATAAGTTTCTAAGTCTTTATCATCTGTCATCTGTCTTTAGAGTAACTCTTAAACGACGTAAATTGCATTAGGGAACAACTTTTTTTCTGTTGCATAAGATTTTTCAATAAGCCTGCTAACGGTTTCACGCTACAAGAGCTAATTCTACGCAATCTCTCGATATATATATATATATATATATATATAACGGCGAAAGACCGAAATCGGTGGTTGTTGACTTTCACCGGTGAATGTCGACAAACACCAAATACGTCGGTGAAAGATCGAATATTTCATTACATTCTTGCACATTCGGACCCTCACCGGTGTATGTCAACAATCACAGATATGCTTTGGTGAATGTCCGAAATATTTATTACATTCGATTTGATATGAATTTATTCGTGGATATAATTACATTTATTCGATATTTTA
>NC_092205.1:57104933-57117043 GCF_043381705.1 Parasteatoda tepidariorum
TATATATATATATATATATATATATTGCATGCGTAATTTGCTAGCTTACGGCTCTAATAAAAAATTATAATTTAGTTTTATCCCACGTTTTTATGAATTTTTTATCTTTGGTTTCCTACGGTAAATTATAACAAATAAAATCAACATTAATAATTTCATCCCCAAATTCATATTTTAAAAGGTTTAAGAAACTATCTGTTTCTTATATTAATGCTTACTCGTTCAAAAAGCATGTTTTAATAAACTTAAATAATGGAAACTCAGCAAAAGCAAGTACTATATCAAGTTTTCTATTAAGCCATGGGCATTATTCTGGATATCGCATTTTAAATGATACGCTATATGAATAGTTAATATTTATTTTGATGAGTTAAACTTCTAACTCCTATTATGATAAATCTAAAGGTATGAAGTCGCATAAAAAAATATTTAAAAAAAAACACTAAATAATAAAAATATAAAGGTTGCGCAGTAGGTGCCATGAATGTGTAGTTTGGTGATATTAGGGTACTTTATCAATTTCAGCAGATGGTAAAAAACTTATTGCCACATTATCAACATTAAACGCCTGTTTTGATATAATAAGTTCTTATTATCACAGTACTTGAAACTGCAATACTAGAAACGTAGTATTTAATACCACATTTAATAAAGAATCACTTGCGTCAATATTAGTTAGGCAATTTTTTACTGCTTCGAAATAAGATCTTCGATCATACTTCGATCGCCAAAAATGATTATTAAATTATTAGTGTCGTTAATAATTATATTCGAAAATTACTCCTTATTATTTTTGGTGATTAACAAAAGTAATACTGATATATATATATATACATATATTTTTAGTTTTGTAAATTGATGGAAAAAAAGTTGCTTATTCGTATATAAAAAATTGACATATTGTTTTTGTCGCCAGTAATGCTTAAATAATTTAGTAATTGGAACAAATAAAAATTTAAAAAAAAAAGTTTTATACAAAAAAAGCTTGGTAAAAATGTACTAATTCATATAGGAAAATCATAAAGAATCACTTAATTATTTATTGACACCAATGATGATAAATTAATGTTAGTAATAGGTACTACTGACTCTGGTAATTCTTACTGGTTAATTCATGATCTAAAAAAATACTAAATATACTAATATTGGTACCAAGATACCAACTGTAGGTACTGTGAAAATACATTTTTACGGCACACTGAAAGGGATGACTACTAGAGAACATTGCATGGTGTTTTTTGACTATCAGAAGTGAAG
Organism: Parasteatoda tepidariorum; assembly: GCF_043381705.1. Lineage (NCBI taxonomy): Eukaryota > Metazoa > Arthropoda > Arachnida > Araneae > Theridiidae > Parasteatoda > Parasteatoda tepidariorum. The sequence goes on from NC_092205.1 coordinate 57,106,191, forward strand.
TTGTCCCGGAGCAACAGCATTATGCAAAATGATATTGAGCACAACTAATTTTTATTTTGATGGAATGTACTTATAAAAACATATTTTGCTTAGTATGATAGCAAAACTTTATAAGTAATGTAGAAAACTTTATAAGTAATGTAGAAACGAGCAAAATGTAGCTATTTGAAAGTTAACCATTGTTATTTTTTTTATGTGAATTTATAACGCATTGTTATAAGGCGGGCCTGATTTATCATAAGGTATGGAGGGGTCCTCCAGCGGTTGGCCTGGTATTTTCAGATCAGGCCCTTATCATTACTCAGAAATTAACTACGCTAATCAACAACAAAAAAAGGAAAGAAAAAAAACCATTTTGCCTATTTACAATATGATGAAGAAAATAGCATGAAATACTGACTTTCCCAATTATTTTCTTACATTTTATGATTTAATTTACTAATTATCGAATAAAAGCTTTGAATAAAACCATAGAAAATTTTTACATCCGTATCTGTCGCTTATTTTAAAGGTCTAATTTCAAAATTTGAAAGAAATAAGTTGCAAAAGTTTTTTTTTTCTTCCTCAAAATTTTTGCAATCTTTACTGAATTTATTTTTAACAAGTATATTATTTTAAATTTCGGATTTTCACTCATCCTTTAACTAAAAAACAAATAAGAAAATACTACGAATACTACTATAAGAAAATAATAGTAGTATTCGTAAAAATGTTACTCAAAACTATTGTTCCCCATTCCGGCAAATTAAACACGTGATGTGAATGAAAAACACTCTCTTTCAATCGATAGCGTCATCCTTCCATCCATACATATATTTTCTAAAAAATACCCTCAATTTAATAAAACATATTTATTCGTTTAAAAAATTCATTTAAATCACTGCAAATTTTTTTTAAAAAGTTAAAGAATAATTTTCTTGCAAGTCTTAAGAAAAAAGATATTATCTATCTCATACGAAAAATTGAATAGCCGAATCCTATTTTATGAATTTTTTTCTATAAAATTCACGCAAACTTTTAAATGTTACAGTTATAATATTACTAAAAAATTAAATTAAAATGCGTAAAATGAAATTGAAAAATCATCGGTCTCAGACTTAAACCTAATACGAGACTATGAGGAAGGAGGGTAAAGCAGAATTTCAAGATTAAGTTCTTTTACACTAGATGGCAGCATGCGTGAAATCTTTTTAACATTTCTTTATAATACCGAAACTTCAAATTCCCTCTTTTCCCTCTGCTAGTTCGAAGAAAAGCAGTCAAGTAAGTTGGCCAAGGGATTATGCCATATGAAGATGACGTCTTAACGATGTAAACAAATAAAGCGAAAAATTTGTTGATTTAAATATGTTTGTTATTTTGTGTTAACTTATGAATTTTTAGCCTCATAGAAAAATGCATTTCTCCTTTGGATTAATATCATTTTTAGTGTTATTTTCTACAGGTAAGGAATAGCTTTTTAACTTCTTAATATTTCAACTTGACTGTAACTCCAGAAGTAGAAATGCCGATAGTACTTTCAACAATAGACATTTTATTCAAATTATAAGTGTTCGCCTTAAAATTTGTTATTCACCTGTGTTGTTTACGAATTATTGAATCCACTAAAATTTTTACTGAAACATTATTTTTCAGAGTACGATGATTCAACAAGTATTAATTTATCCCTCTTTTGTGTAACAATTTATGGTGGTCAAAACGTGGGGTAATCATGTTTTCCCCCTTTTGTTTAGCGAGTTGTTTGTTTAGATTGCGTTAGTCTTGCAAACGATAGGAATATTTATTTTAGAAAAAAAAAATATTTTGCTTATTTGTTGTTGTTTCTTGGTGGTTGGGCTATATTTAAAATGAGCTTTAGATGAGGAAAATAATATGCTTAGCTTTATCATTGATTATTTTCCTTTATTACTTTAACTTAATCTGTTTTACAATTCTTATCACAGTTCTATTAATTAGAAGTCTGTTAATTTGTATGCTTTCAATTTATAATATTTAAATAAAAATAAATTTTAAAAAAATCATATAAGCTATGATATGTATAAATTATTCATTTTCGAAAAGCTTTCATTTGTTAACATATTAACATTGTAAAGTGATACATTTATGACAATTTCTCTCCTGAAAGTGTATGTTACCAGTTGAAATATTTCCCCCCCCCCTTTTTTTTACTTTTTTTCATCAGCAAGCAAAAATTTTACATTTTTCACTGATTCTTTAGATGAACAAAACACATTTTTGGTTTTATGTGGTATTTTGGTATGGATTATCTACAGAGGGGGATATTATGCATTGTCTTAAAATTTTATTAAAAATAAAAGAGCATAGAATTATTTTATATAATTGCCTTTAAACAGGTTTCTAGAGGTCTGAAAATGTTCCTGTGTACCTTATTGTATTAATGATGAAACCAAAAAAAGTTAAAGCACTTTAATTGCTTTAATCCTGTATTGAAAATAGTTCCTTGTAAGTTAAATTGTTTTATTCTCTATAAATTATTAATTTTTCTTTTTTTTACAGAAGTAAACTAAAATAATTTTTATTGCTTATTTTATATTTACACATATTTTTTTGAAACAATTCTAAAACAATACTCGCTAATGCTGAACAACGCTTAAAGTTTATTATACAATTATGTGTGGTTCTCTTTACTTCCTAACAAGTTACTCCTGTTTGAAATGTGTTCTAGTATTTAGCTACATAAATAATTGTCGAAACTTTATTAGAACAGAAATAATTACTTGATGATTTCATAATTAATGTAAAAAAATTGAGGAAATGCGACTGAGGCTTTACTGCATTTGTCACTTTCTAAGTATAAGTTTGCTTTAAACTAAGTCTCATTCAATTAGTTAACAATTTTTGTGAATGTTAGATACATTGTTAATTAACATTTAGACATAATTGTATTATTACGTATCGAAAAAATTTTCATGCTGTTGCCTAATCCCAGTCAGTTATAACATGATTTGTAGTCGAGGCATGTAATTGAAATTCACAGTTTAGAGTAATTTCTTTTTCTTTTTTATTAGTAAATAATAAGATTATGCATGGATGCTTCTTATGAAAAAAATAAAAGCTGCTATTTTTAGTTAATTTGTGAACATAATTTGTTTTTTCTGTAAAATTTATTTCTAAGTATGTTTTATAATAAAATTTTTAAAAAATATATATATTTGTTTATATAGTGTAAAATATGTACTAGAAAATTTTATTAATATTATCATAATTTAAAAATACTATATAGGCACAGAATCATATTTCACTTTTAATAAGAATAGATAATTAGTATATTACATAAAGTATTTCTTAGATATCCTCTATATGTTAATATCACAATCATATCATTTCCTCCATTCATTTTTTTTAAATTACAGAATATACAACTGTAAAATTGAGTGTCAGCTTTGCAAAGCATTTTTAATGTTACCAGTCATTATGAAAAATATAACTTGATTCCAATAAGTACCAAATAAGAAAAATATGCAAACTCTGAGGTTATATTGATTATATTGTAGATTTATTTTAGAAATGAAATTGACCTTTCCTCCTTTTTTTTATTATTTATAAATAAAATTTGTTCCATTATGTACTTCTCTTTCTTTATTTTTTTAAATTAATAATAGAGATTTGTTCCATATTAAATGTTAATACTTTTTTCTTTTTATTAAATCCCACCTTTGACTTTAAGAATTCTTAATAACAAATTAATTTTAAATTATGTCTTAATTTTTTAGTTTTAATTTTATCTTTATGAATGCTTAATACTAAATTTAATATTTGACATTTATGTTTCATTATCCAAAGAAGAGAAGAAAATTAATTTAAGAAAATTAATGATGGCAAAACCTTTTCAGTTTTCTGCTTCCATTATTTCACTTGATTATATTAGGACAAGGTTTATTTACAATTTTAAAATTGGAAAAGTTGTACCTGAAAGACTATCCAATAATTGTATAAAAATATATAAGACTTCTTATGCATTCTCCCGAATTTGTAATTTTCAGCATTTCCGAGTTATTTTGTGCTAGAGAACATTCACTAATTTTCTTATTTACAGGATTTTTAAATGTATGATTTGTAGGCTACCCTGCAAACTTGTCTTATACAATATTAGCAAATACATTTTTTTAAATATTTTTTTAAAGTTCTTGAAATTCTTTTTTAATTATTTTATTAAACAGATATTGGACCCAAGTACTAATTTTAATGAGATATTGAATCATCTTCAGACTGGGGAACACTTTATAATCTATGTTTATATACAGGAGTTAAAAGTTAAACAAAATGATAGAAAAACTTCTAAATTAACACATTTTTTGATCTTTCTCAAAAAATGCTTAGAGAATCAGTTTGTAAATTTAGAAGTGTGTAGATCATGCAATTTCTCATTCATATCAAAACTTATCAAGGTTTGTGGGACCGACAATAAATTACAAATAGAAAATAGTGTTTTTCAAAACCTGTGTCAAAAAATGTAGCAATAAATTTTTAACTTGTAACAATTATTTTGGTTATTGTTTGCAATAATTGCTCAGAATTTTGTGGAGTATGAACGTTTATTGCAAGGTTTTATAATTTGTTATTTAATTTTGTCTTTTGATACAAAATAATATTTGTAGAAAAACCCTTATCATTTGATCTTTCTTTTAAAAAGTACAAAAAAAAAAAGGAAAATTGCTTTCAACTTTTTAAATTTTTAGAATATTCAAATCGAATTTTTTTCATTAGTTGCCCGATATGATTCACTACAAAATTATGAAAAGAAAATGTTAAAATTTTTCCGCACATGCGCTGTGTAAAAAAACTACAGTAGGGAACCGATTATCCGGAATGATCGGGACCATCGCTATTCCTGATAACTGATTTTTCCGGTTTTCTGAATCGCTACAAAAAGCCGTTTTTCTATTGTTAAACTCAACTAAAAAAAAAATATTTGGAAATAATCTTAAAAAGAAAAAAAAACGAAGTAATACACTAATGATTATTTCCAAAATGATGGTAAGGTTAACATTTTTCAAAAAAGAGCAAAAAATCCTGCAATCTTACGAGGAAAAAAAATTTTTCTTTTTAAAAAATGGCGGGAAAATTTATCGAATTTCGTTCCGGTTTTCTGATTTCCGGATAACAGGTTCTGTACTGTACTTTCATTTCTTATATATTGCACAGTTTTCAATAGATTTTTTTTTCTTCAAATTTTGAAGAAAAAATTTGTAATTAATTTTAAATTGCTCTAAAAATTTTGTTAAATCTTATTGAATATTTTTAAAGTTATATCATAAAAACGTACGACAAAAAAATTAGTTTTTTATAAGAATGTCCATATCTCCATAAATATTTAATTTAGGCTAACGAAATTTTTTCAGTTACTGCATATAATAACCGAAATAATAGTTACAAATTTATTGCTACGTTTTTTGGCACTATTTTCCGTTTGTTGTTTTTTGTCGGTCCCTCTTTAAACTTTATTGACATGTAGGAAAAATCGCATGACCTAAACACTTCATATTTTACACCTAAAATGGCGTTACATCAGCGTTTCAACCCTTGATGGCGAAAATATTATCCACTGCAAATTTGGTTTAACATTTTTCTTATTTATCACTTCTACTTTAATTGGAGTCGTAAGTCAAAGAGACACTTTTTGTTTTGTCTCTTTACTAGAAAATATTTAATCTTTTGCAATACGTTAATTTTTGAGGAATTAATGCAGTATAGGTATCTTGTTTTCCGATTGATGAAAGTTGAATACTTAAAAGAAGAATAAATTCCAAAGTTACAGAAATTTAAATTGTTGTAATGCTCATTCCTTTTTTTTCTTCAAATATTTCTCTCGGTACTGATTTTTCTCTCTTACTAAACATTGTTTCTCGGAATAAGCAAAACGTTAAAATAATAAAATCAGTTTTCCTACTAAATTTTGTTCTTAAGAGAAAAGTTCTTGATGTCATTCCGTTGAAGGGGCCTTATTATAGAATTTTATTTATTCTGCTGATTATTATTGCAGTAGGGAACCGATTATCCGGAACGATCGGGACCATCGCTATTCCGGATAACTGATTTTTCCGGTTTTCTGAATCGCTACAGAAAGCCGTTTTTTTTATTGTTAAACCCAACTAAAAAAATTTTTTTTGTGGAAATAATCTTAAAAAGAAGAAAAAACGATGGAGTAATACACTAATGATTATTTCCAAAACGATGGTAAGGTAAACATCTTTCAAAAAAGAAAGAAAAATCCTAAAATCTTATGAGGAAAAAAAATTTTTTTTTTTCAAATATGGCGGTAAAATTTATAAAATTTCGTTCCGGTTTTCTGATTTCCGGATAACGGGTTCTGTACTGTATTATTTTTTTTTTGGAATTTTAGCAATAGCCACGAAATATCAACTGATGAAATTTTAATCACGTATTCAGTATCATTTAGTAGTAAATGTTTTTTTTTGTTGATGTTTTTTGGAGTAATCTAAATTGTTATTTAAAGATGGCGGTAATATTTTGATGATAAATGGCGATGCCCTCTAACTGTTTGATTCGAAATAAATTTGTTCTTCCCTTCAAGCCATGTTTAAAAACCTAGTTGAACTAAATAATTATGAATCCCTTCACCGGATTATTCATCTCATGCAACGTCCAAAACAGGCAAGAAAAGAAGGCCAAAGTTTAATTGGAAGAATTAATCGGAGAAAGTGATTTTTTTTGTCATGAATATTGCCATCGTTTATCACATTTCAAATGTGATTTATGATCGATACACAACCTACCTACGGTAATCTAACGGTTTGCTTTTTATCAACAAAAATAAGTAAATAAAATTAAAAAAAGACGAAAGAAATAGGAAGTTATAGGAATATAGTTACAAGCTGATATATTAAAGCTATTTGAATTTAAAAAAAAAAAATTCTATTTCAGTAACGTTTAATTTTTTGGATCAAAGTTCACGAAGACTAAAGATAAACTTCAACAGTCGTACAGGTAAAATTCAAGAAAAATGCGATTAACAATACATCTCTTAATAATAATTACTCAAATCTGGAACTTAAAATTATTAAAAGGCTACTTGTTTTGTATTTTTTATCATTTTTCTAACTTTAATGTAATGTTTGAATTTTAATTTAGCAATATAGTTTCTAATCATGTTATTCAACATATTCTTTTAATCTGAAGTCTTAAGTTTTTAAGAAATCTATAAACTTTGTTTGAAAAAAATTTGTATAACGTAGTCTATACTTAAGACCAAACATCCAATGTATAAATCGATAGTTCAAGCTCGATGATACAATAATTATTTTAAAAAAAAAGTTAAGTAAAATAAAAGTAAAGTGTGAGCTCAAATTCGAACGTGACTTTTAAATTGGTGAACCCATGATATGTTCTTTCACAACAATGAAATTTTTTTGAAACAACGAATTTATTATTTCATCACCTTAGAAGAAATTTCTTGGTTACTGTAATTTTTTCCCCAAAAACTTTTTTTTTTTCTGAGGAAATGTTAAAAAGAAATACTATGCTGACAAATTAAAGATGCAATTTCGAGGATACCTGGGCTAGCCTCCGACACTTGATCGATCTTCTAAAATTCATTAAAAGTTAAAATCATTAACACTACCCTATTAATTATAACATGCTAGGAATTAATTTGAAATATCTTGTAAGGACTAATTTAACTACCTATTTGTGAATGATTTTTAAAGGATAAAACTTGAACCATTCTCGTCGAAAATTCCCAACAGGGAACAGGTTAGTTGGGCGCTTAATTAATTATACCTTTTCCGCCATATTGTTAATAACGAGGAAAATTTTTTTTAAATTCTTATTAGCGCCAGTTTTTGTAATCTCACATCAGAAACATTTCTATTGATCTATAAATTCCCACCTTTTACTTTATTGATTTAAAAAACAGTTTAGCATGCGGTAATTCATCTGATAACAAAAACTAAAGTTTTCTTTTTCGCTTTTCTTTAACATACCAAGCGCAAAATGATTTTTAATCGATAGCTGATTCATTTTAAGAGAGTAAAAATATTCTTTGAAAGCAACGGAAACAAATTTCGTGAGTGGCCTTTGGTGGGTTTTGTATCGGAAAACAAATGATTTCAGAAAAGTAAAATTCTAACTCATTCTGAGTTATGCTGGCTTTCTGCCAGATTAACGAGACCTATTTTTAGGAGAAAATATCTGGTTAGCAGGCTTTCTTTCTTTATGCCCTCTGTTATGAATATTTTTGAAGGAATCATCAGTTAGACTGATCAATTTTCTTGTTCAAATGACTGTGGAGAAATGGATTTACACGTTTTGTAGGTTTTCTTCACGCGTTTTAAGCTTTACTAAATAGCATACGTAGGACTATTTTGTAATGTCTTCTTTTCATTATTCGTCATTGAATAATATTTAAATTAGGGACTAATTATTATATTTAAAAGAAGCACCTAATTTTTAAATTTTTTTTAACAAATTTAGTTATTTCTTTACATCTCTTGAAAGATAATTGTTGTCTAGTCATTTTATGCATTCTCTCATTGAATAAAAAAATCTCTTGATATGATCACTATAAAACAAATAAGATAAAGATATGTTTAGCATAAAAATTATTGATTCTTATTCGACACTTGTAAATTATTTGTCTTTTATTCAACAGTATTTGCAGCATTATTTATCTATCATTTTTCTAATGTTCTGCTTTGATATTAATCAGAGTTAAAGGCTTAAAATTAAGAGTGCTGTTTTTTTTATTATTTTATCATAACTCATTATCATGCATAATTTTATGATAGAGATATTTACTATTATTAAAAGGTAAGTAAGTTGTATTTATCTTTTAATAAGTTATATTTATTTATAAAATTAATTTTGCGTAATATGTGCTCATTCAAAGTATGTTATTAAAGTAATGAATATAAAATGACAATTTGAAATCGAAATTCTGAAGTAAAGAAATTCAATTTCAATTTTGCAATTATTAAACGGTCAATGTTTACTTTTATAACAAATAATAAGCAGAACTGTGATCAATCAACATATACAATTTAAGTAATGAATTCAAAATAAAAATTTTAAATTCTAAAACATTATCTTTTACAGCACTGCACTGTGCTAATGTAATCGAAGTTAAAAGGTAACCCTTATTCGGAAAGGATATAAATTGATATGAAAATTTGAAAAAAATAAATTACAAACGTTATCAATCAATTCAATTGTATTTTGCATATAAGAGGACAGAATTGACTGTTTAACTTACCTACTTTTTATATCTTGTACAATCTGGAAATTAACTGTTTCTAGCCTTTTAATTTTTTCTTCAGATTTTTAATGATATCAATAGTTTTATGATATTAGTGTTTCGTTATAATTTGTGGGAACAAAAGTCTGAATATCACGAAAGTTTTCTAGAACATCAGAATACTTATTTTTTTCCTTTAAGGCAATTCAGTCACATCTTTTTAACATTGTCATGGCCTATCTCTGCTTTGTGCTCTGCCAGTTGTAGTGTTCTATATGCTAGAAAAAAAGAAAAGAAATACTGAATTTTTGTCTACATTTATAAAATCAACATTTTAAAGCATGTTAAGCAGTCGATATTTTACATCCAATTTCATTTATGTATGAACATAATAGTTAGAGAACGTATTTAAATTTTATTTGAAGAATCATATGATTGGAATTACGAAAATAAAAGCATTTTTAAATAGCAAAAATATGAATTAAGAAGTCAGTTAGATCTACAATACCACAATTGGGTTTAATTTTGAAATGCTATCTGCGTATCTTAATGATTTATATTTTCCTTGCAGATTTTACTATTCAGTCGAGTGTTTAATTGAAATTCCAAATGGTGTAAGAAAAGTTATTTATATAAAAATCAGTATGTATCAGGAATATATTCATCAATATAAACTGAAACGACACTAACAATTCCATCAGTTCAGACGATTTTTCATGCGATGACATCAGAACTAATTAAATCACAAGAAATTCTTTAGACGATTATATTAATTCAAACTATCTTACTTTATTTTCCTGTAACGGCTAATCCATATTCCTCAACAAAAACTCAGTTTTATCTTTCCCATAACAGAATCACTACATCTCAAACACTTGGTCTGAATCAGTCGACTTCGTTTTTACGTTACAATTCTAAAATTGTCGTCTGCTTTTTTTCCTTATCTTGTTATACTGCACTTAGTTATTGTTTAAGTTAGCCCTTGTTTTTGATGACTCTTTCACAATTATGAACTAATTAACCAACAGGGAAATTTTATGAAGTAGACTTAGAAAGCTAACTATTTAATTAAGTTAAATTTCTAAAAACGTATGAATCTTTTTTTTATTATTAGTAAATAAAGTTTTTTGTTTTGATAAAAAAAATTTTATTATGCTATTGGCGATCACAACGAACTATAGGGGGCGTTGTTGTATGAGACGAATTCCAGCGATTTCCATATGAATAGTCGCCTTTCAGTTGCTCTGGAGACGTCTTTAATGTAGCGTATAGCATTGTAGCGTTCCTTCTTTATTGTGGCTTATTAAATTTAAAAAAGAAAATTTTTTGATATTCTTTCTTATGCAAACGAAAACAAAATGGTATCTTTTTTTTAAGAAAAGGAACGTCCAAAACACATCAGAAAAATATTTGTAAATAAATCATTAGCGTTATTACCTGTCTTATTAGCATTTAAACCTAATGCCTGCGAAATCGTTTTACTAAATTTAATGGTGTATCATGAAAGGCCTATTTAAACTTAACATTCCATAGTTTTATGAATCATATTACTTCAAACATTAAAATATGCAAAAAGTATGCATAAGCCCATAATTTTATATCATTTAATTTTGCAAAAAACGTTTTTTGACAACAATTT
>NC_092205.1:57117345-57122139 GCF_043381705.1 Parasteatoda tepidariorum
TATATGGACACATATATATATAAATTCTACTTTGCTGAATGCGTAACTTTTCGTATTGGCTTAAAAGAAGATCTAATACTTTTTCCTGTAAAAGAGAATCAAAATACACTGACTGTAATTTTTTATTTTATTTTACTACTAGGGGGCAAAGCCCCCTGTTCGCTACCGCTCACCAACCCCGTTGATTGCTTCGCAATAATAATTGCTTTTTCTTGCCAGAAAACAGTTTTTCTACTAAAATTAAAAATATTCACTTAACATCTATGTACTAAAAGGATTTCTGTTTACTTACGCTCTTGCGCCTCTACTTCCCACCTCCAAATATTATTATCTATTAGTATTATAAACATTTAGATCTCTTGGTGAACAGAAGTGATTTTTTAATTATCATTTTTTTAAAATAACATTTATATTCTTAATGCATTAGATTGTTCAAACAAATTTGATGAGTTCACAACCATAATTTAAAAATTTCACTAATAATAACAGTACTGAAAAATAACTTCAAATTAGGGATACAAAATCATTTAAAGAAAAACAATACCTTTACGACTTTTGTTAATTTTATGCTAATGACAACCTAAACAATATGGAAATGAATGGGGGGAAACTTGATCCTACCACGTGATTTTTCCAGCCAATAAAATTGCGCCGACAACAATGGAAAACGAGGTCAGACTTCTATGATTTTATGTTATATAGAGATTTATTTTTATTTTATATCTGTAATTTTTAAATTGGAGTCAATATAAATTTCAATTTTCAGTCTTAATATTTTATCTAATCCTGTCTTACGTTGCTCGTGATGGCGATTTTCTAATAGTGATTCTCAACGATATTGTTATTTTTTGAGCCTGAACAAAAGTATGGAATAAAAAAAAATTATTTCTCCGGTTCCCTTCATTTCGAAAAAACATTGTTAAAAAAATTTGGAACAACTTAAAGCCCTTGGAGACATGCGTCAATTTCACTTATTAGAGTCTCCTCTTCAGAGTTTTCCCCTTGTTTCACCTAGTTTTAAGTTTTACAAATTACTTTTAGGACAGAGTGGATAGTTTGAGATCTGTTATAGGATTAAATTCCTCCCCAACCACATTTAAAACTTAAAAGTTTAGTCACGTTTTTCATCTTCCCGCTTTGTTATCCATGACGTCAAAATGCTCGAGTTATGACGTCATTTGGCAATGTGTACCAACATGCTTTTACTCAAACAAAAGAAGAATAGGTTCAAATTGATTGAGTAATCGGGAAACAAATGACCCCAGGATGCGTAAAGAGGAAATAGATAGTTTTGAATTATTTTATTTGTTTGTTATTGTTGTCTTAAGGTAGACATTTTAACCCATTAACGCCCAACTTACATTTTTTGATTTTGTCTAGATTGCTTTTGAAAGAGTTGCTTATTGCCTAATAAATATAGCGCTTATTATTATAATGTTAAAAACAATTATAAAATTTTAGAAACGAATTCGAAATGTCCAAAAAAATATGAAAATTGAAATTTATGTGTAATTTCATGAAAAAAATTATAATACTTGTATTCACTTAAACAAACAGGTGTCGAACTCAAATAAATCATTAAAAAAGGCAAGCTGCGTTTGGCCGTGTAAAATATTGATTCCTGGCTCTGTAATTAATTATTAAAATACAATTTTTTAAATTATATTTTGACAGTTCATATAGTTTATATAAACAGTTCACACTTCATTCACAAAAAATTTGTTAGATGTGTAAATTTTTGACTTTTTCTGTTGAAATTTAAAAAAAAATCTATAATGAAAAGATTTCAGGCAAAATGATTTAAAAGAAGAGTAATAGTTATTTTGCATAAAATTATTATGCACTCATACTTACAGAATTAAATAAAATTGGTGACTTAGTGTATTTATTATTTAACTAGCTGAATAACTTATCTTTCTTCGAATGGGGTGAAGAAAAAAAATTTAATAATCAGTGCATCGATATTATTCAATTCTACGAAATTATGCACAAAACGGAAACATATATATGGTCACAAATTATGGTGCATGACTGGGCGCGACAGCGCCGTTTATGTTTATAAGTTCTACTGTCATTTGAAAAAGGATCAAAATTAAATCTAAATAATTACTTCGCAACTTAAAGTTTTTATTTCTTTAAAAAATACAAAATTATTATAAATAAATACTTAACGTATTACTAATAATCTAATATGTACTACTTAAATTATTACTTAAGACAACCTAAAAATTGAATTATTATAGATTACGATAATGTTGCCAATTTTAGATAGCGAGATATCAGTGCTTTTGGAGCAACATAAGATAAATAAAAGTATCGATAATATCACTATATGTTATTCGAAGTTTATTAGCTATCATAAGAGTTTGCAATTTACCATTAAACCTATTAAATAGTTGAGGCTCAAATATTCACACAAATATTGCACACGCAAAAAATAATTTGTAATATGTATTTCTTTTATTTCCAATTACATAGAACAATCAATAAATGTACCCAATATTAATGCAATCTCCGTTAAATATTTAGAATGAAATAAATTTATTTTTTATATTAGCAGTGGTATTTTTTATACCTTTTTATAGTATGATTAACGTTTTTCTCTAATTTTAGAAAATTAGTATCTTCAGTCGCTTAGATACATCATTAACGATTCCCGTGATAAAACGGAATTACCTTTCTTTCATGATTGCGGAGGTCAGTACTTTCCAGGGTACCTTAAAGTTGCGGTTGAAAAAAGATCTGAAAGCAATTTTTTTTAAATTTTAATTGTTTCATTTTATCTGAACGTAGAGTGTTCATAAATTGGGGACGAATCACCCTAAAAATATAGTTTGATTAATGATCGGATTTTCACTTTCTGATATGCAATATTCATGGCTTGTTAAGCCCTCATTGAATTAGTTTATTAGACTGCAAAACTTAAGCGTTTACTATCAGGATTCGAAAATTAAATTACCTGACCTGCCCGGCGCACATGAAAGTTTCAATCGGGCATGTATTTAACGAATTTTACAGTTGTGTCCAAAAATGCTTCGATTCGCTTAAAAAGTTCTTGAGACATATCAAAATACACAAAAATAAATTAATAAGAAAATTAAGATTAAGAGGATCAAACTATCGACAGCTCTCCGGACCAAACTATTTGGACTATATTTTCGAGATTGCGGCTTACCTCCATATTCTGAAGGTCAAGGACCCATATCCTTCGAAAAAAAACATATGTTTATTCAGATAAAGTAGTTCTTTTGTGTCTGATTTCGTAACTTGAATTATCCTTTGCACCAACATTTGAAGTCACCTTTTAAACCAATGGTTCCCAACCTCCGGTTGCACCAATATTTGACCAACAATCCTCTGCACCAATATTTGAAGTCACCATTTAAACCAATGGTTCCCAACCTCCGGGCTCGGTACCGGTCCATAGATAAAATGGTCCCGTTCCATTAATTTTATTTACTGTGCTATTCGGTTAGGGCGACTTTCCATTGTCGGAAAGTTAACCCTGAGATTCGATACTACAGCAATTAAATCCCTGTTGCCATCTCAGCAACAGGGAGGGATTTAAGATCGTCATAGTGAACCCTAATGGAACCGTTATAATGTAAAATCACTTCATAAAATTTTTTCGATGCAACTGTTTTTTTTTTTTTAAATTTTTTTGTATTTATTTATTTTTTTATTTTTCAAGGCGTGCTTAAATGCAAATAAATTAAAATTTATAAATCAAAATCTAAATTTTAGACCATCAACGTTTCCCCTTAGCGTGCCGCATTTAAATTTTCAAACGTTGACTGGTCCGCTGTGATGGTTGCATTAAACTGCTTTGAGTTAAGAGTTTTTAGCATGTGAAGATCCGGTAATTGGATCAAAAGTAACTCAAGATGTTTTGTTTTTTTCTTTCTCGCTCACTGTTTAATTTTTTAAAATTTTTATTTATTGATATACAGGGTAACAAAAAAATATCGGGATCATTTTTGAATGTTTTTATTTCCAAAATTTATTACATAAATTCAGCAATGCTTCTCAATATGTCGACCTCCGGCATAATAGATTCGTCTACAAAGCTTCGGCCATGATTTTAAAGCCCGCAAAATTATTTCTTGGGGGATTTTCTTTACCTCTTCTCTAATAGCTCTTTGAAGACCTCTCAATGTAGAAATTCTTCGCTTATTCAGTTTGTTCTTTAGATGTCCCCATAGGAAATAGTCGCATGGTGCAGCATCAGGACTGTTTGGAATCCATTGTTTTGGTCTCAGGAATTGAACTTGCTGATCTGTTAGGAATTTCTGGGTGACCTTAGATGCATGCGATGGAGCTGAGTCCTGATGGAACACAGCATCACAATTAGGGTAAAATCTGCAGTAACCATCCTTAAGAAAGGGCTTTTATATCTTCTGTATGCAATACTCAGAATTTATTTTGGCCCCAGGTTTCACAAACCGAGGTTTGGTCACACCATGGGCGGATATACCCATCCAAACCATTACGATTTTGGGATGAAGCACCGTGGTTGATGGTGTCAAGTCTCGCCTGTTCTGCCCACGGCTAAGATATTGAACTTTAGATTTAGCATTGGTATCAGATAGATAGATCCAAGCTTCATCAGTTGTAATGAACTTTCGCCATCTGTCTTTACGGAGAAGCTTGTAGAGGGGCCATGAACGTTGCCTCCTAATCTGCACCGATCTCTCACTTAAATGATGACATTTAGGTTTTTTATGGCATTTTTTCTTCAACTTTTGTTTTAGTTGATAGCTTACAACTTGCTGACTCACGTTAAGAGCTTTAGCC
>NC_092205.1:57122175-57131614 GCF_043381705.1 Parasteatoda tepidariorum
CAGTTTCAGCTATCTTTGCAAACTGTGTTGAATATTTGCAGTGTCATTATTAAAACTTTTATAGTTTTGGATAATTAGTTATTGTTTCGATAAAACCATTCGTTTAGTTTAGATATCAATTTTAATTATCAATGCATGTAAAAAAAGAAGGCAAGCATTAATAATATGGCAGCAATATATAATTAATGTACATCCCGCCACAAAACTATGGCACTCTTTGTACTTTTTTAAGAAAATTACAAAATTGACAAATTTCAACAAAAATTAAAATTGACCAATTTTGACGAAAATTAAAATTGACCAATTTTGAAATCAATATAGCGAACCTTGCAAAAAAACATCCTGCGCACCCATCTCATTGATTAATGAGCAATAAATCTTTAGTTACTTTACTTATTATTTCTACTTATTCAAAATTACTTTTTATTTAATAAATATTAAGGTATTAAAATTTCAACATTAATATATTTTGCATAAAACTATGGTTACACTATGTACTATTATTTTAATAAATGTTTAAAATCATAAAATAAATGTACAAACACGTATCTAATATAGTTTTATTTTAATTAACCGAAAATTACTTTTATGGGGGTCGATGAAGTTTTCCAAAAATTATATAAGGGTCGATGATCAAAAATGTTTGACGACCCCTGTCTTAGTGAATACTAATGGAACCGTTATAATGTAAAATCACTACATAAATTTTTTTCGATGCAACTGTTTTTTAATTTTTTTTTTGTATTTATTTATTTTTTTATTTTTCAAGACGTGCTTAAATGCAATTAAATTAAAATTATTAAATCAAAATCTAAATTTTAGACCATCAACGTCTCCCTTCAGCGTGCCGCTTTTAAATTTTCAAACTTTGACTGGTCCGTGGCGATGGTTGCTTTAAACTGCTTTGAGTTAGAATTTTTAGTATGTGAAGATCCGGTAATTAGATCAAAAGTTACTCAAGATATTTCGTTTTGTCTTCCTCCCTCATTGTTTTTTTTTTTTTTTTTTTTTTTTATTAANTTTTTTTTTTTTTTTTTTATTGATATACAATTGAATAAGATGTTCAGGCATATAAAAATGTTTTTCGAGTGTGGTTGACTAACTTATCTAGTTGGTCATGTAAAAATGTGATGTTTTTAAAAACTTGCTTTTAATATATAAACAAGATTTATTTATTTTTTATTTGCGACGGATTCTGAATTAGAGCCACCTTCTATATTTTTTAAACCTAGAATATGAATTCGTTGGGGGGAAAAAATCTAATTCCTTATGATTATTTTATGAAACTCATTTTATGTAATTTTGAATCTTGGTTTTATAGATACTTTAAATTTCATCATTATTATTTTGCTCACTGTATATAATAGGTAATCGAAGATTGGAATAAGGCTATGCTACTTAGATAAATAAATATTCAAATTTGAAATAAAATAAAAAAAAATTATTAAAAATCTCGCTACACCTCCTAACAAACCTATACACTAAAATTAGTTTTAAATGACAGCACTAAAATAACAGCAGACTGAATTTTTAATAAAAGCTTGAACACAACATTTCCACTTTTTACTCTATAGTTTTTTTTTCTTTCTCTTTACTTCTTATTGATACTTATTTTCTTGATAGACAATTCTTCTTTTTTCTATTTATCTACCGGTTTGCAATTTTCCAATAAAACTGTGAAAAAAGTCTCTTTCTTTCTATCTGAAGCCAAATAAAAGGGAACACTTGAATGCTGTCAAATATTTGAAAAAATAACGATGCCTTTGATGTGAACGATATTTATTTTCTTACGAATACAACAAACTTGTAAAAATATTTCCTCTCGAATTATTATAAAAGAAAGAAAAAAAATTATGTTTTGGACTAGAATTTTCTTTGTTATGCTGTTTACTGTGCTCGTTGTTGAAATTTTATTTTATGGAAAGATCGTATCTTATGATTGCTTACGATAAGTAACAAAAAGTTTTTTTACTTGACATGAAATAGTGATCTTTTAATTGATAAAAATATTATTTAGAATCAATTAAAGTTATCAACTGAAAAGCTACTTAAAAGTGAAATTTCTCTTTAATTTCAAAATTTATGTTCCTTTACCTGCTAACATTAGACTTGAAACTAACTACTGCCTAACATTCTCTTCTACAGTTAGTTCGCTTTTGCTAAACTTGATAGACATTAAAGCGCTTATTTCTTATCCTACAACAAACTTGTTGATAAATAAATTGTAATAACTAGTTAGTTCTTAACTGGTTATGAACTTGATTCGCTTAACTATGCAAATTGGGAATAACAGTCGACATGTTTTAAGCTCTCAAAAGTAGGTGTTCATTTACAAGACTTGCCAGACATGTTCACTTCTGAGAAGTCTTGAAAATGTGTGCCAGTTTTTAAGCGCTTGAAACACGTTGGCTGTTGTTTCAAATTTATGTATTTTTGAAGTTAATGAAGTTATTAATCAAGTAATATCTTTTCCACTTCTGTTTCTTAGGATTATTTATTTAACTAATTAGTTATTTATAAAATAATCGTTAATAGCAAATTTTAAAAATTGCCAGTGTTGATGGTTCATATGTACACCAGTGAAAAAATATTTAAAAAAAATGTGTTATATTAAAAAAAGGCTGTAGGTCCAGCATTTGTTTTGTATTCCTTTGAAATTATTAATTTTTGCAGTTGAACTTGTTCTTAGAACCATTTTCAGAATTTTGATTCTTTTAAGCCTCTCGGAAAAGAAGAAAATGATAACCAAAATATATATATATTTTTACCGCTTAAGTGACGTTACGAATTTATTGTACTGGTGTGATTGCTTCTTTACATTTGTCAAACTACTATGTTAAATCGTAGTTTTGGCGACCTGCACCAAAACAGGCTCTTTTTGAGAATTGTTCTAATTTATCTTTTTAGTGGTCGAAATCAATCATTCCGAAATAAACAATTTTCAAAACTTTGCCTATTCTGATGCAACCTAACTTAGGAGCACCTTTTTGTCAAAGTTGCTTCATTTATTTGTATCTATTTATTTATTTTTTCGCTGCAAAAGTACGAAACGTTTTTGTTCTTGTTGTTACTAAAGCTACTTGCCAATATCAGCAAGCCTGCTATCTGAATCAAAGCGATTTTAAGGCAGAGGGTGCGTTTCTCGTTTTTCTGTGGCGCCATCTATGGCCAAGAATACGCCTTCAGTTACGCACACACGTCACAGCCCGTTTTACAGGGAGGACCCATTCATACTCCATTCAATTATTCACAAATCGTAATTTTGGCCTGAACCTGAAAACGAACTATCTCCAATTCAGTACCCCCAGAGGTATTAATTTGTTATCGGAACTTGGAGGACTTAATGACTCTGACAGATTTAACGTGCACCAGTCACCATTTAATACACGGGGATTCTTCGGCCGACGGGATTCGAACCCACGATTCCACGAACGCGAGCCTAACGTTCCACCAACCATGCTATGCCGGCTTTCAAAAATTACTTATTTATGCTCAAGAAGAAATTGAAATGTTCAATTAAATTAAAAAAGAAATAAAAATATCTGAAGAAAAAAAAATTAAATGCCATCCCTAATAGAGTAAAATTTGCTCCAAACAAAACCATGCCCCTTTTCAATCACATCATAGTCTTTTTATTATGGAATACAAAGGAAGAAAAATCCCTAATGGAAGAGAAAAAGAAAATATGCTTTCGTAAGTCTTCCCATGGGTCAAATTTAAACGTACTTATTTTTAGGATTAATAAAATACGCTCACTTTGTTCCAGTGACCCAGTATATCGTTTTCATGAATGACTTTTTCTGCTTCGTGCGTGATCATATAAAGGAGCGGAAGCGGTATTGCACTTTTGTTGACCAGTGATTCCTAAGCTTTTTAGAAACACGGAACACTTATAACTTACAATTGTTTTGGTGGACCATAGTCGTAGAAATTACTAATACAGCGGTATAAATGTAATTCTTTCTATAACGAAATGAATTGATTCCGAAGTCAATTGAGCTATAAGTGAATATTATAAAATTTAAAGTCAGTGTGAAGCGTTTAAAGTACATAATGATTACTTTTTTTAAGTACATGAAGTAATCTTTATTATATATATTAAAAAATATTACTTTTACAATTAAAATTTTTTATACGTTTTTATTCTATACTTTCTTCTGTAAACGCAATGTTTCTATTACTTTAAATTAGTAATTGTTATAATTAAAAGTATCTTAAAGAAAAATATTAATGCTATGGAAGTTTGTCGCAGAAAGCCCGAAAAAATTCTGTCAGTAAATGCAAAGTTTTAAATAAAATTTATATAAACAAAATATATATGGGTCATTCTCACGAAAACTGTCATTTTTCAGTTCATAAAATCCCAAAAAAGTAAAGTGAATAAAATGCTCTGAAACTTTTTATATTAATAGAAANATATTTATATGGTGCATCCCTAATTTAGTAGCTGCAATTGCTGTTTATTTTTGACAATTTAATTGTTTTAATTATAATTTTACAGTGTTGAGCATTATCTTGTAAGTCTTTACAATTTAAAAACTCCTTAGAAATTTTTTTTTTGCAATAACTAATCCTATTTGCACACATTCACAAAAGCGGACCCTGGTTGAAAGAATGTGACTTAACGTTTATTTTATATTCACAAATTACGAGTAATTTTTTCACAATTTTACAAGAACAGACCTCTCACAAAATGTCTGGACAGACCCCTACACAAAGTATATAATGATTACTTTTATTTAAGTACATGAAGTAATCTTTATTATAAGTTCATAAACTTCATTAATTTTTATTATATGTGTAACCGTTAAAGCGTATGATTCAGTTATTTCATAGAATAACTAGATATTTCGTGAAATAATTAGATAAGTTAGTTAAAGTATATAATAGGTGAAAAATTTCATGCTTTACCTAGTTATTCTACGAAATAACTAATTAAAGACCGTTAAAGTTGAAAAGTAAACGATTTCAAAATAGCTATTTTATAAATTAATTTATCATAAATAGCTAAAATCTCTCGAAAAAATACATTTTATCCCTATTACGGATGATTAATAATTGATAAATAATACAGAAAAGAAGATGATATGGTTTATTATTGTTCATATTAATAACTGCGTCTAAAAGCAACAAAATGAAGCGTACACACACATCATTGCAAAGCAGCTATAAGCAGTTTAAAACTGACTGAAAGCTGCTAGAACCGGTTCAAAGAATTTTCGAGTGCCGTATATCATACTTTGACGATCAAATAATAGTTATTCTATAGAATACCTAATTAAATCGTGAAATTCAATATTTTTATATATTTTAACTAACTTGACCGAGCAGCGATGGCTCAGGGGAAAGAGCGTTCACCTTACAATGAGGCGAACCGGGTTCGAATCCCTGTCGATACGAAATCCGCATCTGGCTTTCACCGACCACAGTGCTGACGTGAAATATCCTCAGTGGTAGATGGATCATGGGTTACAGTCCCCTTACCTTTAGGCTAACAGTGGGAGGTTCTCGTGGTCTTTCTCTCCATGTAACGAAAATGCGGGTTAGCTCAGGGCCGCCTCGAAAGAAGGAGGAGTTACAGTTGAATAGGGGGCCTCGGTACTGAAAGTGATTTTCAGCTCTGACGTCATGCATCACGATCCATGTTTCAGCTGGTTTGTGTTGTATGCTGTGTTGATTACATAACAAAATTGTTTTTCTTTTCTTGTTTTTTTTTCCAGAAAATAATGAATGCGCTACTAGTTATTATTCTAATTGTCCGTGCTTTGTTCTTATTCTTTGTTGTATGATTGCATTAAAGAAATATTAGCTTTTGGAATTTTAAGCATTTTCATTAAAATTCTAAGGAATTTCTTCTAAGGCTTATATAAAATTTGTTATTTTACGAGTGGTGATGAAAAAACAAATTATATTTTGTTTTTGTTGGTTGAAGCATCGAACAACACTGTCAGGCTTAAAAACTTAGAATGATTTCTTGTGTTTCGCTATTTTAGTGAAACACATTCAAAATGTAATTTTTATTTATTTATTATTTTCTTTTTGTGTAATACAAATTGTACATAATTGTCAAAAATGCAATGCTATTGGTAAATATTTTTAAAGCTTTTGGTGGGAGAATTCAATGTATTTTTAATGCAATTAGGGGAGAAAAAAATATTTTTATATATTGTAGTTACCCATGAAATTGGTTACATAATACTAGTACAATGTAATTTTTATTTATGTATTTTTAATACAATTAGGGGAGAAAAAAATATTTTTATATATTGTAGTTACCCATGAAATTGGTTACATAATACTAGTACATTATAATTTTGCTCATTTTATTAATTGTACAATACTTAAAATATGTTTCTTATACTTTTCTTCTGTTATTCTATATATTTGTTTTTAACCATGACTGGTTTAAGTTTTCTTTTGAATAGTTTCCTTTGTTTTGCTAGTTAAACAAAAATTATTACAAGATAGTATTTATAAGAACAAATGATTCGCCGCCAGTTATTTTAATTTTTTATATCTTGTCTGTATTTTTATTTATTTATTTATTTTTTTATTTATTTTTTATTTATTTATTTATTATTTTTTTATGTGACTAGTCTCCTACCTGAAAGTATTCCAATTATTTGGTTCAAAACTTCCTATTAGTAAATGTCAATAGATTGAATAAAGATTTAGTTGAATCATAAATAGTGTAGTTGGTTGTTCAACTTATGTGGATTTAAAATATAATTTGCAGTAAATAATTGTTAAGCAACGTCATAGCTAAATCACATTTTTATTTTTTTGAATTTAAAAAAAAGGTAATTTGGAGAAGAAATATTTACCATCTGTAATTAAAATGTTTT
The DNA here is from genome assembly GCF_043381705.1 of Parasteatoda tepidariorum. NCBI lineage: Eukaryota > Metazoa > Arthropoda > Arachnida > Araneae > Theridiidae > Parasteatoda > Parasteatoda tepidariorum. The sequence goes on from NC_092205.1 coordinate 57,129,021, forward strand.
AACGGAACTCATAGCATTTATTGAATTGACTAGTTATCTCTCTATACATTCAGATTCAACTTTTCTTATGGATGATAATTTCCTTTGCACTAAATTTTATTAGGTTAAAGGTTTGGTAATTTAAAATGCAAAAGAAGCTGGTATAAAATAAATTATGTTTAATTAGAATAAATTAAATTCTAATTAATGTCACGTAATTTAGGCAGAAGAGACATTTTTAAAAATTACTTGAAATTCGTTTTACGTCAACTTAACTGATAACTTATAAATATGCAGATAGATGAAAAAGTTATTTTTCTGCACTACTTCATATAAAAATAACTAAATTAATACTCTTTTGAAATTATTACTAAGTAAATACAATGTTTTTGTTGAAACGAAGATTCTTTTTCTACTAAAAAAGCTGAGCTTGAAATTTTATGAATAAAACTATCTCTTTTTGACAACATTCAAACTACTAGAGAGAAAGTGAAGAAACGTATCTGGATCGTAATGCGTGACGTCACAAAACGAGTGCCGTGGCCCCCTGAACTATAACTCCTCCTTCTTTCGAGGCGGCCCTGGTTAAATCCATCAAAAAGTCCTCCACGAAGGCAAAATTTCTCCCACTACTCGATCCAGGAGTGGAGTTCCCTTGTCTTCTGGATTGGTTCAAAATTATAAGGCTTCGGAGTTGAACATTAGTAATCGTAAACCCATAAAATTGGTTCGGCTGTTCAATGACGGTTATAAAAAAAAAAACTTGTCCAGTTATTTAATAAAATACCTAGTTATCCTATAAAATACCGGATTTTACTTAAAAATAAAATGCTCAGAATTGCCGATAATTCGTCAATTTAGAGATAAATAAATTTTTGTATTGCTTTTATTGTCGTGGTTAAATATTCATAAAAATTTTTGCATCCTAAGAGAGAGCTTTTATTTTTAATGTCAGAATGAAGATTTATTTAAAATGAGTAATTTCTTTTTTTTCCAAAAAAAAAAAAAAAAAAAACCAAAACAGAANAAACCAAGCAAAAATAGTGATGAATTTTTGCTGGAATGAATTATAGGATTTGCATCAGAAACAGGCGTGTCTGAGAATAAATTCGTCGTAAAAATTCCTACATTAAATTACAGTTTTCTTTTTTAAAAAAATGACGGAAATCAAAAAGATAAAAAGTTTGAAAGTTTAAAGAAATGGCGAAAATTGAAAGAAAAAAAAAAGCTGTCTAAAAATTTCTGAAAATGACGAAAACACGAAAAAAAAGTTTCCAAAAGTTAACAAAATCGGAAAGATTTGCATCTAAAAATTTCGGTATGCGGAGACTATTTTGAATATTATTTAACATATTCAGATTAAAAATTTCACTCTAGTCAGAAATTTTATCTTGGGAGACTTCGTTATAGTAAAATGATAATTTTTTTTTTTTTTTGCATAATTTATTATAATCACTAGCACAACAATTTACTTATTTTATATCCAATAAATATTTTGAATGAATAGTAATAGAAAAAAAGCTATTTATGAGGAAACGCTGTTAAAAGTTAATGAAGGATAATTACATCCAAATACGTATGAATAAAAAAATACTTATTTTTCTGATTTACAATCATTTCAACTTGAAACTACCAATAAATGGTCACAAATAAGCGAGCTAAATAAAAAAATTATTTTTTATTATTTTTTAAGCATTACTGGATAAAAGCCACTGTTGTAGGCAGGATATTTCGTAATTACTACCGTTAATATAGATTTTAAAACGCTTTGCCAAAAATGAAGTTGAACACATTATCATTATCATACACAATGGACAAATTATATTCTGCGCTATTCAAGAACGAAAACCTTATCAAAACTTGAGGAATTGGTTTTAAAAACATCAAAACCTATTTGATTGCCTGAGAAAACAGGTTCTATGCTAAAAAGCAATTAATAGACTCCTATTTTCCCGTCAATCCGACAATCAAACCGGTTTTGATATTTTCAAAACCGTTTTCTTTAGTTGTGATTCGTCAGGTATTGATGATAACGTTTTCGCGTATTTCAATCTCTAATTAGATATTATTTTTAGAATCTGATGATAATGAAGCAACCTATAGGTTGTATTCAAGACTCCTTATATAAAGTAATTTTATAATAAATATTGTGCAAGTTTCGAAAACAAAATTTTTGCGTAAGCATCTTCGAAAGAGCCGTGGTTTGCTTCTTTTTGTCAAATAATTGGGATTTCCCTCATAATGAAAAATTTTCATTATTACAGTTTTAATTCTGTTTGTAAGTACGAAGTTTTAAATAAAATTTCGAACGTGCAAAATATGTAACAAAAAGAGTCTCAACAGTTAGGATGCTATGTTCTGCCTAACATTTCGGATCTATGAAATATATCCATGAGGCGTTATTTTTCTTTCATCTTCATTCATAAGAGAAAGATAATTTTCTGCTGATCATGTAAAGTTCATTTCATGAGAATATCACGCTTCAAGAGATAAAACCACCTTCTTTACCCCTTTAACAGTCTTGTTTTCTCGGAAAATTTTATATTAAAATTGAACCAAAATGTACACTTTTGGTTTTTTTTTTTTTTTTTTTTTTTTTTTTCTTTTTTTTTTTT
>NC_092205.1:57131623-57199701 GCF_043381705.1 Parasteatoda tepidariorum
TTTTTTTTATAAATTTGGTTTAAAATGATTTTGAGAATGATATTAACAAATTTTAAATATAAAAGTTGTGATAACCATTTAACGCGGTATTAAGTGCTGACGACTTTTTTTTTTTCTGAGGAAAAATAATTCTATTTATCAGTTATCAATGCAATTTATATTTCCCTACCAGTAACACTGAGTGAGTGAGCTAGAAACAAGAGACATATGAGGCGAATTCCTACAAATTTGCAACAGGATGCGCAGGGTTGACTTGCGCATACTAATGCAAACATATAGCGAATGTTGCAAAGGTACTATATACCATTACTATCAAAATATAAAGTTCTTTTGACCGTTCCTTTACTTAAAATATTTGTATAAAATAAGAAGTTGTCAATTTTTTATACCCACTGCCCACTTATGTATTTCAGTTAAGAACCTTTTCTTATCTTTCGTTTTTTTTNTTTTTTTTTTTTTTTTTTTTTTTTTTTTTTTTTTTTTTTTTTTTTGGTTATTGAAGTAATGATTTAAAAAATTAAGAAAGCATAGTTGCATCACTTTTAAGTCTAAAATTTTACAAACCACATGGAATTTATAAAAAGGATTAAACTTTCCGTTTATGCTATAACATTTATTATTATTATTCTTATAGCTATTCTCCTTGCGCCTGTTTACAAACGAGCTTAAAAATTGCACCAATAAGATTTGAAACAGCACTCGCGCTGTTGAATCTGATTAGTACAATTGACACTTCTGGCAGAAGGAAAAAAATTTTTCCCCACAATCGAGCAGGAATTTTTGCTTTGTTTCATGAAAAATTTATAAATTGAATTGAAATCTTTTTCAAACATTTAAATTTTTTTTTACTGCAGCAAAAAGAAATATTTCGGAGAACGCCGTTTTCCTGCGTTCCCTTCCCCCTCAACTACAGCACTGTATTTATGTCTGCTATATCATAGAGCAGTGTTTCCCAAAGTGTGGTACGCGTACCCCCAGGGGTACGGGAACAGTTTAACGGGGGTACGCGTTCTTATGCGAAATATCTTGCAACAAACGAAAATTTCAAAAAAAAAAATTTTAAAAACAAAGCTGGCCATGAAAATTTACAATTACGTATTTTTCTATTGGCTTTTTTTGCAGAGNACATTTAATGCCGCTTAGTTTGTTTGAATAAATCTTAAAAACTTAAAATTTACTATTGCTAGGTACATATATTTTTTTATTTATGCATTGACGTAGTGGGAAAAAAATATTTGGGTGAACTCATTTTCTATTAGGTATATGTCAAAGTTGGCTGATTTTTGTTAGACCAAAAAATGACTAGTTTAAATTACTTGCCCAGCTTAATTAAAAAAGAAAGAAAATCGGACATATATATATATATATATTTTTTTTTTAAAAAAAGGAGGTTTGCTGCCAATTTGGATTATTTTTATCTTTGGTGCATTCATCATAAAAACTATTGATTAAATAATTGCATAATTTAATTTCTATTGTAAATTCCTATTGAACATTACTGTAGCACTTGAAAAGTAATAAACAATTGTTTAACACATTGCCTGGAGGAAGAAGGTAGGAAATACTTCTATGCACGAACACGAAAAGGTGTAAAGATTTGTTTTGTTAGAGTTTAACAGTAAGAGAAGTTCACATAACTTTTGTTATTTACATTAAAAGTGTCTTTATTCAAATAAGGATTGAATGAACTTAATGAGCCCCTATTTTTTATTGACTAGACCTAATTACTTGCTCTTAGATTGGTTTTCTTGCTTACCAGGTTATAAAATATGTAAAACAGAGTTAGAAAAGTAATCTGATTTAATTTTTAAAATTTTACAAACCACATGAAATTAATAAAAAGCTTTAAACTTTCCGTTTATACAATAACATTTATTATTATTATTATAGTTATTCTCCTTTGCGACTGTTTACAAACGCTCTCAAAAATTGACTATTAGTTGACTATTAAACAATTTCTTTTATCCCAAAAATTATAAAAATCTTGCATCATTATCGACAATTATTAGTTAATTGAAAACTTTTTAAAGGTTTTCATTTAGAAATTTAATTATATTTTTATGCATGCAATTTCTTTCGAGTTTCTTATAATTACAGGATGTACCGTACCGAACGTCCGTTATATATATTTTTAATGCAAAAGTGAACCTAAGGGTTATGCTTTTAGAACCCAAATTAATGTTTAAAAGGAACATAAACCTATCAGATCCTGTGGAATCATTAGTAAGGAAGGCGGGGTGAAAAAAAATCAAAAACAGTTTGATTGACTGAGGTGAAACTTATGTGTTTCAAATAATCGCCTTCTCAGCTTCTCTCTATTAAATTCTATTTAATTATTGTGTTTCTTTACATTACGATAGCATTTTCCCCCCTCTATAAAATAATAATTTGTTCCCTTTAAATGTGTGTGCTTTTTTAATTAATTTTTGACAAGGTCTCTGAAAATATAAAATAATTGATTTATTACATAATAACTTTTACACATTAATTTTATATTTCCATTATTTCTCTTCTAAAAAAAGTGTGTGAAATTATTTCAAGTCAATTGCTTCAATGATGTCTCATAACTAAATTTTAAACTACATCAGTAGTTTTCCGTCATCTTCTATCGTTGATTTCAAAACACATGTTTTTTGTCTCAAGGGTATTCTTTGGAATCACATATGCACAATTAATTATTAGTAATGCTTCGATAGGATGAATGATGAATCAAATGCTGACATTTGAGAATTCGGGTCGATGTTTAAGTGCTTTGTTGCACTTTCCATCACCATAGCAACTTTTATTCCTATCTTTTGACTGAGAGGTTTCGCTTCATCTCACTCTCCGCATAAATTTATTAATCGTCTGAAAATTTTGCCGTAAATATATATTCTTTTTTGCTTCTTCTTTATCACAGTTCGAGTTGTTGAAAGTAATTGTTTGTAATGAAGTTAAAATATAGGTTTTAAAGAATATCACTGAAAGAATAAATGGATATGATTTATTTTCACGTGTTCTCGTAAATAGAAAGAGACCAAACTTGTTTATGTATTATTTATGCAATAGGGATAGTCTTTTTGTTTTCTTAAGCAGGTTCTTTTATGTTATGGAATTCGGCTTATTCTTAATAGTTATCCCAACTAACTTTTTATTTTTAGAACAAATTCGGACAAAATTAAAAGTTAAATCATTTCCTGCGTAATATCTAATTTTAATATCTATTTTTTTATTTATTTATTCATTCACTTATTTAGAGTTTCTAAGTTGCAAATTTATTTTTCCATTTAATTTAGGGATGCACAACCTTTTGCGATAGGCCGCAAAAAACATTTTCAGCTTTTGGAGACCCTAACCAGGGGTCTGTTTAGAAGAAATTTGGGTTCGTTAACGGACCGGACCCTTCACGAAATATCTTTTCATAAAAACGGACTCTTCACAAAATATTTTAATTTAAAAACGGATCCTTCACAAAATGATTTTTCTTTTAATCGGACCCTTCACAAATTTGTTCTTCATTATTGTTTTGTTAATTGCGCTAACCCTTCCTAGGGCAGAGAACAAGAAAGATGGACGTAAACGAATTAAGTTTTGTCTTCGGCAGACGATGCTTCCATTATTCGTCCGAAATGATTATTCTGCGTTCAGCAGTATAAGCTAAATACCAAATATTTGTATGTTGCATCTCTAATTTAGAAGCAGCAATTGCTGTTTATTTTTGAAATTTTAATTTTTTAAATTATAATTTTAAGTGCTGAGCATAATCTTGTATCTATTTACAATTTAAAAACTCCTTGAAAAAGTTTTTTGCAATAACCGGACCCTATTTGCACAAGTTCATAACAGCAGGACCCTGGTTGAAAGAATGTGAGTAATTTTTCAGAATTTCACAAAAACCAGACCTTTCACAAAATGTCTGGACAGACCCCTGCTAACAAATTCAGTGTTTTTATCAATCAATTATAACTTAATTGTTTCTAAGTATAGTGAGAACAATACTAATTTGGCTTTTAAAAATATATAAAAAATAATCATATTTTACTTACGAATTAGAAAACTTATGAAATTTTACACACTTTTTATTTGTTATAAAATTGAATATTAGAGCCGCGATGGCTCAGGGAATAGAGCGTTCGTCTTCCAATGAGGCGAACCGGGTTCGAATCCCAGTCGATACTAATTCCGCATCCGGCTTGCACCGACCACAGGGCTGACGTGAAAGTGGTAGACGGATCATGGGTTAGAGTCCCCTTGTCGGCAGGCTAACAGTGGGAGGTTCTCGTGGTCTTCCCCTTCATGTAACGCAAATGCGGGTTAGCTCCATCCAAAAAGTCCTCCACGAAGGCAAATTCACCCAATACTCGATCCAGGAGTTCTCTTGACTTCTGTATCGGGTTCAAAATTACAAGGCTACGGAGTAGAACATTAGTAGTCGTAAACCCATAAAATTGGGTTGACTGTTCAACGACAGTTATAAGAAGAAAATAAATTGAATATTAGCTAATTTTCAACTTTCTGTGAATGAAAAAATTCTTTCCCTTAATAATTTTCTTTAAATTTTTTTTACTGTATATAAATAACTTATATCTTTAATTTTTAAATAAATCAGTATTTAAAAATGTTTAAAGAAAATTTCTTAAAAAATATTGAAGTATTGGAAGATTTAAATCTTCTGACACCGACCTTGATATCATACCTCTACATCTTGGAATTTAAATGTTAAAACATCGCCTTTCTTTCCTCCAAAACTTAATCCTATTTACGGTTAGAAAGTAAGAGGTCGCGCTACAATCTTTCGAGGGCCCCATATTGCCCACTTCTACAGTATTTCCTTTTTAAGTGTAGACGTTTTCCTTTTTACAAAATGTGCACTTTGTCACTCCTCTCCGTAGCCATAAACATTCTACCCTTGTGTCATAAAACCCTACATTTAATTCAATTCTCGTGTCTCTCTTAAATCTTTTATGAGATTGTAAATAGTATCTACTCTTGCAACTTTTGAAAATCGTGCCGTACATTGCACATTTGAGTTGTAAATTCTTCTAAAAATGGCTGTCAAATTTTTTTTTTAAAATTGGGTGAAAAAGTGAGCAAAATTGTTTTTATACAGCGAAGATTTAAAAAAAAAAAATTTACCAATTTGTATCACGAAACTTTTATTTGTATGTTCTCTGTTGAAAAGCACGTCACACACTTACGCTTGTTAGCTGGAAATTGTTTTAATACTGGCTGTTAAAAATAATTTTTTATTTTGGTGAAAAAATCATATCACAAATTTGCCTCGCAGTGGCACATTGAAAATAAATATTTGTAACATGTAACTCTTTAAATGATTCCTCATTTTTGTCTTTATCGTTGTAAATATTTCTACAAGCTATAGTTATAAAATGTTTAATTAAAAAAAATAATGACCGATATTGGACTAATAAACGAATATTCTTCTCAAAATTTAATAAAATAAATATAAATTTAATTTTTCGTCAAGATGTTGTTCTTCTTGGAATTAAATGCTAAAATTAGATTACTATTGTAAAAGTTACTGTTTTGCGACTTATTTACGTAAATCTATTAATTAATTATTTTTACTCAGAAGGGTATCCGAAGTTGCCATAAACAAGCTCACGTGACATTTAAGGGTTCCTTATTGCAGCAAAAACTGTGCGATAACGTAAAACACTCCTACTTCTACAAAGAGAACAATTTTAAATATGAAATCAGTCTATGAAGATTTAATCGAGTTATGGCTTGTACAACCGACATGAAAAAAGTAGCTTGGAGGCTTTGCATCTCTAGAGTTACGATTTCATGACAAATATGTTTCATTATTATTTATTTTTTCCCCTCAGGAACTGCCATTAGCTGTTTTCGATGTAACTCTACCCAAACTTTGGATTGCCTTGAAAAGTTCCTGAATCCTAATCCACTACGACCAGAATCCTGTTCTGACGTGTTTGAAGCTAGATACTGTATAAAAACTACTGGTATATATAATGGTAAGTTAACAAATCCATTTTTTTTTAGTTCTAAAAATAATAAGATTAAATAATTCAAGATCCTGATTTTTAAATTAAAATTTTTTTTATCTTGCCCCAACGAAAAAACATAAATTTAAAAAAAGAGAAATTAATGTGCATTGTGAAAAAAAGAGAAATTAATGTGCATTGAATATCTCAACAATTCAATCTATGTAGTGAGTGACATTTTAAGGCGCTTCAATAACTGTAGACTTAGAAAATATCTTAGAATTTTATCTTTATCCGGTTTAATAAAAGAGGGAGAAAAAAACTTCAACTTTCAAAAATCAACTTTGTTTGCAGCAGAACTTTCCATTAAGTGTGTAGACCATTATAGGTTCTTAACATGGACGCTGCCACCCCCAGTGGCGGATCCAGCGGGGGGGGGGGGGNGGGTCGTGACCCCCCCCCCAATTTTTTTTTTTTTTATTATTCAAAAATAAAAATAATAATTTTTCAATAGTTTACAAAAGTTACAAAAATTATTTAAGGGGGCATATACACCTATGTAGGTCGAAAAAATCAATTTTTTCCAGCTAATTATGTTTTTCACTGTTTCAAGACTTGTAAGCAGGACTTGAAGTGCCCAACGATCTTTCCAAAATTATTAATGGTTGTGACATCGATTTGTACCCATCAATCAATATGTTGTTGAGAATTTTAATAACTCAGCCAGTTAGTGCAGCAACAGCTGAACGTTCCTTTTCAGCTCTTCGAGTTCTCAAAACTTGGCTTAAAGCAACTCAAAGTCAAGAACGATTAAATGGACTCGCATTATTAAACATTCATCGAGGAACTGATTTGGATATTCAAAAAATCATTGACAGATTTGCCAAAGTTTTTAAAAAACTCATTACATTTATTATTTAAAGATTTTAAATACTTGAATTATTTATGTATTGTCCTATTGTTCATTATGAAAAAGAAAAATAAGACTAGCATTAAAAACCCCAGTTTTTTTTTTCCTTCAAAAAAAAAATTTATTGTAGGGAGGGGGGAAATCTGAATCTATGACCCTCCCCAGGAAAAATTTCTGGATTCGCCCCTGATCACCCCCCCCCCCACCNACCCCAGGTTTTTTTTTTTTTCAAAAAAATATTCAAAAAAAAATTTTTTTTATAAAAAAAATTTATTGTAGGGAGGGGGGAAATCTGAATCTATGACCCTCCCCAGGAAAAATTTCTGGATTCGCCCCTGATCCCCCCCCCCCTCACTCAATCAGCATTTTCAGAAGATATAAGTTGGCATTATACGGTTTTCCGTTTTGCTCAGCTCTTGCAATCACAAGGTCTGCCAATCAGAATGGCAGACGTATATTTCGTGTAAATCTAAAATTTTAACGACCTTTTTTCTGACAAAATTATACTTTTAGAATTCAGCAATCGGCTTTTTCTAAGATGTATAGTTTGGTTTTATAAGATTGTTATTATTCAGCTCTTGCCCCTATTTTTCAGCTCTTGCAATCACAAGGTTATCTGCCAGTCAGAATGGCAGACATATATTCGGCGTTATTCTAAAATTTAACGTCTTTTTTTCTGACAAAATTATATTATTATAATTCAACAATCAGCTTTTTCAGAGAGACGTAATTTGGTTTTATACGGTTGCCCATTTTACTCGTCTTCTGAAACGTAAAATTCAAGGCCATCTTCCAATCAAAATGAGCGAGATATATTGGTCATTATTCTAAAATTTGAATGTTCTTTCCTTTTTATGACGAAATTATTCAATTAAAATTCAGCAATGAGCTTTTTCAAAAAGATATAACTTGGTTTTATACATTTTTCCGTATTCAGACTTTCGAAACGGATCGTTGTTTTGGCTCAATTCATGTTAAACATCAGCACCGGGAATTTATCATCGAATCAATTTTCCTGAGTCTGAACAAAATTTTAAAAATATTAATTTTAAAAATACACGAATATACAGTATTAACTAAAATTATATACTGCATAAATTTTTTAACTTAATATAATAATAATAATTTTAAGAAAAATAGTGGGAATTCTAAATAAAAATTAGCAAGTGTTGTTTATCCAAATCTAATAAATCAAAATCTAGAGCTAATAAGTTTCGCTTCCTACCTAATTTTGTAAGACTGCTGTCATCTGATACTCTATTATCAAAAGCATGGGGAGTAAGAAAAAAAAAAGCGAAGAATCAAAAATTTTATTAAATTCCATGACAACAATGGAATAAGACCCATTAGAGGACTATAAAACTCTTCTTGATAAAACTTTTACACGATTTTTCGATCGTTTCGTTTTAAATCCAGAAGTTTCACTCTAAAACAAATCTAAGTACAACTATGATTGAGTACTTATTTTCTCTTATGTTTGCTGGTTAGTTTAGTTACCTTTATCTGATGAAATTTTAATCACTATACATTATTCCTTTGTTATGAGGCCCGTGGGACCCTTGTTGTCATAGTAACAGATGCCAAATCGTCGCTTTAAGGAATTCATGTTACTATCTTGTAAACAGATTCTTGTACGGTTGAGATCGTGACTATTGCGATTTCGGATTTAGAAAATGAAAGATAATCCCGTAAATTTTAGTTATCGTCTAAATCTGTCCCAGAAATATGGAGGTATAAGTACTATGCAAAATTATCTTTGTAAAATCGTTTTTTCTGCGACAATTTGCTTCTGATAAAATTTTAACTCCCTTCCAAATCTTATGCAAATTAGAATTACGTTCATGTGTAATTAATGAAATGTCTCTTAATTTAGGTCAATCAAGTTTAAGCTAAATTTTTAAATATATGATGGTTCATTTTGTTCATTTCTGTTGCTTTTGCTATCATTTATACTATTAGTATCATTTGGATTTACGTATATAGAATTAACTGTTTAAATATAATATTTTAATTGCAAATATTTATGTAATTTTTATTTATATGCTAAAATCATTTAATTTATATGCTTATAATCATATATTTTTTTTATATTATTTTATTTATGTAATAAATCGTATAATACATGCACACACTTAGTGTTCGATGATCTTTTTACATTACATATATTTTTAGAACCCTTGTCAAAAATGAAGTCAATTAATTATATATATTGGGGTTGGTAAATTGATAGGTAGGATTTTTTTACCTTGGTATAGTGACAATTTTTAATTATCTAATGGCAAAAACTGCATATTTTTTCCTTATATTACTTTAACCAATAGATGACATCGCAGTAATATTAAACATCCGAATTATTGTTTTGGGATTAAAAACAAAAATTCATAGCTAAAAGGTCTTTTTTTTTAAAAAAGTTTTAAATGTATGATAATTTTAATGTATGATTATTTTAATGTATGATATATATTTTTTTACCTCATTTTAAAGTATGTAAGTTTAAGTGGCACAACACAAAATTAAAGTGAAATCGGTCAAATAGTTCCTGAGTAATCAAATTTTAAGAAAGTCGAATCTTTAAAATTCAATTTCTCACTATTCGACCGATTTCACACAAATCTTATATTTTGCCATGTAAACTTACATACTTTAAAATGATGTTAAAAATTGTGCACCTTACAATTCGAAATTTTTCGACTATTATTAAATAAAATATTAAAAAATAATAAATATTTATTAAAATTAATTTTCTTTGAATAAACGAATTTTATAATTGTGTGAAAAATTTTCCAATTCTCTTAAAAAGCTCCCGAGATATTCGACCCCCTATATTTTGGGGGTCAGAAATCCGAAGCCGTCGAAAAAAAGGTATGTTTATTCAGATAAAGTATGTTTTTGTGTCTGATTTCGTAACTTAAGTAATCACCACAGCCCAAATTTTGATGAATTTGGGCTGTGGTGATAACGATATCTGTTCTTTCATAAAATGCGTTTATGGAGGAAACATTGTTTTAAATTAAAATTCTTATTTAATTATTCAAAATTTATTTTTTAATGGCATTTCTTCCTATTTTTAAATGCATGTTTAGTATTTATTTTAGATTATCGAAATCTGTGTTGTGGTGATAACGATAAATATGGATAGTCTCTCAAAAAATCTCTTTCTTTGTTTTAGGTGAGCTGGGTACTCAGCGATTTTGTTCCCCAAAAGAGTTAGGAGATTACTGTGAATATGTCCGCCATTACGACGGCAGAGAGTACAGAGGTTGCGTCTACACATGCTACACCGACGGCTGTAACAGTGCCCATTCCATGTTTAAAATGTCAACTTTAACGAACCTTATCACCATTTTTACAACCCTTCTTGCCATTTTTAAAGTATCACGATGAAATACATCCAACCTTTCATATATATAAATCAAGTATTTTGGAATGTAATTTAGTAAAAACGTGCTGATTTAACAGTTACTACTAAAACTTGGGCCTGCTTAGTATGGAGTACTTAACTATATTTAAAGATCTGTTACACTTTATTATCTATTTCATCTTGTTCTAAACCTGCTATGTTGAGGCTGTCATGTTTCTAAATATTAAATATATTGTTGCAATTGTTGGCGTGACACAATCGAATTACCTCACGAGCGACGTGCCAGTTAAAATGCATCATCTGCTGACTATTACGTTTTCTGCTGAAGATTTTTAACAGTGGTGGCAAAATAATTAAGAAAGAGCAACCCGATAACCCAAGAAGGGTCTGCGCCAAGGCGAAATAGAACAGATATGTTAAGAGGAAACAGAATTTAAACCATAGATTTTGAACACCACTTGAACATAAAAATTTATTACTGTGACAAATTGCGATGGTCGCTTATTTGTGTTTAAATTTTTCGGCCGATAATTTAATATTCTATGACATTTAATATTAAATTTTTCGGCCGATAATTTAATATTCTATGACATTTAATATTCATAATTTAATATTGAATTTTGTTGAAAGTTTGATTCTTGTTTTATTTCATCGAATTCATCAAGTAAATTTAATAAAATATTAGAGTACTTATAATATAAAAATCTTTTTTTCTTCAATTACTTTATTGAGATACTACTGTGACGCATTTGTTAAACGCGATATTTCTTTTTGAAATAGACTGTGAAGATTAGACTAGATTGACTGTGGAAACTAATATAGATGGTAAAATATAATATAGGGGCGCTTTAAACAATATCGTATGTTTACAAGAATAATTTTATTCAATCTAATTTTGAAAATTTATTTTTCAGTATTCTTTTAGTTATATTACTGACAACTACGTTCTATTGATATTGCAGCTTTTTTTTTTTTTTTTTTTTTTTTTAACATTTTTGCTAGCTTTACTAAAAAGTAGTTCTCAATTTCAAGAAAAAATTTAGAGTTTTTCGATTTATTTTACAATGTGTCTACATCCAATAATTAAATAAATTAATTTAAATGAATACTATTTTTTCTGTCATTTCATATTATATGATAAATGGCATATTGTGTTCCCTCTGCAAAATGTAGGAAGTTTTCGACTTTTTCTAATGAAACAAAATAAATATCTGCAAAACTTAATTAGTAACTCTAGGTGATTTCTTGTTACTAATTGTTAACAGACAAAATTTTATTGAAAAATTGCGACGTACATAAATGGATTAAAAGTTAATAATTGATTAATAATTAAATAATAAAAATTTTCTAAAATTAGTCAATTCTAATAAAAAATTTTAATGAGTTCTACAATTAACATTAGGTAATAGAGATTTTGCAAAGCGTTACGTTTCCCCCTAACTTTAACGCAATTTGAGCCTCACAGAGCTTTTCCGAAAATGTCCTACACGTCACAATGTCGCTATGAGGTAGATAATAAGGTTAGCGTTTAAAAGGTTAACTTAAAGCAAATGCTATGCAAAAGCTCTCTACTGTCATCAGTTTACATATTAACATTCGAGGTATTGTTATGTTGTGTGAAGATGGTTACAAAACTAAATATTTTCTTCATTATTGTAACCGCAGATGAATGTTAAACTGTTGTAGTAATGTGTGTCTGACTATTCTGAAATACATATCAGATAATGCTCATTGTGAGTTATTTTTTGGAAGTTATGTGATTACATTCAAGTAGTATTGTATTTTAGAAATCATGTTCATTAGAAATGTTTAAAATGAGAATTATTCAATGTGAAGTGTTATAATAATGCAAAGCAATCTTCATAATCAAGCTAACTACGTTAAAAGAAATAATTGAGGCATTTATATCTTATTTCGCTATGTATTATTATTTCACTTTTTGTAAGCATGTGTAGATCTGGCATTTTATAAATTACGTGTAAATGGCACTATCAAGTTCTTTTTTTTTATTTTAATTTGCTTAGAAATTTATATTTTTTATTGCATATATACTGTGTTATTTTGTCATTATACAAGTATTTTTCTCATTGAACAAGGTTTCAATTTTGCTGTCTTCTTTTAATTTTGCCTGTGTATTTTGTCGTAACTTTATTAGATTTGAGAAATAAACAATTATAAACCGTAATGTTTGAAGTGTTTTATGTGAACACATTTTCCAAATAAATCTAGACTCTATTTTGTGTAATTTTATAGTCCATATATTTTCTGTAGAAAGGAAATGATAATTGATAGGACATTTAAAGCACTACTTGATAGAAAACGTTTGAACACTTTTATATAAATATTTCTTTTAAAATTATTTATCTCAATGAAACTTTAATATAATTGAGGGTGATTATAAATACCTTTGAATGTTCAATACGCATATGATTGAAATTGAAGAAATACTTAAGTTGAATTTATTGATAATTCCTTGTAAAGTGTTGTTATTTATAATCCTTTTCTGGCAGACGTCAGATGAGTTCTATGGAATTATTGACATTTAAAATGCTGATAACAGTCAAGGGATTTGATGTTATGTCCTCCCTTGTATGTCCAGAATGCTGCAGGACGTGTTCAGGCTGCGCTTGAGACACACTGCGTTACTTATAGGTCTGAATGGACTTGGATCCATCTACAAAAGAAATATTCTTGATAAGTAGGCTTGCTTAGGCGATTTATGAACTCCTGCCACAATTGATGCCCAGTAGAGTGCCTTCTTCTAGACCTGAAAATAACCACTCGCCTCTACCGCATGGCAAGTCAACTTGTCTTGCAAATGACCCCATTTGTTGTCTTAGGGTTCGTAACGTAGCTGTGCGATCCATTAAGGCTATGTGGATAATATGCCTGTCTTCTCTACTGTTAGTGATGGGGGGCCGCTGAGATCCTGCACGGCATTCCATATGAACCCATCGATTCCATATTCTGCTAACAGTCATGTGATCTTGACCAACGCGTGCAGCAATACTTCGGTATGATAAACCGCAAGCCCGGTAGGCCACAATTTGACCACTATCAAACTCAGACCCGTGCTGGTTGGCATTTCTCCTTACAAGAACAACGCTCAAATTCAATTTCTCTATGAGAAACTTACTGTCAAATCTGTTCTTTTATACACATTGTAGGTGTCGCTACTGCTTTGCATGAATTCTTTGATAAGCTAATCATTTGCATGCCACAATATGCTTTATCCGTCCTGCAATTTCACGTTCGTGGTGTGTCGCCTTCCTGGTGTAGCAATTTTAATGACCAGTAAAGTAATATAAAATGAATTTCAATTAAAGAAAAAGTGTTTCTTTAATCATCCAATTATATTTACCACATCGGTATTCTTATATTGCACGCCATTAGAATAACAAACGATGCAATTTTGTTCACTACAGAATAAATTTACAAATTTCGATGCTGCTCACCATTTAAGGGAATCGATGCCCTTACATTTGGGGCAAGTGACAAAAAGTAAAATAATTTTTATAATTTCGACTTTTTCGTTTATTTAAACTTGTCATTACATTTTTCTAAGATATTTCTAGCTAAGAGACAAATGTCTTATGGCAGAATTTCACTTCCTCTTATCAAAAAATTTTAAGTTCATGGCCATCGGGCTAAGTTTTCCTGATTTAAATGCTTATTTTTTTTTCTTCATGTTACGCAGATGTCGGTTAATTTTCCTTAAATCTTACAAAAGTTTTGATAGTTCTTTATTCAAGATTTTTTTTAATCTTCTGGATCGAGTACAATGTTGCTAAATCGCAGTTTTGTGTAATCTGATACATAAATCGAATTTTCAACAAAGGGATAAAATTTCTTTTGAAAATGTTGGTTTGAATATTTTTTCAGGGAAAACCTAAAAATGTCCTTTATATCAGGTGGGCAGATATTATGGCGTTATTAGTTAAGTTTAGCCCATGGTTCCAATCCAATCGATGACTTTTTGACAATCGATTATTTTGCGGCAATCTTATTTTTGAGGACGAGCATATCTGTCGTGTTCCCTTAACATAAAGCTCTGCTTGGTTTGCTTATTATAATCAAAATTGCCTAGTATGAGAGCACTGGGGCAATTACCTCATGCCTTGCCAATGCACATTTGACTACATGGGGTGAACCAAACGCTTTAAAATTTAGATTGAGGGAATGCGACAATATGTCCGCCAACATTAGGTAGATAAATCATTGACTGCTGAATATTGTTGGAGCCTTGGCAAAATTTCTATTTATTAATTAATTTTTTAACTAATTCATTTTTTAATTCAAAATTATTAAACCCATCCGGTAAAATAAATATCTCGCAATTTGTATATTTTCCTCGATTTTATTTGCACTGAAATCAAAAATTCATGACTTAATTACATTTAGCAGTTAACTTTCTGTCTAGAACGGTGAATTTAAAGACAATTTATTTGTGATAGGGGGAAAAAAACGAAATTTATTTTAAAGCATTTTCAAGTAAATCGAAAACATCATATGTTGTAGAAACCTTCTTTTAAAATGTTTTTTCGTGATTATATTATTAAAGTGTTCTTTTATTTTGCATATCTACAGGTAACTGTTGCTTTGGCGATGCTTATATTTAAAAAAAATATTTCCTTGGAACAGATCGTGTCAACCTAATTGTTAGCTAAATTAAACGAACGTGTTTATTTAATTAATGTCAAATAGAGTTTACTGATTTTTGAAACAACGGCATTAGTAGCTATCAACTTTTTGAAGAATTCCATTTTAAAAAGTTGCATCTCATTAAATTTACGAAAAAAGTTTTATATTAATATCCGGAAAGTGCAAACATACAAAACGAAGTTTTTATAAAAACAAATACTTAAGTTAATATTTGTATCAAAAGAGCAAAGTTTTAAATAGTACATATCAAATACTCATTGATAATTTAATCGCACTTTATTCCTAATTTGAATACTTGAAAGAGATTTCACACGATTAAATTTTTCATAAAATCTCATTTTTCTATGATTTTTTCAAGAAATGTGAATTATCATATTGATAGAAACTCTTGTACGTTTTTCACCTAGTACTTATTTTTCGAGTGGAATGTCAATTTATTTCTCCCCTTCCGCTTTGTTTGAAATACTCAATTGCTAAATTTAAATTTATGTTAATCAAATTTTTTTTTTTTTTTCAACACCACCACCTTTTTTTCCAGTTTTCTTTTCTTTGATTTTAGTTATTTTAATGTTGTAAAATGCTGTTAGATGGCAGCACTAAATATTGCCAGATATAAAAGTTTTTACAAAAGTACACAAGAATTTGCTATAGCATTTCCTATAATAAATGAATGATATTAAATGAAATTTAAAAAATTAGAAAACAATAAAAAATAAAATAATTGAATAGTTAAAAATAACATTTGATGTTCTTAAAACCTTTCATTTTAGGGCTGATTCGTTAAACGTTCTTTCCTTACAATTATTCAAATGCTTATGAAAAATCAGCTGAATTTCTTTTATTAAAAGGGAAATAGTTGGAATTTGCGGTAAGGTCGAATGCTCAAAAGCTCATGCTAAAAAACTTATGCTCAAAAAACTACACAACATTAAAAGATACTAATTTATTTACAAAACAATTTTTGTTAAAATGTATGTTTTAGTATAAAATATATATAACAAAAATAACTTTTTTACAATTTCCAGTTAGATTTGATTTTCAACAAGAGCAACAGTTACAAACAATATCAATCACAATTTTAATCTAAAATTTGCAACGAAGTTTGCTTTTCATATACCAAGAAACAATGCACAAATATTGCTCCAAGACTAAAATTACAGTTTTATTGATTTTTGAAGAAATTATAAATTAAAAACATTTGTTTTTAATTTTGAAAACAAGCGTCTCACATATAATGATGAAACAATTCCATCAGATTTATTACTATAAAATAACATTAACAGTGGTTATTAAACCATTGTTAAAAGTTTAATTTTCTGATTGATCCCATTATCAGGTTTAATCCTAAATGAATATGGGAGATTTAAAGATAAAAATTAAGAAATATTTAAAAGTTTTCATTATTTTAAATGAAGGTACTTTTTATTTAGACTAATAAAGCTTTTATAATAACAACACTTTTTGCCATAAAGTCCTTTATACAATTTTTAGAAATTTATTACATTTCCTCAATAATTGCTCTAAAAGGAGATCTCAAAGAATCGACATTACTGACTATCAAAGCTCATCCAAAAGTCCTTTATAGAATTTTTAGAAATTTATGACATTTTCTCAATAATTGCTCAGAAAAGAAATCTCGAAGTATAGACAATACTGACTATCAAAGCTCATCCAAAAGTCCTTTATAGAATTTTTAGAAATTTATAACATTTCCTCAATAATTGCTCAGAAAAGAAATCTCGAAGAATAGACATTACTGACTATCAAAGCTCATCCAAAAGTCCTTTATAGAATTTTTAGAAATTTATGACATTTCCTCAATAATGCTGAGAAAAGAAATCTCGAAGAATAGACATTACTGACTATCAAAGCTCATCCAAATGTAAAAATATTCAAATAATACAAATATACAAAGTTCATGAAGTAAATGCAATGTGACTTAATGAAGTATTGATGAAAACAACTTTCAAAATATACAACAATTCATCAGGATAAGTTTCATAACAATGCATCAGGATGTCTTAATACAACAGATTATTTTCAGACCACATAAAGTTAGTTTAAACTACTCAAGTTAGATTTTGACTGTAAGACCACGTTAAGCTAATTAACTTGGAGGTCTTCGCATACAATATTCTAATTTCTAATAGCTTTAAATAATTAATTTTAATTTCATAAGAACTTTCAGGACTTTTTTGAGGCAAATAGCAATTAAAATCTTTGCATGGTGTTCTGCAATAATCGTCCTTATTTTTGGAATACTTACCAAAAAGGAAGTAAAAAAAGTATACACATTACGGATTACACTTTAATACTTAAGCGAAAAGCATCATCCAAACTTGAATAATCACTTGCAATGAAAACGAGTCAGAAAATGTCAAAACTTGTTTGATTGCTGAAGGAAACAAAGAACAGTTGAAATATGAATTCTTAGAAACACCTCTAAGGTTCACATAGCAACTAAACTGGTCTTGATATTTTTATTTTCGCGTTTCTCACAAATGGTTAGACAGACTTCTGAAGGGCTTTTGATTCTTCCTTGCTTAAATATTAAATAGCGTTGCCTAATGTGAGTACTTTACTTTTTGACAAGTATTCTAAATGCATATGAAAAGTGATCATTTTGGAACACCCTGCACGCACTACATTAAACTTAATTTAAATTTCTAAATAGCAGAAATTAGTTAGGTACATTTCAAGTTGAGCAGCAATTCCTTTTTTTTAATAAATAAATATATTTGTAAATAGTCGCAACAGATGAGTAAATTTTATAAAACTGCATGGTATGAAAAATATACAAATATGATGTTAAAAAATGGATTAAAAAACGGTCGATAAACAGATGAATGTGACTATATACAAGTATGAAACAAATGATGTTTGTAAAATGTATGACATTAGATGCACATGCGAAATATTTTTTTTCTTTTTATGAATTACAAGTTACAATAAATATTTTTTTTAATTATAGCCTTTTTAATTTATTGCACTAAAACTGTGTTAAAGCTTTTTATAATTGCAAGATGATTCTTTCTTATATAACAGATTTTATTATACGTGCTAATTTTAAAAAATGGCATATGACCAAAATGTCATTAAATTTCAATGACTACTTTTGTCAAAAATGAACTTAGTTTTGTTATGCCCTCATTACTTTATATAAAAACGGTTTGTTATTTCCTAATTTTGCTAACTAATTTAAAGATTTCCATAAAATATGTACAACTTTTTTGAAGGATGTCGATTTCATTGAGTAAATCACAATGACTGGAATGTTAATCACGATTTCGCATGTTATTCTACAACAAAGTACGGGCACATATGAATCTCTGAACCATAGAAACAAGTAATATGATATGTTCCAAAAATAATTTACAATGTTAACTATATTAGTAACTGGCATTAAAATGGCATTTTTCAAAAGGCTCCCACTCCAAGACATCCGATTGTCGATTGTTGAATAACTAATCTTGTTGAATAATGGAACAATCAAATCATACTGCGTTAAGTAGGCAATATACAAAGTACAGTATGTTGAAACAGTGTAGTTACATCAACAACAAGATGAGTCCTGCGATTCCAGTGTTATACCGGGTATGGGAGGAAATGATACTGAATCATAACTGCTGTGACACTCAGGCGTCAACTCCAAAGGGCAAGTGGACGCCGTAGAATCTGACCAGCTATCACAAGTAGCTAGACAACAGTCTTCAGAGTACATGGATGATGGGGTGCTCGATCTATCTGAGGAATCATCAGGATGCAAAATCCTGTCCATTTCATTGCAAAATGATGGATATTTTTTCACGAGTTCACGTGGATCTGGAGTTGAATTTGAAATGTCTTTGGGAATTTCATAATCCCCAACTGCATCAGGGGTGCTTGAAGGATTTTTGAGCTGGATAGTGGAGGAATATGTTGGATTGCACTGCGTTTGGTAAAAGGCCATCGGTAGTGGTTCATTGGGTGGTGGCGTTTTCTGGAAGGTTAGTGGGAGTTGGTAGCCATCTGCATCTTCATTGTCGCCCAGTATTTCGAGGTATTTGTTGGCGGTGCGCCTTATTTGTGATGGGTTTCTAAAGGACGCAGACATTTGATTTCTTTCAGTCTCGAATGGTGTATGCGTCCATGACAGAGATCTTCTAAATGAGGAAGGGTTTGTCTCATGCTGAAAAAAATCGAAAGAAAATATCCAAATGAGAAAGTAATAATTTAAGTAATTACATGATAATTCAAACATATTCGAGGGAAAATATCATAATTGCTTTTATCATAAAAAGCAGAACTAAGGCTTAAGATTAAGGCTTAACATATTTTTATATAAATATTTTCCTATGCATAAATGTGGCATTTACTCGAGAGTAAAATTTAATAAATTATAAATTTAATAAATTAAAATAAAATAAAATAAAAAATAAAATAATTATTAAATTTAATAAATTATAATAAATTCCACTCTACGTTATAATAATTATCAAGTAAACGTTATAATAATTATCAAGTAAATGTTATAATAATTATCAAGTAAACGTTATAATAATTATCAAGTAAAATGCTATAAATAAATATTTGATGTGGATGGTTTAAGAAATTACTTACATCAAGAAGTGTTGCTGGAAAGCTATGAGTACTACGAGAATCTAAGTTATGATCTAAAAATTTGTTCTGATCATTTTCTGCATCAATGCCTCGTCCAATATACGTTCCTAGAATTTTCATAAAATAATAATTATATTTGCAAGCATAGAAAGATGTAACTTTTTTAAACAACTATACTGTTAATAAGTTACATCATCTAAAATGACCATTGAATTCAATGCTTATTCATAAAATTTAAGTAAAAAGTAGAAGCTGCTGTTTTTAGTTTTCTTACGATTAAAAACTAGACATAATCATATTATTTATTAGTACAAGGTATTCCATAACTACTGTTCATAATATGTGTTTTTAGAATCTTTGTCAAAAAGAAGTCTAAAAATCCTGCCTATTTGTTCTTTAACGTAGAATTTTTATTAAACATATTTTTCATACTTTTTTTCAAGATTTTTTGCAAATTTAAGTCAAAATAAGGGACAAATATTATATTTAACTTGTTAATAATTCATGGTTATGAAATACAGCATGAAACAGCTGTGTCTTTTTCTGCGTTAAAGGAAAAATCTTCCCAACAAGTCTCACTTCCAAACAATAGTTTTTCAAATTTGTAGTTAGTTAGATCTAAGAGAAACAGTAATTCATCATTGAAATTTCATTAATTTACAAAATTAATCATCGATAATATTTAGAATACTTTACTTTTAATATAATTCTGATAATCTAACATATTTTTTTATAATACCAAGATATATATTTTAGTTTGTAATTGAAACGCCAGAAAATAATATCTAAAGACGATGTGTCATCTGCGTCAAAGGGTTAGGGGTCGCAAATTAAAATTTAAGTTAGGAAAAAACAAAATATAGATCGAAATGTAACGAATCACAATTGAGAAAGACCACACTAAAATAATTGAAATTTGTTTGATTGTCAGAAAAGTATAGATAAGTTTGAAAGTGATTTATAGAAACTCCACCGAATTTCAAAAGGCAATCAAACTGGTTTTGATGTTTTTCGCTAGAGATTCGATAGATTTCAGGTGGTATATTTGTTTTTTCCTCGTGTTAATATTAATTTGTGATCCCTGATAGCATGCTTATTTAACCTCGTTTTTGACAGGAATTTTTAAAATACATATAAATACATAAGTATATAATAAAGTATAAAATATACATAAAATACATATAATATATAAGTATAAAATATACATGAAATACATATAACATGGCATTACGCATAGTGCCATGTTAATTATTGCTGTGAATAAAGCATGCAATTACGATGTGGCAAAATTATTATTCACCATAAAAGAATTACATCCGATTACATCATTTGCTATTGCTGTTAATAAATATCACCATTAAACTATGATGAAAGATATTAAGCACCATCACCATTTATTACAAAGTGCAGTTTCATTTATTAAGGTGCATAAAAAGTGCAACAAAAAACTCCTAAATTAAGTTCTACTTAATGTGACGAATATTACGCATTATCAAAGTATAAGATGCAAAAAATTGCATCTTAATACTGTAGAATATTATGAATAAGTACCACCATCAAACGATGGTCAAACTTTTTTGGTACCATCTCCATGTTGTGCTAAGTGCAGATTCTTTTACTGAGGTGCATAAGAAGTGCAAATAAAGAATCTTAAGCCACGTTCTACCTGATGCTGCGAAGTAAGATATTTCCGTCAGGGAAGATGTAACAGATGAAGTATTCAACACGCTTCCACTATATCCTAAGTTGTCAAAACCTAATAAATCAATATTTCTGGATGTATTGGATTGTTTTTTGGCAGGTATTATATACATACAGGTAAGGATTAAATAGTGTTAGAGTTCCTATGTATAAAGAAAGTTTAGAGAGTTGCGACAAACGAGTAACAATCTGTGATTGGCCTACAGACAAAATTTACCGTAAAAGGAAGAATGGAATGTTGTTTTATATTAAACACGCAACGCATTGATGAGGCATCTGTATCCGGCTGTTTCTCAAAATTATGGACACGGATTCTTTTTGCTTGAATTTAAAATTATTTATAAATTATTATTTTAAAGTTATTGCTAATCAAAGTATCTGTTATAAGTAAAATTTATGTAAAATAACCATCTATTTTGTAAAATAATTTGCTTTAGAAGGCAATAATAATTAAACTTTCTCAAGTTATTTATATTTTTATATACCGATAAAAAACCTATTAATGTTTTGATAAGGCAATTGCCTTGCCAAAATATTATTTCTAAAAGAAAATTTAAAAAAAAAACTAAAGTAAAAGTTTACATATTTATGTGCAGACGAGGATTGAATCAGTTTATCAATTCCATGCGCAATTCAGTCGTAGTTACGTGATGTTTGGCTAATAAAAAACGAAACATGATTTTGACACGGATTAAGAAAGCGTTATTCGAAAGAATCGCGAAGTGTTGTACCTGACTTCACTATTCTTCTCACATCAATAATTTGAGAATTTTTTAGGCTGCTTGCCGCCACTTCTGATGAATAGGAACTCCAAGTAAAAATGATGCAAAGTTAACGAAATGCTAGAAAATAAAGATAATAAAGCAGAAAAAATACCTAAATTAGTGTCATTGAAGTAATTGTAGTTATAAACAGCTGTTAATACACTAGGTGTCTGAATGAGTTTGTTTCGTATTTCTTGCAACGCACGAAGGCAGTAGCAAAATGTAGGACGATCATCAGCATTATAACTCCAACATCTTGCCATAATATCGTGCCTAAAAATATAAAAAAACAAAAATGTAGAAATAAAACTACATAACTTAGAGATTATATTCTTTAGCAATATGGTACTTCTCGAAAATTGGGATTTTTCTTTTTAAGAAAAAGATAATTAAATATGAAATATAAGGATAATTTATAAAAGATCCTGCATTTTGGAAGGAAAAAATATATCATATAATCAAAATAATTTTTATCATAATTTTATCAGTTAACCTAGGGAACAATTTTTGTTTGCTGCATTCATACAAATACTTGATCTTGCTTAATTCCGGTGTAGGGAATTCAAATCTGAAATTAATTTTGCTCCTAAGCCTACAGTTTTTTTTAAATCACATTTTTCGTCAAAATGCACAAGTTTACAAAGCGTTATATATAACAGGGGCCACGTAAATGTTGCAGCAAACTTCTAGGGGAGTTAAAGCACATCATCATTATTAAAATTGCATAGGAATCTATTCTCGGAAATGTCGTCGTACGCAGCTAGGGGTACTTGCATATTATATCCTGTTCAGAAAAGACACAAAAACAGTTTATAATAGGGGAAGTACCCCTATCGGCTTATGATGACATTTTCCGGGAATGGGTTCCAATTATTGCAACCTCCTGTTATATATAACGTTTTTAACATTGCACATTTCGATAAAAAATATAGACTAAAGTATTAATTAAAAAAACTGTAGCTTGGCGAGAGAAACCAATTGTAGATTTGAAATTAGTGACGTGAAAATATCCAAGATCCATTTAAAAATCTCATGCATCAGGAAAAAAAATGTCCCCAGTTCCCCAGAAAGAATCACAAAAGCCGTTACAATAATGTAAAGATTGATTTAATTTCATAAAATATAAATTAGAAATATATCATGTGCCGTTTAACAAATTGAGTGCTTATTAACCTTTAATTGAAAAATTGACTTGTTCATTCAATAATTCGTCCAGTCACCTTATTTCCTGATTTTTTTTCATACATCCATTTGCTCATGCGCTCATTCAATGATTTTCTGATTTATAGATTTATTGATTAGAGTTCATTCTTTCTTCATTCTCTAGCTATATCAATATTCAGTCATTGAAATGATTACAAAAGCGACGCATAAACATTATGATTTATTAAACGATAAAGTATCAATTATTTCCTCATATTATTTCAACTTACATGTCATCAGGACAATTTTTCGGTTTATCCAAATGGTTTCCTTCACGGACATAATTTAAAACTTCCATGTTAGATTGAGCAGGATATGGCTGTTGTCCCAAAGTCATCACCTCCCACAGCAGAACTCCAAAAGCCCTAAAAAAAGTGCCACAAAATTACTCAATTTAATCGAAAAAAACAAGCCTTTAACAAAATAATTTTTTGATTATCAAGCATCTTCATACCATACATCCGACTGGTTAGTAAATATGCCATCAATCAAAGATTCTGGTGCCATCCACCGGACAGGTAGCAATCCCTCACCTTCTTTTCTGTAGTAATCGTTTTTATAGATATCACGGGCAAGTCCGAAATCTCCAATTTTCACGATTCTGTGCTCCCGGTCATAGCTGGACACAAGGCAGTTCCTGGCAGCTAAATCACTGTAAAATGCAATGTGTAAGTATTAAAACGCCGTTATATAAATGGAAAAACACAAATCTGTTAAATACTGTAATACGAGAGCTGTGATGGCTCAGGGGATAGAGCGTTCGCCTTTCAATGAGGTAAACTGGGGTTCGATCCTGGCGATGGCTGGTCGATACGAATTCCGCATCCGGCTTGCACCGACCTCAGTGCTGACGTAAAATATCCTCAGTGGTTGATGAATCATGGGTTAGATCACCAACCACTGAGTGGTAGAAGAATCACTGATTATATTCCTCTTGCCGACAAACTAATTACTACGGGAGATTTTCGCGGTTTTCCTCTCCATGTAACGCAAATGCGGGTTAGTTCCATCAAAAAGTCAGTCTAGTCTGAAAGAGCTGTGGTGGTTCAGGGGATAGAGCGCTCACCCACTAATTAGATGAACCGGGTTCGAATACCAGCGATAACTGGTCGATACGAATTTCGCACCCGGCTCGCAATGACGGCAGTGCAAACATGAAATATCCTCTGTGGTAGACGGATCATGGGATAGAGTCCCCTTGTCGTCAGGCTAACCGTGGGAGGTTCTCGTGATCTTCCTCTCTATGTAACGCAAATGCGGGTTAGTTCCATCAAAAAAAGTCCTCCATGAAGGCAAATTTCTCCCAATACTTGATCCAGGAGTTCCCTTGTTTTCTGGATAGGGTTCAAAATTACTTGGCTACGGAGTTGAACATTAGTAGTCGTAAATCCAAAAATTGGGTCGTCTGTTCAGCGACGTTTATAAAAGAAAATAAAATACTGTAATACGAACTTAATGATAGTAACTCGTTTTGGTGTAAGGGTATTGAATGCATACTCCATTTCAAATAAGCAAGTATTATAAAGGATGTTCAATAATTAAAAAATAAAACAGTCACGCAACAGCCCGTTGTGAGCGAGGTCGGGGGTCTTAGAGATTAAGGCTCCACAATTTCATGGACAACGGCATGATTGTAGCAATATGGTCAGCAATGGGCAGAGATCGCCTTTAATTTTCCAGACAAGATCCATTCATCTAAAGCTGAGTGGCTTCAAGCCGCCACTGGGGTTCGAGTGTAAACGATTGAGCCATTGTATCTCATGCTCTGTGATGATTACCTTTAATCTATACATTTTTTAAGTATTTGTCTGAAATTAAGTAAAAAAACAATATACACACTATATCAGGGGTCTCAAACTAGGAACCCTAATTAGTGTAAAATAATAGTTTTTAGATTCTTTAATTGATTAACACGTACGTGATATTTAGTAATGAGTATCCTTAATAATGAATAATAATGTTCAGAATGAAGTCAAAACATTACGGAGATTCGGTGTCAAAAATCATTATGCGAGTAGAGAAAAAAAACATTTTTAATTTCCGATAAATTATTTTGAATATGATCGTTTTGAATATAAGAGCAAGAAAGGAATTAAAGTCATTGAAAAATAGTAATTTTTTTTTCTTTTACAATCATAAAATTTTTTTTTCTTAAAAAAATTACTCACTGAATGTATATTTAACTCATTTTTAAGAGATTTAAATGGAGATTATAAAACATCAGTGTGGTAAAAAACTAATTTGAAACATTAGATCGACTTCAAAGTCAATTATCTCAAATTTTTCTTATTATTGCATAACGCCTTCATCTACTCATTACTACAATTATGTATTACGTTATAATCTAAATTACCTCTACACACACACAGTTTTATATAAACTATGCCCTTAAAGGTAAAGCATGATCTTATGTTGGAGAAAGCAAAAGTAGTGTAATTTTATATGTACAAAAAACTAACAGCAGTGAAGTTTTATCTAATAGAAAAAACGTACCGATGAACAAAATGTAAGTCTTCTAAATACTTGCAACCTTTTGCCACGTCTATTGAAATTATAAGAAGGTCATCCAAGGTTAAATTACTATTTTGGACCTAGAAAATGATTACAAAAATATTATTAGTTTTTTTTTCTTTTTTTTCTTCTTTTAAATAGACATTTTTTCCAACAGTATGAATAGTGATAAAAAATGACAGAAAATATACTCACTATCATTGGTCGATTACTTCGAAGATAGGAGAGAAGATCACCTCCTTCCATCAATTCCAAAATTATAAAATTGGCATTATTATCAAAACAAACGCCTAAAAGCTGGAGTATGTGCTCATGCTTGAAATTGCTGTAAATATGAATGAATCAGATTGAACGAAATAATATTTTCATAAATTTTAATGAATTTTTTATGAATTTAAATAAATTTAAATGTGGGAGGAGGTAGCTTTAGAGGAAAGAAATGAAACTAAAAATTCTATTTCAGTGTTGATGATCATTTCTTTTACGAATATTTAAAAACAATTACGAGCACTTAACTGTTTTATTTACAGTTTTACGTTGTTTTAGTTTAAAATTAATGTTATGTCTACTTCTTAGTTTTCTAACAGCTTTGACATGCTTGCTTGTGCAACAAAAATACGACTGAATATATGCTAAGGCATTTGGATTCTAAGAGAAAAGGAATATATCCTTACTAATTCGCGAAAATTATTCTGTAAAAACACATTGCAAAAAATTCTGGATCAAACCTACGGTGCTGGTAATTTTTACCGTAAAATTTTACGGAACAAAAAATTTGATAAAATGCAATGTTTATAGTAGTATTTATTTGAAAATCACTGTAGTTTAATAATTATTACTGTAAAATATACGGTATAAAATTTCACGGCAAAATTAGATTTTACGCTATAGTTTAATCCAGAATTTTTAACAGTGCAAGGCAGTGTAATCCACACATTTTTTTTTTCATTGGTATTAGCAAATTTCTAATTAATGAAGTATGTAGCAGCAACAATGTTCTTGAAATTAAAACGTTGTCACTACGTCATGAAATAAAATAAAATACTTTTTCTATACTATAAATTTATAATTACCTCATTAATTTGGCTTCTTTTATGAATTCATCTTTTTCATGTTCAGTTGCACCTTTCTTCAGAGTCTAAAAAATAGTCATTTTTAATAATCATTCAGAGTCATTTTTATATAATTAATGAATTTTTTTCCAGGCATAAATATAGATAATGATTAGACGTGTGCTTTAAACAGCTCGTTTGATTTGTAATAACTAAATTAATAGAAAAATAAATGTGTTCACTGTTTAGATTTCCAAAACTTTTTGTCAACCTAGCAATGTGCACATAGATTAAATTTACCTTTATTGCTATCTTTAAAATGGGTGCTTCACTACTTAAGCCATAGACAATGCCAGAATAAACTTCTCCAAAAGCTCCACTTCCTAAAAATTCCATTGCAACTATTTGATCTTTATGGATTTGAGGCAAGGATAGGAATTCCTCATCTGATGGCAGCATGTCACTAAGGAAAAAGAGTTAACTATATTATCAAATAATCTTATCATTTGATCATTAATTTTCGGGAGAGTGGAGATATTCGCCGTATAAAATATAGCCTATTAGATCTATAGATCTCAATCCTACAAGCATGTCTAGTTCTAAGTAGGACCATCAGAACCTACTTCTGGCAACCATTCAGGACCTTGCGACACGATTACCTAAACTTTCCCTGTAAGGAAACCCTGCTTCGTGCATTAAATTATAATATGAGGCCAGTATATCAGTTAAAATTAACCTAATAGAAGAATATATATCTTATTAATCGATTTTTTTTTGTTTTGTTTGATTCTATAACCCTTGTTTAATGACTTCAGATTCTCATCGTTGTTATTCCCCATGAGCATATGTGTGCCTTATAACTGAAAAATAGTTACTTTGTTTTATTCTCTAGTTGTCTCTCTGTTTCTTCTTCTAATTTTGGGGTTATTTAGAGTAGGAAAATTCTCTTAATTTTAGACACCAGCGTAAGATCTATGCTACGACGGAGCATTCCGGTTTCTACTTTCATGACTCCTGCAGACCTGGCGTCCAATAAACAGGACATCAATTTTAATCCATATTAACTTAATTAATAAACAGGATTTTTGTTTTGCGGGATTTGATTGAAGGAGATATTTTGAAGTATAGGATGTATTCCAAAATTAAGGGAATATTTTGAAGTTATAAGAATATTCCCAATGAAAGAGTTAACATTATTTAAAATAATTTCTCTGAGAAAAAAAAAAGTACGATTAAATCTACCAGAATAGGATAAAATTTACCGTGTTTCTGGCTCTATATGAACACTAAAGAAAAGCTGTAATTTTTACGCAAGCACTTTGTATTGATTTAGTAAAATGAACATTAAAATTAGTTAATAATACGCGCTAAAATTTGGTAACTCTATCATGCTACCTTAGAGAATGGCATAAAAACCATTTAATAGGCAAAATTTGCTTTTCAGTTTTATATTTTTTACTAAATGTGTAGTAATAATAACTATTCCTGTAAACAGCTACCATATGAAAGGGAAAAACTATCGAATGGTTTAAATACCGTATATTTTGATTTTATAACCAGAATTGTTTTTTTTAAAATGCCATTACCATATAGTAGTTTTTCCAGAACTTTTTTTCTCCGCGTAGAATAGAAAATTTACCGTTTTCCCAACTGCATATTTTTGGAATTCTGTTTTAAAATTTGAATAGCAGTTGTAGAGGAAATAGAATTATTAAAACTAGTTTTTACCTCTAATTAAAATCTCACACCAAAAGTATTGTTCAAGAGTAACGGTAAACAGTGCGCATGCGTCATCATTGCACGCGTTGCTATGGTGACCGCTGCTGTTTGATAATTTTTAGAATTCTTTTTTCATTAAGTTCATTATGTATTGATATTTTTAGCGACCTTGCTCATGAATTGTGGAACCTGAGAGATCCTATAAATATCACTGAAATTGTCAATAAAGAGAATCTCGTCCCTTGAACGATGTTTTCCTTATTTTATTAAGAATATGAAATCTAGTTTAAAGTTTAAAAGTTGAAATAATGAACTTACTTTAAATTGTAGAGTGCATTCGTTTGGTGAATAAAATTTGGATGTATGGGCAAGTCTTGTAATGTCGCTAATTCTAAATCTGGAACAAGTTGATTTGAGGATGTTACTTCTTGAAGTATCTTCTTGCACTTCTCCTTCTTCATGTGAACTGTGAAAAAATAATTCAAGATAATTCATATGTGAAATGTGCTTCATTTTCATATTATATTAATTTAATTTTTCAACTCAAATTGTTTGAAACAATTGCCCAACATGTAAAAAAGTAAAAGCGAGCATAAGCTATGTGGAAGAATGCAAGTTTGATAAATGTGTACCATACAAAACAAAAATAATCACTTAAATGATACTTACATATGTAAAGTGCAGTTAATATGATGAATAGCATAACTGTAGCAATGCTGGCAGCGATGATAATTCCAAAGGAGTTTTCAACTTGGTCAACAAGAGCTATAATACACAGAGAAAATATAAAACTTTATATGCATGTAGGACAAAGCTTTGCAGGGTACTCGCTAACGCCTAAATTGTTCCTGTTCTCTTTCGAACGATTGCAGCTGTAGTTATGAAAGTGATACCAGATGGGTATGATTAATAACAATGGTCTACAAGATGAGATTGTATTCAATGACCCCGGGTAAAAAAAAAGCAAATACTTAGCGTTTCTGTATCTAAATCGGTGTGAGATATTTAAAAAAAAAATAATTGCAATTTAATAATATACCATCGATTTAGTATGAATTATTATGTACATTAATGCTGGGAAAAGATTGCTTCTGGCACGCTCTGGATATCTTACATTGCGAATAAGCGTAAAAGAAGTATAATCATCTAAAACAAAGGTTTAATGGGATAACTTGTTTTTTCTCATAAAACTATTTTGTTTACGTTAAATCACAGGCAAACAAATAAGCATTCTTTTCTCAGCACTAATGTTTGTGAGGAGTACGAAATTGAGGATTTGTAACACATTTTCCGATATAGAAATACTAAGTTTTCACCGAGTGACACTGTAAGCGGTCTCACTTGGTAACACGCAATCCCTTTATTATACCTAGACACCATTCCTATAACAATATTTGCAGTTAAAAGGATAGATATCGACTTTTTTAGATATCTTGTTTTATTATACAGCATATTATTTTACGAGAACTACACTTTTTAAGAGGATTAGATTGAATATATATCTTGATTGAAAATAGATGCATGCTGCGCCAAGTTTAAGTTCTGACATAGTTAACTAAGTATATATTAAAAATTTATGTTAATAACAGATGATAATTATTAAGCTATATGGAAAAAAATTAATAACTTTTGAATTCTTCACGATATTCAATTATTTAGCAAACATTTATTGGTTTAGGATGTTTTTTATTTGCATGCTCACTCTTACCACTATTGTTGATAATTTTTCTATGAAAATGCCGAAATACAGCGTTTCTGCGCATAAATCTGTGCATCAACCGCTGTATTCATCTGATTTCAATCCTGACCTCAAAAAAACATATTTATTTAGAATAAGAATTGCGCCTGTTTTCGTAATCTAAAACATTATCAATAGTAATCAGCATATTTAATTTTAAACCTTCAAATTATTGATATTGCATCTTAGTACGCATAAAAGTCTGATCATTAGATCAAAAGCTACTAGGGTGCTCAGTTTTTATTTTACATAATGTCTACGAATTCTGATGCTTTACAAGTTTGACCTAAAAACACAAAGATAGTATCGCGATTTATTGTTTATGCGATTATAATAAAATTATTTTTACTTAAACACGTGCTTGCTCTACCAAACAAACTAATGAAAATGAAGTATCAACCTTTTCTAACATTTTAAATTCTGTTTAAATTTAAATTAAATTTGAAAGTAAATATTTTTACTTACCTCCTGCATCCGGTAGAAAGAATGATTTCTCTGAGTAATTAAACATTCCAGGACCATATTCATTCACAGCGCGGACTCGGAACTCGTAATATTGATTCCCAGAAAAATTGTTTACAATCCATTGATTAATTGAACTGTTGGTCACAAAAATCCACCCAGCATCTTCATTATCTGACCTATATTGAAAATAAAAGGAATTATGCCTTATGGTCTTCATTTATTAATTATTTTTTTGCTAAGTATTTTAATACTGTGGTCCTATTTTAATGTTTTTAATCTCTCTTTCCTCGTCAGGTTTTAATCTACCTTTAAAACGGGCTATCAAAATCTACTAAAAATTATAATTTAACAATGAATACATGCGATTCTAAAACTCGGACATCTATGGAATCATTTACTCAAAATCTCTTCTTGATTTTTTTTCTCAGAAAAATAAACATTACAAAAGCACTTCTTTGATATACATATTATTTTTCTGTCACAAATTTTGTGAAAAAAAAATAGTTTGTTTAATCAATTTTTCTACAGCAATAGTTAAACAATTCATCAAATTTCCATTATAATTTCACACA
The DNA here is from genome assembly GCF_043381705.1 of Parasteatoda tepidariorum. NCBI lineage: Eukaryota > Metazoa > Arthropoda > Arachnida > Araneae > Theridiidae > Parasteatoda > Parasteatoda tepidariorum. The sequence goes on from NC_092205.1 coordinate 57,162,823, forward strand.
ATTTAATCAATGCTATAAAATAAAACAAAAATTCCACTCAAAGTGTCACGGCACGTTTCTTTTCATTCAACAACATAAGATAAAATGGAAAACTAGAAAAGAATTCCAGAAGTCCACCATTTTTATAATTGCTTGAGCAAAAAGTTATATTCAGTTTACCTCTTTAAAGAATTGTTTTTCTTTTCTCATAAAATAAAATAAAGTTTATAAAGGAACTTACAACCTGTAGCAACCATCAAGAAATAATAACATGTTCCTTTTTAATTATTCTACAGTAATAGTTAAACAATAGATCAAATTTCCGTTATCATGTCTCAAAACACAAACTAATGCTTTAAAATTACAGACGAAATTTCTTCTCATAAAGTGCTTTCGAACACTTTTAATTTTATTCAACAGCAAAGAATTGAATTGAAAATTAGAAAGTGACTCCAAAATTTCATCTTCGACCGATTTCTGTTTATATACATATATATATATATATATATATATATNAGTTATAAATATATATATATATATATATATCCTCGTTGCAAGTAACCATTATTTATTCATAGCAATAAATATTGAGTACTTGCAAAGTTAAATGATTATGGCTAGCCATGTGATTTAAATCAGATTCAGATGGATACCAATAAGCAACGTCACTCGTGAGTGCCGAACCTGATTGACTTCTGAATCGACAAAAACCGCGATTTACCTACAATGACGCCACTGGCAGGTATATAATTGCTGGAAAACTGATTTATTCTAAGTAACTTCTTAAGAAAATATGAATGCTTAAAATGTTGAAAATATACATATACTCAATCACTTACTTCATTTCTAACTCATATGTAATATCTAAATAGCCATTGTTGAGGGCTTCGTCCCAGGTTACTTGGTACACTTCCTTCCCTATGGGTTTCACTAGAGGTATACCTGGCACACTTGGTACATCGCCGATTGTAGAAAACTCGGAGACAAAATTCTGAGGCCATACAAATGGTTCTTCACTATCTTTATATATTAACATTAATCGGAAAACATATTTAGTTTTTGGTGATAAGTTCTCAATTGCAAATATGTTGAATGCTGAAGGTTCAGTTGACGCAGCATTGGAATGGGCAATCCATATTCCTTTCTAAACAAAATAACTAAAATTAGATTTTTTAAATTTCTTACGTTACAAATTTGTAATTATTAATTTTTATATGAGTTATAGTTGTCATGGAAATAAGGAAAACGTTAGGTTTATCTCTTAGCACAAATGAAAATAAAAATAAAAGGTTATTTTAAGTAAACAAATTCAAGTTACTTTTGTAATTAAAACCTGATTTTCATTAAATGGCCGATATTCAACAAATAAAAAGGCTCCTTGTTAATTAATATTTTAAAATAGACAAATTAGGCTTCTTCGTCTTTGAAATCATTATATAGCATTCACTTTAAAAGCTTTAGTACTTAAGAGTTTTTAAAAGTGAAACGTTAAAATAAAATCATTACCAAGATTGAAATTACTGAATACTGATATAGATCCATTGGTTCTTACGGAAATTTCGTGCCAATACATACGTTATCCAGTATTATAGAATCAACACGAATTACCCGGATGACCCAATTCCAAGAATCTTTGGAAATTAGGTTAAACAAAAAAGACAAATAATACAGATTGACAAGATATTAACAAGAAAATTATTGAAAAACAGCTAATTTGAACAAACCTATATTTTTATTTAAAATTGTTTTCTACGAATAACTTTAAGTAAAAAAGTTCCAAGTTGTTATCCGTCTTTAATCAAACAGAAAAGAAATAAATATTCAAATAAAACCAAACCTGTGTGAGTTCTAAAGTGTGATAACTAATACTGTCATCATCAGGTGAAATCCATAGAATGTTCAGAGTTGTTGAAGTTGCATTGAGAAGAGTCAAATTGTTTGGCATTTGAAAAGTTGTGGCTACTACTTCTTCACTGTCATTAAACATTTTGCAATTGGAAGAGTAAGCCCTCACCTAAAGAACAAAATATTCGTTAATATTCAAGTGACACGAAAAAGAAAAAAACACGTCCCGTTATCACTCCTCTTTCCCTTTTGGTTTCCTTGTCAAACAAAGTATGTACCTTGAGGGTGCAAACTAATAGAAAGATTCAATCTTACCGCACACTCTCGTATGTAGGTAGTGCGCATGCTCTGTAACTGCGCTGCGCAGAACTTACAAATGAGCTACGTGAAAGTGCACAATCTCTTTAATTTATTTGATGAAATCTATCGAATCACAAGTGAGTAAGGCGGTGTGAAAAAGTTAAAACTAGTTTAATTGATCAATGAAACTTCGAAATGTTTGTAACAACTCCTTTTCCTTAATCTGGCAATCAAACAGATTTAGAGGATTTCAGCCCAAGTTCCGCAGTAGTGATTCGTTTCGTTTTGAGAATGTCTCTTTTTTCATGCTTAAATATTAATTTAGGACCCCTTGCATACTTATGTTTCTTGACAAAGATTCTTAAAGAGGAACACTCATAATCATAAATAGGTGTATTTAAAAACTGAAATGCATACCGATATGTAATGATCCTTTCCAGCTTCTGAGGTTTCTATAGTTGCACGCAAATCAGAATTCGATTCGAGGCCACAGAGTGGTTGGATGCTCAGTAAAGAATCCTTAGTTGAGTTAAACACTTTCCATTGCACGCCGTATGAAATGGGATACCCATTGGGAAACAATGGTGGTTCCCAGGTCACCTCTATCTTGAATGGAGTCATAGCTTTAGCTGTTACATTCACAGGAGCAGATGGAACTGAAAAAAAAGCCAGAAAAAAAACTTTTTTTAAATGCACTTGTTGTAAAATTAGTGATTGTTACAAATCAGAATTCGAATCATACTTTAATTTAAAAATTATATGCTTCATTGCGGGAAATTTATAAACATTAAAGTTAGCTAGGTATTTTGTGAGTTAAAAATTATAGGTATTTTGCGAGTTAAGTATTTTTAAAATATTAATATAACTAGATACTTGCAACTCGAGAAGAAGTGTAGTTATCATGTCTGACCATGTGATTTAAATTTGATTTAATTGGATGCCCGTGAGCGACGTCACGTCTGTGTGTCGAATCTGATGCAGGTACCAGCCAATTATCAAAGGGTAGGTAGCTTAATATTAGGTCATATTATGAGTTGATTAACATAATTTCAGAATATTAGTGTGTCTTATAGCTTATTACATACTACTTAACAGAAAGAAATGAAAACATTAAACATAAATTTAAAGAAACAGTAGAAACAGAACACATGTCAAAGTCTTAGTCGTCACAAAGTACCATTCGTAGAAATCGAATTTGGGATAAAAGAGGAATTTTCGGATCAAAAGAGGACTCCCCGAAGGAGCATGCACGCCTTAAGGAAGATCGAAACTTGTTATTCACAAACAGAAATATTATTGTCTAAATAATTGTTTGCTTTAAAGGCAATATTTTTTGTCTTATTTTCAATTAAAATAAGAGGGGATCAAAAATTAATGTGAATGCGTGTGTAAACTCCATAGTCTTGTGTGTCGCTAATTAATTCTTTTATATCCGACAGGTACCCTGGTGATCGACGTTACCGGCGGGTACACTATATAACGTCCACCCGTTTGGTGCTGAGGGCAAATCAAAAATGGCGCAAAACATGAAGAAAACATTAAGGGGGAAATGATGAAAATAAAAAGGCAAATTTCTAAACTGTTGATTGTTAAGCTGGTGAAAAGTACCCCCCCCTTCTATGTATACAATGAGATGTTTGTTTTGAGTATTATGCTGCTATTTAAATGAAATTTTTGAAATTTGTGTAATACATATACGTAAACAAAAGTCATGGAACATCAAAAAAAAACAAGTAAAAATGTCATATTTGAGAAAACAATTGAAACTATATTATCTAAAGCTCTTCGTACACCAGTTTTGCGGTTAATATACGCATGGATCAATTAATGTCTACCAGGTAAAAGAAAGAAGCACAGAAAGTAAAACGAAATTGACTGTACTAAAGATTTTTTCAGACAATCATTACGGCTTACATAGAACATACGTAATGAATAAGATTTATATTCAATCTAGAGCCCCTGAATTCAAATGAAAAGTTATGACCTGAAAAAATAGTGTTTAATTTATTTTCTTTGTACAAAATATAAATTTAAGCAGGTGCTTAAAAAATTCTGAATTTTTTTTTAAACATTAAATTATAGTTCTGTTTACAAGACCTAAACTAATGTATAGTTTGTCTAAAGAGAGAACTCCCCTAGCCATTCGTCTGGACCCGTGGTGGTGACTATAGTAACGAGGAATAATTATTTCAAGTAGGGGTGTGAGGTCACTGTTTAGGACAGGTTTTGGTTCGGGTCGGCGAGAGAAAGGGAATATTTTTCTTCTGTCTATTGTGTTAGCCCTAGAGTGAAGAGACCCTCCCAAAAATGCGATATTCTTGTTTCCATAGCAGCAGACGACCTCAGATTTTGTGGTGGAGGAGTTCCTAGCGTAGACAAACTATGGTATATTTGATTTATAAGCTCATGGCAAATGCTATTTTACCTCCTTCATCAGTTCGATATGTAACAATCGGACTTAGATCAGATAATCTTTCACTGTAATAGTTCCTCACTGCCACACTTATGGAGTAGTTATTAAATGGCAACAGATCTTTAATTGTTATGATGTTTTCATAGGTGCTCTGAAAAAATGAAAATTAATAATAAACAAACTAGTATACAGAAAATAATCTTGGAAATTATAGAAAATACAACAGGTAAAATTTTTAAAAAAATTAGATGCATGATGATGGCCGTATGGAACAAAAAATCAGTATAAATATCATATTTGTGTTAATTTTTGCAAATCCCAAAAGAATCAAAAGTTGAGTGAATTGAGATATTAATAATGAAGGTATTAAAAGAAAAAGTAGATTGTGACGAATATAAGTATTTTAGTTATATTAAACAACACAATTTCGAACGCAGATAGTAGAAACAAATTTCATTTTCAATATTTTACACGGAGAAATATTTACAGGAGTTCTGATAAAATTACCGTACTGCACTGTAATAATATTACCATATTGTTTGGTTTTGGTAAGAGGCATTAAAATCTGTTCATGTAGTAATGATTTACCAGAAATTCTGATTTTCAAAACTATCTATTTAACTGAAAAGTGAATTTATCCGTATAATTGGTTTTTAATGCCATGCTCTCATGATTTTGTAAATTAAAGAAATTTTAATGTTATAACTGTTTTTCTTTGATCTAAATAAATGCAAATAAGTTTCGAATTTTTAAAAATTATTGCGTGGAAGTGAGCCGTATTTAGAAGATTTTTCCCTTTAACGCAGAAAATGACACCGGTGTTTCATGTTGTATTTCATAACCATAAGCTTTTAAATGGTTAAATATGTAATATTTTACTTATTTAGACCTAAATTAATAGAAAATAATGAAAAAAGTATGAAAATTATGTTTAATAAAAATGTTTTATCAAGAATTTATTAAATTTTCCTTTATAAAACAAAATCTGAAAACACGCTCCTTACCAGAGTCTTGCATAGGTTCTTATTTTTGGTGAAGAAACAAGCTCTTGTACTTGAATTGCTTGAAGGACCATAAAACAACGTGTACATAACTGAAGGCGAGGATATTTTGCTACATATCTTAGGGCGATGAACTGGTGGCAGGTACAGGGTCAAACTATGAGAGGTTCGATTCAGGAGCCTGGCAGCTTCCTTGTAAGTCAGAGAGATAAGACAGGATGCATCAGGATAAGGCTGCAAATGATTACCAATCGCTCTAATAGTTCTGACTCCTCTTATCTCTTCTGTTTTGATATTCTTCTGACTGAGTTCATCATATTGATGCCTTTCAGTGTCGAGATGTTGCTCCGATTTCTTGATTCTATATACCTTGCCTATAGTTTTATTTAGCCAATATATGTGCGAGTTATCTACTGTTATAGAAGTCGGTGGAAGACCTGGATTTTAAAAAAAGAAAAAGCATTTAAAATAGCAGTAAGAATAAAATATTTAAACAAAATTCATGTTTAAATAATAGATTATTTTGCTTGTTTGAATAAATCAATTCATCTCTTAGATAAATAAAGCGAAAAAAATTTTTTATATCCTAAATGGTCTAGCATATTTTGAATATTGCGTGGAAATTATTATATCGCCTTCTAAAATCGCCATCTTTAATTTTTGTGCTTAATTTTCTGGTGAAAAATTAGAAAAGAATACATACTGGGGGATTCCAATAAATAGAATTGTTAAAGAACAATGGTCAAAGAATTTGAATGAAAGAAAAGTAAGAACTCTCTCAAAAACTGATGAATAATTATTGAGGAATACCGTGTTGAAATTCAATGTTTGTAATTACATTAATAGTAATATTAATTATTTATTTAGTTAATTTTTAACAATAACTGTTATTTATTATTTTAAAATAATAATTAAAACTATAAAAATCCAAAGATGGAATTAACGACTCTAATATGATTACTGTTGGTGTATGATTTTAATGCATTTATATATTTGCAATCGAAAAATAATCAGGTCCTGTAAAGCATGTATTTAAGATCAATGCAAAGAAAACAGCTAAATTTGAGTTCGTAAAATAAATTGTTTTAAACAGTATTGGGTGTTTACTACACAGCAGTCAAAATTTTTCCCAATAAAAATAAAATGCTGATAAAAAGAAATCAGAAACAAATCAAAGAGGCCTTAAAACTGGTTTATTCTTTGCATGGATAGAGCTTCATAAAAAGCAAGAGAAGTTGAGATTTTGGTTCATTTCCAAATCGATGAAAGCCATGGTAATTTATTAGTCATAACATGAGCATAAATATATCCTTTTTGCAACCGATACTGCTTTTCATTTTTAGGAAATACGGTTCTTTTTTAAAACTGAATGAAATAAATTTTTTGAAACTAAAGATTAACAATAACAAAAAATTCTATTTAAACAGCACTGGAAAAAATAACTGCGAATTTTACAGAAGAAAAAAAAATTTCACAGAAAATTTTTCAAAAAGATAATACAAATTTTTTTGTCCTGTTTTTATCCGTTAATCGCACACTGTAGAAAATTCCGGTACTTTTTACAAACTTTCTCCGAATATTTGATAGTTTAAAGCTGTTTTTTTTTTTTTTTTTTTTTTTTTTTTTTTTTTTTTTTTTTTTTAATACTAAAACACTAGAGCTGCAGTAGCTCAGAGGACAGAGTACTCGCCTCTCTATGAGGTGACCCAGATTCGAATCCTTGCTTCGACTGGTTGTACGAATACTGTTCTCGGTTCGCACCGACTAGGATACTGACACAATTATTTTATAGAATTTTTTGTTGAAATAACAGAGTTTTTTTATTGTGACCAATAATACAACTGTTTGTTAAAACAACAATACTTATATGCTAAGAAAACAGGTGTTGGTTTTTAAATTTTAATTATTTTTCCGAAAAACACACGGTTTTATGCTGGCTCACCACCCAGCAGATTTTTCTGTAAATTTAGCTGATTTTTTTATTGTGAGAATAACAGTTCTGTTTCTGTACTGTTGCTGTTAAACAACATAATGTTCTATAAATTATCATTAGGTCATTTATTTAAATTCGCTATCTGAAACATCAAGCGACTACAATCAATCAATTATCACATTTGTTAACAGAATAAATCATCATTTACTTTTAGAAAATAAAATACAATCAATCAAACGGTTTAAAATATTATTACAATTAAGGAACTTTATATAGTGCCATTATTTATTTTTTGATATCTAAAGAATCAAATCAATGCAATCAAACAACAGAAATGAGACCGTTAATGCGCATAATATCAAAGTAAATTGCAGAAAACTCTTGTTTCCACACTTTAACAGATTATCCTAGTTAACTTGTAGATTATCTAGGTAATGTGAAGGTTAACTTTTTTCGAACTTCAACGGTAAAATTTTCACTTACCGGAATTTTGTTTTTCTGTTGCATTCAAAATCGGCTCACAATAGCATCCTTCCATATCAGAAGACCATATCAAGAAATCGTCTATGAAAATGAGATTTGGTTGAGAAATGTTAGCACTGTCTATCGTTATAGCCTGTCCAACAGACGATGTTGGATTGCAATTGCATGGTTTTTTAAGGTCGGCTGTTCTCTTGACTTTTATTCTGTTAGCTGTGGCATGATATTCATAGTTGCGGGCAAAAAATGGGCGAATGTTTGAACCATTCATGTCGGAAATCATCACGCTACAGTTATTTCCAGAAGCCACAGTCCAAATAAGAGACCTACAGATAGAACAAAAATAGTCTTTAATTGAAGGCATATTTATGGCATAAAAAAATTTCATTAGTCATTAAAATGATTACCTTGAAATTGTCTAATATATTTAAAATAAAGGTACTGATTACATTAAATCTTCAGAAAATTCCAAACACGCGCGCAAAAATTTCATTTCCACATCTACATTATTAACATAGTTATTAGCAATTTGATTTTTCCCCGGAAAACATGACTTTGAAGTATTTTTTTTAGTATTATTAACATAGTTATTAGCAATTTTTGAAAAAAAGGTGGGGATATTTCCCCGGAAAACATAACTTTGAAGTATTTTTTTTAGTATTATTAACATAGTTATTAGCAATTTTTGTAAAAAAGAAGGGGATTTTTCCCCGGAAAACATAACTTTGAAGTATTTTTTTTAGAGAGAGGATATTTTTTAAATATTCATAAGTTCTTTGAATCTTTGAGGATATAAAGTAAACTTTTTTAGAATCAGCATGATATACTTAATAAAACTGTGCATCGTCTAAAAATTAATAATTTCTTACAATATATTTTGTCTGCAGGATACATATTTTTCTTTGGCTGTTATCAAAACGAGCCTTTAAAAAGGATCTAATTTATTTAAAAGTAAATAAATGCACAGATCTTCATCTGTGATCGTTGAAATTAATTAATAAACAAAGCATATATGCAAAAAAACTTAAGTTTTTAAAACTTGTGAACATTTGTTTAACATTGTTGTTTAACATTTTTTCAATATTTTTTAAAAAAACGAGCATTTTTCTATTTTTTGAAAATAAATTATTGATTTTCAGTTTAAGTAAGCATGAAAAACTGCTAAAAAATTATTTGTTTTTACTTTCATTTCAAAAAAAGTTATCAGGAAGGCACTGTAACGCATTATTCTGAAAAACAAAGGTGAAGTTATCTTAATCTTTGATGCTGCAAAATAAAAAAGACCTCTAAATTCTAATCCTAGAGAAATTCTGAACAATAATTTTATTTAAAAAAATAAACAAATCCCCATACCCTGAAAACGGCTCAACCTCTAAACTACTAATTACTGCAGAACTGTTGAAAAGCATTTTGGGATAACTATCATAACTCAGGTCAACAGAAAACACTTGACTATTTCTTTTCATTTTGTCAACTTCAGCCCAAAACAGTTGTCTTCCGATCCAATCAACGGCCATGCATGTACCTTCAGAGGATAAATGTTTGATCTGTAATCAATAATCAGGATTAGACTCTCAATCGATAAAAAGACTTCATCACTGAAAGTTAGTTCATCCACTTACCAGAGAAGCATTAGTTCCGTCAATGGACGATCTTAATGCATCGTGTTCCATCCAGAATACTCTTCGCTCTTGAGCAAGGTATGCAATTGCTGCGGGCTGAGTGGCTTTTCCATACAATAATTTTTCTTCGTGTATGTCAAAGTCAGCTACTTTTACACTATCAGACTTAGCAAGAAGTAGCTGTGGTACGGGCCTTTCAACTGAAGCTTGAGCTTCCACTATTACACTTGGCGGTCCTATGCCAGCTTCAGTAATTGCTTCAACCTATTAAGTAAAAGGTTTAGTTTCCTCTAATATTATATAAATATATATTCATATGTACAGTATATAGTACAGTACAGTATAAAAATATATTCATATGTAAAAATACAATTTCATTCATAGGTCTGTTCATCTTCTTTATTTCTATACATAAATATTGAAACAAGTACTTTTTAAATTCTCTTTGAAAATTTAGGATAAAAAATGTTCGAATTATCAAATAACATGAAACTTTAAAAATTAAAAAATGTAATCCAATTGTAAAATTGCACGAAAATTTGGAAAGTTAAAAAAGATAAAAAGTAATCAAAACGATCAATGCAACTTTCTGCTCAGCGACTGACCACATGACTTGCGATTCCACAGAGTTCATGAGCATGTACTCGATAGATCTTATTGAAGTCGAGGATCGAACCCCGGCCTTTCCGGACCGGAGTCCGATCTGGGCTACCACAACTGGACAGATTTGTACAGCAATTGTAGGTTTTAACTTACTGACGTTATGGTTTATCATTGAAGTAATCTTCTGGAGTATAAAAAATAATGAGAATTATGCTAATTTTTAAATATTCTTATCAAAGGCAAAGATACTTCAGAGACTGTATTGTAGTATCTGAATAACAAAAACCACGTTATAGTTTAATTAATATATAATAAAACGTTGTTAAAATACGCCATCTACCTATTTCTGAAATTTCGAAAAACAGGATACTTTTTGAATCAGAATTATTTTAACAAATTCCGAGATATTTACATTAAACTTACAAATACAAATTTACATTATACATACTTGAAAATAATACGTTGTGTTGGGAAGCAAGCCTTTTATTTGGTATTGAAGAAATTTCCCATCTACGAGGAGGTTTGAATCGCATGCAGTCATCTTTTCACCATCTTCAACCATCCAGCAATTTATTTGATAATAACTAATGATTCCATTTTCGTCTTTTGGGGGTGACCATCTGAAGTCTGCAACAATTTCTTGATCACCGTGCAGAGGAGAGGATTTGTGAGTGATAAAAACTCTTGGGTGAATCGGCTGGGACGGAACTGCAAAAAATCACGAACTTAATAAGTAGATGCCTTATGCGATGTTATCATACGCAATTTCTCGTATACAGTGCGCAATACAGTACCCAAAATAACCTTTGATCGGATCTTCATGTTCTAGTAACGGCTCGAAAGGGAGAACTCAAATACGCTAATTAATTAGTGCAAACGCTATTTTCAGTTACGAAATCCGACTCGAAGATATACTTTCTCTGAAATAAACATGCCGCTTTTTCAACGGATTTGAATTTCTGATCTTCCAAATAGCCGCAATCTGGGAAATTGGTTCCAATTGCTAGGTCAGGAGTGCGGTCCAAAGTTTGGAAAGTTTAACGTTAATTTTATTTTTAACATATTTCACCATAACTCGAGAATTTCTTAAGTGAATAGAAAAAAATTTTCTCACAAAATAAATTGTAAGACGAGTAAAAAATAACTTTTAAAAAATTTTATGTACATTGCCATACAAAGTTATATTCTTAAAAATAATGTAAAAAAATTGGATGCTTACAATTTAAAATTTTTTCGATTATTGTCAAATAAAGTAATAAAAAATAATAAATATTTACTGAAAGTTATTTTCTAAGTGGAATTGTCTTTGGATAAACGAACTTGATGTAACTATGTAAAAAAACTCGAGTCACTTAAAAATTCCCGAGATATAGCAAGAGACGCAAAAAATAACATCGACATTAAGTCCTAACTTTGGATAGCTCTCTTGACTAAACTATTAGGACCACATTTCCCAGATTACGGATGCTCCCTATATTTTGGGGGTCAGAAATTCGATTCCATGGAGAGAAAAAAAAGGTATGATTATTCAGAGTAAGTGCTTTTTTGAGCGCGATTTCGCAACTTACAATATCGTTTGCACTAATTAATTTGCATGTTTGAGGTCACCTCCCTGAAACCATTAAGATTGAGTCTTAGAATGCGAAGATCCGATCATTGTAACAGAAGCTATTTAGAGTGGTCCGTTTATTTTTCTGCACACTGTACAACGTAAAAAAATTATCGTATAAAGCATATAAAAATTCGCCTAATGCAATCTATGCAATGTTATGTTATGCAACTAATCCGATGTTAATTAATTCAGCTAATGTAGTGATTATTTATGCAACTTACACTATATTACCTCATGCAATTTATGCAATGTTTCTCTCTGTATAGTGTTTTTTTTTTTTACCATTCACGTTGATCTTCAAATTAAGAAGTACGTATTGTTAAATTTTATGCAATTAGTTTTTCTCCGTTTGAACGACTCGACTTTTGACTCTGTCAAAACGAGAAAGAAATTGAATTATAATTTCCACATTTTTCTCGATTATAAGCAAACAATTCTGGAAATATTGCTTTTATATATGAGTTGCAAGAAACCCTACGTAACCTTCACGCAATTCTTAATACTGCTAAAATTGCTATTAGAAAAGAAACCAAGTTCTTAAATAATACAACAATATAAACTTAGAATTGATATTAAACACGTTATTTTTTAAATTTAAGATTTCAAAACATGTTAAAGTTTTCGATATTCAAAAACCTTCCAAGAAGAAAAAAAGAGAGATAAACAGTGGTGGAATGATATTACAATGGAGTTAAAATAGAGTAACATATCAACAATTTAGAAAACCAGTATAGAATGAAAAAAAACAAATTATGCAATTACCAATATTTTTAAAGATTAGAAAATGTGTTTTTAATGTCCACCTATCCCTTATTGAAAGTTAAGCTTGCAATTGAAAAAAACATATAATAGTTATAGCAATAACAGTGATTCAGAACTATCGTTTTTTGTTTATAAAATATGTTTCTGGTTAAATAGTACATAATAAGTTTAAAAAAAGATATAAAATAAAATTCCATTTACTTGACATAGGCGAATATAATGTGGCGACTGTCAACTTTGATGAAGCCCAATATGTAAAAGCTTGAACTGTCACCGTAAGCAGACTATAAGGTGGTAATCGTTTCATTGTTGGATAAGTAAATATTGTATCATTGGTAATCTGAAAAATGAAATTAGTTTTTAGACATATTAAGGACGCATGCTTTTTAATCACGTGAACAGAAATTTCTTTAATTTTACTCTCTACTTACCAATGTGTAAACTTCATCACCGTCATCTACCTTTATTTCATACAAGACTGTGCCGTAGTTCACAATAGCATCTGGCTGCCACGTGATGTTGAAACAATCATGCGTTCCGTTGACATGAATGTAATCTCCATTAACGGAAGTGGGTACTACCTTGATCGATGTTCTGTCATAATTTTCTGCAAATCGAATTTAATAATTAGAACAAAATTGATACAAATAACTAAAAAGATTATGCAAAAAACCTAATCTGAGTAGCTTTTTAGTGGTAATAAGGCTACAGGGTGTCCCTTACCACTACATTTAACGCGCAATTTTAAAAAAGAAGTAAAACAAAAGTTAAAAAAGAACTAAAAAAAGAATGCACATTAGGATTTTTCAAAATAATATACAGGCAAGGTAAAAACAAAAACGTTATCGAAATCTGACGGAACATTAATGAGGGAGGCAAGACAAAGAATACAAAAACCTGTTTGATTGTGAGAGGAAACAAAAGAGAAGCTAAGAAGTGATTTCTTCTAGAATGTATGTCATAAATTTTATCTGGCAATCAAACTGGTTTTAATATTTCCTTCCCGCTTTCTTTACTGTTGATTGGATGGATTCGAAAAGCGTTTTTGTTTCGTTCTTTCTAAAATATTAACTCGCGACACTTAGTGCACGAACATTTTGAATTCATATATGACAACGTTTTTAAAAATATGCAAGGAAGGGCGGTCATTACTGAACACCTTCCATGAAATTCATACGCATTTTATAAAAAGCAAACAGCATCGAACCTACCTGGGTAGGCATGCAAAGAATTATCGATGATTTCTATTGAAGACAACCCTTCTAAGCCAACGCCTTCCATCTGGGCAAAATTCTTCCCGTTGACATCACTCACAAAGGATTTGTGACTTTCGTGGAAATAAAAAAGTCTGTTGGCAAAATATGAAACTGGTCCATGCCTGTAAAGCAGAAGTTAACGCTTTATCACATAGTTTAAACAGATCATATAAAAATTATTGTTGTATTTTTAATTACATCAATTGTTGCCCATTGAAATAAAAAATTTTACTAAAATGATAGGCTATGTTATTTTAGACGTTGTAGCGACCTGGCCCTCAGAACTCGTAGAGTCCTGCTACTGCTCTATACTATTTGTATTTATTTAATACCTTTTTTTTTAAATTATTTCTTCTAAACTACTTCGTAAAAAACTTAGGATCAAATTACGGTATTAAGTACCGACACTTGAGTGTATCATCCGTAAAAATCCTTTTACATTGTAATACATTATTCCTTAATTTTTACAGTAATATTTATTTAATTAGAGTGATTCAGTGATTTTACGATAACTACTTCTATAAAAATTACTGTAAATCAGATTATTTTCTCTGTAGCATGTTCCAGTACCGTACGCTTTATCTTTATTTCATGTGGAATTTTTTTATTGTGTGTTCAACCAATGCTTTTTCCAATTTTTTAATTTGTGCTTATAAAATTAGTGATTTTAACATAGAAAATATTTTTTTATTTTCTTAACTTATGCATAATTAACCATTTAATATTACTATTTAACATATTAATGGATACAATTAATGAAGATTTACACAAAAATTTTTTATTTTTTTATTGCTCAGCTGACAATCTGATGACATAATAATCCGATCGACAGTTCAAGAGGGTAATGGCGCAGAAGAAATATTAAATAAGGTTTTATTTTAGCATTATGAAGTTTTCTCAATTGAATTACGATTTTTATTAAATATACTCAGCAGTATCTTTAGGAGCGTGTAAAATACACCGTAACTTCAAACTACAGACGATAATGTTTCGGGTATTTTTCAATCATAACTTGAGGAAATAAGGAACAAAATTTATACATTTATGAAAAAAATTGTAAGTGCTTGCGATCGTATACTTACAAACCATCCAGAGATAGTGATCCAAGTATTTCTGGTTCAGTTGGATTGCATTGATTAGTGGTGTCCACCATGCAAGCTCGGTACATTATGGATCCCTCATAACTTCTGACCATCCAATAAACATTTTTCTTGTCAAAATCTAGGCTTATTCCCATCACTGAAAGAATAAACGAAATATATAAGAAATTGAAAAAAAAGTGATTTAATCTTGAACTGTTACATCGAACCTTAAGCCATAAGTTCAATGAAGCAGTGAAATGGTGTTAAATCTGACCTAATTAAATTATATACTCTATTTGTATGAAAAAACTTAACTGTGTGTGATGTAACGCTATAGAAAAAGCCATTTGTCGAAGCAATAGCTAACGCTATAGTCATAGTCGGCAGTGTAATTACGAAATAGTAACTTGTCTTTAAGTTTAAGAAAATTTAAATTCCTCGAAAAAAATGCCAAATAGTTTAATTTTTTTCAATGGCAATTCTCTTGAATTAGAATGTCTAATTCTCAATTAGATTAATGTAGATAACTAAAATTTAGCCAATAAATATAAAAGTTGTTGATTCAATTGACGAATGTAATTTAATAACTAACTTGGATATTTAAATAAAAAGACATGCATCGTTTAAAATAATTTATATTAAAAGTAATTAATTTCAGAAAAATAAATTAAGTTGTAATTTAAAATCAAAACTACCATTCTAAATTTGAGACTACCATTTATTGATACTACAATGAAAAACTACCATTCTCTCTTAGACAACATTCGACAACAGAAATCCTAAATATATCAAAGAAGTAATAACTACTGTTGAAAATGTAATAGTTTAACAAAAACCGAATAAACATGTTGGTTAAATATATATATTGTATGTTTTTGGACAAAGTAAAAGTAAGCTAAAATTTTAATGGAGCTCTTTGCAATCGATTGTTACAACATTTGTCGAATTTTATTATACATTTAAAATAAAAATGTCAGATCAGAAGATGTTTAAATTTTTACCATGTTTTCCAGAGAAGAGTGCATTTTTTAAATAAACAAAATGATCCATTCCATTTAAACGAGAACGCTCAACTGTATGCGATGTAGCCCAATAGAGATAGCCGTTTGTCGAATCAATAGCTATTGCTTTTGCCATTGTTAGGATAGGAACAGGCTCCGCTTGGCTACCATCGATGTTTGAGCGGAAGATCTGAAAATAGGCGAAAAAAAAGGATTTAAATAAATTTATTGGCTAATTAATAAGAATTGGAATTGAATTCATAAGGAAAATATAAGTTTCTTGGTTAAAAACATTGGTATGAAAAATTCAAAATAAGTTAAGTTCATCTAACGCAAGAGTGGGCGAAAAATATTTTGTTCAACTTTGCCAGCATTAAAGTCCATTACAAATAACATACATAAAACAGTTTTGCGTGCACATACTTTTAACAATTAAATAAAAAAAAATTTCCCGTCTAAAAATTTTTTTATGTCAAAGTAAATTTTTTGGGGATTGCAACTATGAACCATTATTGGTATTTTGAACAATTATACCATGAATTTTACTGAAACCTAAATAAGGTGTTAAATTGACTCATGTTTCTATTGAACTATATGCAGTATGAAATTTCAAGTCACGTTAAAGCTGCTGTAGTTGTAGTTCATTTACGTCGCACTAGAGCTGCACAATGGGCTATTTGCGACGGTCTGGGAAACATCCCTGAGGATGATCCGAAGACATGCCATCATAATTTAAATCCTCTGCAGAGGGGATGGCACCCCCAATTCGGTATCCCAACGACCTGCACGCGAAGTCGAGCATTTTACGGTAGAACAATTCAACGAGGACCAGTACCGCACACCCTCGATCCCTACGCAGAATGATCCATGTGGTCACCCAACCTCACACTGACTGCAGCCAGTGGAGCTTGACTTCGGTGATCTGCTGGAAATCGTGTCTTAACGATTAGTCACCAGTCGCGGGACCAAGTCACGTTGAAACATAATATAATTCAAATTTAAAGCTACCTTAATTCTATTGTACTTTTTAAGCTTGAGTATTATGGTTCAAATTACCGATCATGTGGTTCCCTAATGAACTAGCTGATGTGTTTGTGTGCCCAAGTTTATGAAAAATCAAAATGATGAATAATAATTAAACTTGGCCCCGTATTATGATTGCAACTAATTTTAACGATATTATGATATAGCGTAGAATTTATCATTGTACAACTGAATTATCTTTTCAATATTTATAAATGCTGATTAAATTATAAAATTCGTTCAAACTATTTCACTTGTTAAACAATTGTAAGCCACGAAGCCTATCAACTTTTTTTCCCTTGCAATTTCATGCAATATTTGGATAAACAATTTTGAAAGTATGTACAAGCTAAAATTGACATACCATTTGTTGAGTTGGACTTGACCAATATAGTTTAGGTGCAAACCATTCAATTGCTATACTTGATGCTAAAGTTATATTTTGTAGCCTCGTTAAACCATCAAGTTTATTATATAAATAAACGTAAGAAGTGTTGGTGTTGATGAACAAAGAATGGTCAAACCAGCAAATATCTAGGTTAAAAATAAAATAAAACATATAATAAATATTATCAAATATATATATTAATCGTAATAGATGAATCTCCTGCGGCACATAAATAATTGAGCTGTATTTCTGTGATCTCCGTTGGCAATTACTATTAACTATTTTGGAATCAATCACTGACCATTACACACTATGTTTTTGATGACAGAAATTCCACAGTTGAAAGAAATTGAAAGAGGAAATAAAACTATAGCGATTTGGGTAATGTACATTATATTCTAATTTAAGTTCTATTTTAATGAATAAAATTACTCTAATTTATTTATTTATAAAAAGAAATTAAACGAATTGCGGTCCACTCATTTTATAAATAAATGTATCATAAAAAGAAATGACTGGTAATATTAGGATGACATTGTTCAGTACAAAGCTTACGTTATGCTAACAAATTTATTAAACTAATTTTAAAAACAACTTGAAAACATACCTAGCTATTAGTTCTAAACAATACAAGAAGGAAAAACAAAAATATATTTTTTTTATTTATTAATTAAAAAATTGTAGAGCTAATTGGATGCTTGTATATCTGAAAATAGACGATCACTGACACACAGGCACTTGACCTATGACCTCAGCGCCAGATGATCGTTTACAAACAAGATGGCGTGCTAAAATCCAGCTAAATTTCTCCACACGAGTTAGAATGTTAATTGACGCGAAGTTAATTAAATACAACGCAGCATCGTATAGCAAATTTGTTAAGATATAATTCTTTATCGTCAACGTATTTTATTTAACTTAGATTTATTATTTGTTTACATATTTTATTGTAATCATTATATATTGTTGCTTTGTCTTGTAACTTCGACGTTTGTTTACGTTTTACATGGCTTCGTGCCTGTCTTTGTGTTAAATAGCAAAAATATATAGTAATATATACAATATATAGAAATATACAGAATTATAGAGTATAGAGAAATATATAGAACTGAAATCTTTGTGCAAGAATCGTTATGAAAGAATATAGAATGTGCTGCTTAAGAGAATTGATACTTCCCAGGCTTCGCTTACTGGTATTTAATAAAGGCACTTGCAGGTATCCCATTTTAACAAATAACATCCTGCTGATGCTTACATTTTATTCGATTAATCAAATCTGCGGTCACATCAGATCACATTTTAAAATGTCCATTGATGATTTAATTGCATAACAAAAGTTGTAGGCTAAATATGTAAATTTGTGTCAAAGAAAGTTCCCATTTTATATGAGAACCAATCAAAGGTCTCCCAATACGAGTTGGCGTGCGGAAAGTAAGTGAGAGCAAATCAAACCGGTAAAATTCATTCCATTGATTTAAGGGAAGAGAGCAATGAAAGGCGAAGCAAAAGAAAAATCGATTGTATATACACACCTTATTTGGCGTATTATCGAAAATAAATAAATATATAACTAATTGAAAGAGCTTTCTATCATAGTGAACCAAAGAAACAAAATTGTATGCAAGTTTGGAATTCTCGCCAAAAGCTCATATTTCAGGCGCTATGAAAAAGTGAACTCTTCCACTAAGCTTTCTCGTCACTCGCTAACTTCGCCTTAGTTGAATAATTCTGGGAACTCATGTTGTTCACTTTGCAAATAGAATCATTTAATGGCTGCATATTCATAAAAATATTAAGCGTATTGTCTTTACAAAAAAAAATCAATTAATTATGAATTGAAAATATGTTAATTTAAGTATTCACAAGCGATATTTGCCAATATTTAAAATGACATGTTTTATTTAGAAATACTTTTTTTTTGCTATTTATAGTTTCATGTTTACCTGTTATATGTGCGTTATTAAGATTTATTTTGGGCACAAGCAGTTCAACACCTTCTCCAACAAAATCAGATTTAAGTAATCCTTCTTGAGCACCCCATAGAATATAAGGAGAAGAATGTTCAGCTGTAAGAAATTTAAAACAATGTAATTATAAAAACCAATAATGAATAATAAGCATAGGAAAATATGTAATTAAATTTATCGAAATATTGTTATAATTTCGGATATATTTTTTTAAAAAATTGCTTAAGTCAATTTGATTACGTTCGTTATCGTTCTACCACCGTTGCTGAACAGCTGTTATGTATAAGATTGTGGTTATCAATGTCCAATTCAGCAGCTTATAACTTTGGACTCACCTTAGAAGACTGGGAAATTCCTAGATAAAGCGGTGTCGATCAGATTTTCCTTTGCAAGCGTTTTTTTAAGTATAACTAACTCACATTTGCGTTACAAGGAGGGGAAAACCGCCTAAACATATTAACGGTTAGCCAGATAATAAATGGGATTCTAATACCTGATTCGTCTACGGCTGGTGATATATGACGTCATCACTATGGTCGGAGAGAGCAGCTGAGATCAGTCTTATAGCTGCAACCAATAACTAAGTTTTAATTTTCGAGCAAAATTATTATTAATCTTCTTTATGCTTCTATCATTCTTAATGTTTCAAATCCAATAAAAAAGACTTTTTCCATAAGGAACTTATTTGACAAAATTTTGTTCACACTACTGTTTGACAGAGAGCTAGAATACAGAGAAAACAAAATTCTCGATTATAATAAAATTGAAATCGAAACTATTCCACTCTTTCGTTGGCATGATTGAATAATATCCAATTTAAAAGCAGCAATCCTTTCTTTCATAGTGGCAATTTCTTCCGCAGATTGGGAAACAAAGACACAAACCAATAAGGAATAAATGAGAATATCGGCAACACTTCGACACGGCAATTCATTAACTAGGTAGCTTTATTGAGAAGATCAGTATACGCATCTTGGTACAAAAATAATTTACATACTAAGATTTCTTGAGCCACAAGATTCTCAGTAGGATAAATACATAACTGAATAGAAAGTTTTAGTTTATGGTGTGCCTCAATAAACAAGTTTAGAAACACTGAATGACTTCTCCTCAGTGGATCGCAAATGTTCAGGGATGGCAATCTACTGATGAAAATTTACTTAAATTGCATTTAGATGGATTTTAATTATGACGCTTCGAATGCAGCAGAAATATTAAATGATATTGATTAGATTATAAGAATTTTTAGAAGAAGAGCAAACTGAATTCCTGTTTTCATTCGGGGTAAAATAAATAAATAAGTAATCAATAAATCGGTATTCATAAGCGCTACGAAATCAGGCCCAAAACTGATAAACATAACCATCACTATTAATAAAGCTAAAATAATTCCAATTATTTATTTATTTATTATTTTTTGCCCTTTTCGGTGGTATATTGAATATAATTTGAAATGAGTTTATTGCTCCAGACCAACTAACGATAGTCAGAATTCATCACTGTGTTATAGAATCTTTTTGCAAACAAACAGTTCTGTAATAAAATTAGAATAAATTAAGAGAGAAATACATACATTTTTTGAGAGTCATTCCTCGAAATTCAGATGACCATGGACCTTTACCACGTGTGCTGTAAGCTCTAACTTTTACTGAATATGTAGTATTCGGGCAAAGATTTTTGATTGCATAAATTGTATCGTTAATTAAGGCTTTCACGTGTTCATTTCTTGATGTATCTGTTAGTGAAACTTCGTAAGACCATTTCCTCCACGATCCTTTGCCTAAATTCCAAAAATAAAAAATAAAAAATTATGAAAGATAAAATTTTTGTGATTAACAGAAACAGTGCTACAGTTTTACAATTTGTGTTTTGAAAGATGACACGCCGTCTATAATTTATACAGGGTGTCCTTTAATGACCACCTTTAATTTATATTTTTAGAGCCATTAGTCAAAAACGTTTACACGTTAGGGTCACATAATAATATTTAAGAAAGGTATAAGAAAAACGCTCTTGAAATCTAAAGTATCATTAATAAGGCAGACGAGCCTGAAAACATCAAAATCAGTTTAATTACTAGATGAAACAGTTTAACTTGTATTGATATTTTCATGTGATCTTTATTGATTCTATAGATTTCGCTAACGTTTTATTGTCTTCTAGTTTAAATAGAAAATTGCAACTCTAATGTGTAAAATTATTTCACAGTATTAAAAAGGATTTGAAAAATATATAGAAAAGTTGGCCATTACAAAACGCCCTGCTTAACAAAAGATAAACTGAACCAGTGGTATCCAACTTTTTCTTTCATCATGACAACAAACAACCAATTTTAAGGTGTGAAAGTCTTCTTGTACCACATAAGAAAATATGTTCATGAACTCAAGAGTGATAACTAAAAAGTTAAATTATGCTTATTACTACAGCATGCTTATAAATATTAATGGAGCATTTTATACAATACTACTGATTAAAACTGAAACGAAACAAAATTCTACGAACCGAATTAGAAACGAAATTCTAGGTTAAAGAGCTGGTGAAATATTAGGATTGTTTCCAATATTAATTCTTATTATAGTATTAGGTTTTATACCATTTCATAGTAATGATTACAAAAGTTTTACTTCAACTGTTATTAATATAATTTTTTTAATACTCCGAATCAAATATCTTGATTCTTTACATAGCTTTCGAGTTTGTTTTTAGTATTGTTATTTTTTTATGAATAATTAGTACTACGCATGTCACTTGATGGGAACTTTTTATGTATAAAAGATAGAGAAAAACTATTTTCTTAACGTTTTGTTTAAGAGGTGAGATAGAATTCCGTCAAATTCCTGGTTTCTTCCAAAAAACGAAATTCAAAAAGTTTATACACTATTAGTAGAATTTTTTTTCTTGAAATGAGCTGTGGAAAGATTCAAGTGTGGAGGAAAGCGTATTTTTTTAAACTAAAATACATAAAATATTCCCCTCATATGGCTAATTCTTGGTAAAAATATGGCAGCTCTTGGTAAAAAATACTTTTTCGATAATTTTAATGCGGCCAAAAATGTAAACGGAAAAAAGCATCAATTTAAAAACTCGTGTAACAATAATATCTTTTTAGATAAAAAAAAATATCAATACTTTGAACAAATATCCCAATTTTTGCAGTCAGAGTACAGAAATAGGGGTCAGAAAAATTTTATATTCGTGTAGAAGATATTTCTCCTTCTTATAAAACTTTGAGTATATTATTTTAATCTGTTTAGACATCTTTTAAGCAAATAACAGAAGCACGACATTTACAGAATTCGACAGTGGCTTAATCTCTAAATAGTATAGTAACAAGAAGAAAAAAAAACTTACCTTGACCACTCAATAATCTTGGACTAATCCATTTGATTTTCGCAGTATTGCTCCCAAACAAACTTTCAACAGACTCAACTGGGTTGAGGGGGACGGGATAAGGCTGATAATCTGGATGGTAAACATTCAAAGCTGAGAAGGGACCGTTTCCAACAAAATACACATTTTGATAATATTTATCTTCCATCTTGTGGTATTCTTCTCCAAACAAATCATTTCCTGTTGTCCAGTAAAGCAAGTCGTGATGGATGGCTATGCTTTTGACATTTCTGTACTGAGGTGTCTGTGAATTCTCACGAATGTCTGTCACATCGTTGCCGTCGAGAGCGATTGAAACAACAGTGTTGTTAGAAGAAGATGGTAGGATGAGGCGAAAGTTTTTATGGTCTACTGCGAACGCTGACAAATAGTTGTCGTTTACTATTAGTTGAGCTTTGTCGAAGTCGACGCATCCGCTTTCGAATTGGACTAAATCTACTCTGTATAAGCCGCCATTCAGTGATCCATTTGACGCGATGAAGTATAAGTATCTATGATTAAAAGGGAAGATTTAGTTGCATTGCTATAAAAAAAACTAAACTATCATAATTAACATTACGATTTAACTTTATCCAAACCAGGCTTAAAGCCCTAATCATAACAATTAATACTAAAAAAGTGCAAAAAAAATTCTCAATATTTTTTTGCTTATAAAAAGCTGTAAAAATTAACTGGTAATGCCAATAATATAGTAAAAATGCATTTTTCAATCAATTCAAACATGTATTTGAAGTTTAAACTGAAATATACTTTTCAAATTATACTTATTACTAACTACTACAATTAGATACTAAATTACCTTATTATATTAATAAACATTTTTAAAAACAAATGAGTGTAAACTCATGCTTGAATAGTACATTAAAATGTTAGTTTTTTATTTACTATTAGGTCTCAAAAACATAACTGGATAATGATCAATCAATTCAAATAGTAATTTCCTGATAATGAGTCACTTTCCTAATATTTTTAGGTAGAAACACGGATTTAAAGTCAGTTCATTTTCATGTTTTAGTGCATTTTGATCAGAAAATGCTTTCAGTTTTCCCCAATCTAATATCTTTATTAATTATAATTATTTGTAGCCTCAACTCGTCGGTGATTTTTCGGATCATGTGTATTTTTAAACGTTATAAAAGAGAATTTATATATGAACTTAGACTATCAAAAATGGAGAATCTCCAAAAGTAAGTTACACGAAAAGCTAGTAAAGTAAATTTTGTTCGTAAATTCAGCAAAAAATAATTTTACAAAATCAAATGTCAGAATTTCAACAATTTTATCTTCAAAATGGTTATAAGCGCAAAAACTTTATTTTTAGAGATTTCTGATTGAATATTTTTACTATAATTTTATATTTTGAAGAAAATTAACTTACTTGGTAGTTTTAAAAGGAAAATTACAAAATAATTAGTAAGAGTAAATTACACTAGGAAGTAGGTTAGAAATAACTCTTGCAAAACTTTTTTTCACTTAACTAGATTGATTTAACTCACCCATTTAATGGATCCACATGCATATCTTTAGCTTTATGTTTCATATTTGCCAATGCTATTTCACAATTGATTCCCTTAATGTCACATCGAGATATCTAAATAATAAGTAAATAGAAATATTTCTGATTATGAGTTTTAGATAAAAAAAATTAACAAAAATGTGAAATGAAGCAAAACTATTTTGAAGTGAACCAATCATGTCAATCACGCAAGAGTACACCAACTAGTATCATACCAATTATAAATAAGCCATTTAGTACCCTAATCAATTAAGTAGTATTATGTAAATTATATACGAGTGTATCAATTAATCATCTACATACCACATTCATCATACCACATTTGTCAAAATGAAATTTACACACTAAATTTGTCTCATCGATCTAGTTGAATTAGCTATTGACATAAAACAGAATAATTTAATCAGAGGTTAATAAAACCCTGATAATTGAAACCATATTATTGTAAATGTTGTAAATTTACTACTGTTGCTGTAGATGAGTTTTAAGATAAAGGTAATTGAAAACTAAATTACTGTTCAGATTTTCAGTTTAATACTGGTTCTGGAAGTCAATAATCAGATTATTAAATTTGGAAATAAAATTACAGTTAATGTTTAAATTTATACCTGTTGCTGTATACCAGCATTAAAATAATTGTAACTTAAAAAAAACAGTTGTAAGCGAGTACATCATAACTCAACCATGGCCAAGTACCCAGCCATATTTTTAGGTCTCTGTGTTTCAACAGCCATGGTAGGAATGTTACGTAATTTTGACCCTGGTCAAACGACGTGGACAGCGCTTGAGCAGGCACCCCTTACTCGAAACTTCCACACTACAACCAACGAGAGGACTTTCAGCCACGACAGATTTAACGTGCACCTTGCCACGTTGCACGCCGGTTATTTTGTCGGCCACCAGGATAACTCACAACCCTCATCTCTTTAACCGGTGATGTGAGTGACGCTTTAACTAACTGCATCAATATCTACAAGTACCTATGCGAGTGCTACAATATCTACAAGTATCATATGCGACCTTATCATTTAGTATTATACGAAATCAAATAAAAAGTGCATCAACTAGTATTATACCAATCATGCACGAGTATATAAATTAGTATCATACCAATCAAGTAAGATTATGTCAAATAATAGTGAAAATAGTTATGAAATAATTTTTACTTGTTTTTCCTCAGCTAAATATAGTTTATTGTTCAGCCAATCAAATGTGAGTTTAGTTGGGAGATTCGGACTTGAGTTAATGATCTTTTTTATTCTGTTTGCTCCCCTTAAATCTACCATATAAACGTTTCCTGTAGAATCAGAGACGAAAAATAGATTTCGCTGAAGATTTAAAGCAATACCTATAAATAAAAGAAAATATCGTTTTAATTCGAAAGTACGCTAGAGATAAAATAGTTTTTTTATCGTAAATTTTTAGAAGAAAAAAATAATTTAAAAGTACCTGTGATGTATGCTGATTCATTACGAACTTTATACAAAACATGAGCATCATCGAGAATGCGTAATCCTTGTTTTAAAACACTGCGCTCTGTTCCAAAAATTAGGAACGCAGGAGGGTGATGTTCACCTAAATATTAATAAAAAAATAAAAATAATTAAAGTATAGAAAATAACAGTTCGTAAATTACTTTATAATAAGTGTGTCCTATTACCATATAGCCACTTAACACTAATTTAATTACCATTAAATAATTTAACCATATAATTAACACATAATAATTTTATCACCATATAAGTTTGCCATAAACACATTTGTCAAAATGAAATTTATACACTAAATTTGTCTCAACGATCTAGTTGAAGAAGCTATTGACATAAAACAGAATAATTTAATCAATGGTCAATTAAATCCTGATAATTGAAAACATATTATTGTAAATGTTTTAAATTTATTACTGTTGCTGTAACAGGAGTTTTAAGATAAAGGAAATTGGAAACAAAATTATTGCTCATGTTTTCAGTTTAATACTGGATCTGGACGGCAATATTCAAATTATTAAAGTTGGAAATAAAATTACAGTTAATGTTTTCAATTTATATCTGTTGCTGTATACCAGCATTAAAAAAATTGTAACTTAAGAAGACTATTGAAAATATTTTAAATTGATTACGTTTTCTGTATGCTAGTATATAATTCCAGATGATCGGAAGCAAAATTATTGGAAATGTAATGAATTTATTATTGTTGCGAGTTTATTTGAAAATTATTAAAATAGGAAATAAAATGATGTTTTAAATTTATTTCTATCGCTGTATGTCAGCATTAACGCTATGATAATAGAAAACAAATTGTTGTTAGCATTTTAAATTTGCTGTTAGAGTACGGAAATTTTAAAATCAGGATAACTAAAAAAGAAATGATTTTGAATGCTTAAATTTGGTATTGCTGCAATGGATTTGTTTAACATAAATATAAATTTTAAACAATAAAAGTTATTATCTGAACTCAATTGTTCAATTCATGAATTATATTATTAAAATTAAATTTAATTCTCATATTTTTTGAGAATTAAAAAACGCTGTTAATTATCTTCATATAAATTCGAAATTTATAACCAAAATATCCCTCTCTAAAGCGTACTAAAATTATGCATAATTAATCCATCATGCATAATTAATGCTAAATTTATAATTTTGGCTATTAGAATATTTCATCTTCTAATGACAAAAGGTTAATTTAAGGTCAGGAAGTATAGAGTATGAATCATGCTTTTAATAGTACTTTTGTTGAATTTTATTAATATATTCAAATAATTTAATTTATGAAAATTTGCATTTATTTAAAACTTAACAAAGAAACATTCAAACCACTGATTTCATGCATTAGAATAAAATAACTAAAACGTACGAAGTACAATTACTCGCTTGCTTATTTCTAAAAAGATTTAAAATAATCCATTTTTGCTAAAAACTTGTTTGAAGCAATCCATTTTTTGTGTTTAAAATTATTTTAAATGCTTTCGTTGTTAAAAACACGAACTAGAACTGATTAAAACACAACTCTATTTGTAAAAAACTTCCAATACCAACGTTAAAAAACTTAACAACTTTTAATTATTTTAAACATAACAGTGCTAACAATAAAGAACATCATAACCAAGAACGAAACAGAAAAATATCAGTGGCGTAACTGGATCACCCATCTCTTTTTAATTTATTGTCGTTTTCAAATAAATGATCTAGTTCATCGCTTTTAACATTCGTAAACATTAAAATACTTACTGGACGTCTCTTTTGACAATGTTGTGACATTCCGTTCGTCCATGGGTCCTTCGCCCATTGAATTCCTTATACTTAACAAAACTTTATATGTTGTATTTTCTTTCAAACCATTTATCATGTAGTGCAATCCATCTGATGTATCAGAAATATCCTGATGGAAAGAAACAGAAATATTAATTCATTAATGACTAAAACAATAACAGAAAAGAAAGTTCGATAACATAAAATGTGTGATGCAAGAGTGACTTGGACGAAAAATAAGTTACATATGATTAAATGAATAATGCAAGTTGAACTTAAAATTGTTAAAAAAAAGTTTGAATTGATTGTTGAAAATGAATTTTAATAACTACGCCAGACCGATATTGCATAGTCTTTTCCAGACTCTCTTATGAAGAAAGTAATTTGGCTAGGCTAACAGAAACCCAGATTTTAGAACGTTAACCACTCATTATAGTTTATAAATATTAAATTTTGAAATTTGTGAAAACGGAAGAATTATTTTAACAACTAACAAGAGATTATTTGAATAAAAATATTATTTAAAGCAAAAACTGTAATTTATATCCTTATATAAATTTATTTAATACATAAAGGAATATAATGCATAAAGAATATAATATAATATAACAACATATTCATGACTAGGGATGCGTCAAAATCTCTTGTATCGAAACGTTTCATGAATTAAAAATCTCTTGAAAGTATCTAAAAAATGAAGATGCCCAGATTTAACAGATATCAAAATGAATAGTACAAGAACAATTTTAAAAAATTCCCTGATAAAAAAATTTAAACATTCGTGTATCACTCATCATTTAAACATTAATCGTTTAATTATTATCATTTAAACATTCGTGTACAACAAAAGGAAGCCTTCAGTTCATAATAGTATAAAATCGTTTGCTAATTATAAAAGTAAAAATCATTTGTGATAATCTATCTTTCGCTGATTAAATTTTGTGAAAAACTGTACTTAAAATATCGTCTGCTATTTAAGAGTGAACAGTATGATAGTTTGTGAAACATGATGCTTTTATTATACTAATTTCATATTATAAATACACCGTGTTAAATTGTTTAATAATTCCATACTGATGATTATTACGTGAAATTATTTCTTATAGAATAATAAAAAGATCTTCAAGTTTAGTTTTGCCAACATTTGAGGAAATAATTCTGTGAATTATAAAAGAGTTGCTCATTCGTGACTAATAAAAACGTTTGACTTAAATTAACCTTTTCTTTACTTTCGAAAGAACTTTTCAAAATGGAGTCGAACCAAGGATCCATTTAGGTAATATAAAAATTATCACTATTCATACATAAATGTGTCTCGTACTATTTGTTATCATACTGCCTCGTTAATGAAAAATATTTAAAATTATTATTTCATTGTCTTAGGAATTTAATTGAAATGTAATTGTATTTGTAATTGAGTAATGTTAAAGCTACAATCTATTTATCTAATAATGCAAATAGTATTTCTATATTTAAGGTACTATAGTGTTAATTAATAATTTTATTGAATGCTATACCTATTCCAAGCAATAAATTTTCTAATAAATTCAATTAAACAAATTATTGATAAAATTCAGTGAAATCAGTGAATGGGATGCCGCAAGCGACGCAGAGTCGGTATATCGATCTTGATTGGTTGTTAAAACGTGTCATTTGTTTACATTAGCAACTGTTCTTTCCATTCTATTTCAAGAAAGACAAATGCGTTAAGTATCAATTCTCTTAAGTGATACATTAAGGTTTATACTTTATACTTATTCATTAAATAAAGTATACGAGTACTATTTAGAAAAGTGGCATTTTCTATAGAGTTTCCTTTACTCGAAAAAGTTTATAAATGAATTTCAAATTTGAAAATAGAAAGAAAACTTAGGTGTCTAGCTCTCGCAAAAGAACAGTTTAAAACAATTTATTAAAATTGTAAAAATAAAAATTCAATAAACACACTACACTAAACTGAAATCAAATATTCTATGTTTAGTATGAAAAAAATGTTTGGAGAACTGTCCATAAGCCCCACAAATTACTTTTAATACACTTCGATTTGGCATGCATGCTCTAAAGGTATTATTGATTCATGTTATTATATTTCCATTCCCATTATAATATTATATTATTGTTATTAATTCATAGTGTTCATTTTTTATTTCTCTTATTCTTTATTTAAATTTAAGGAAACTTTAAAAATCGGTAATTTCGAAAACTATTCTCATTTCTTAAACACACCTGACAGAATAAACAATTAATGAATTGTGAACTTTTGCAAGTGTTTCATTTTGTAACACTCTATGATTTCAAAAAAAAATTAAAGTGTACTCCTTAAAAAATCCCAGGTCAAATTGCTGTGAAAAGTACAGCCCCTTTGGATGCATCATCCGAAATATCCATTTTTACCGCAAAATATTATACCGTAAATTTACAAGAAATAGAACAAAATAGCCTAAATTCTTACCTTAATCATAATGTTTCCACTGGGGTATTCGTATATGTACAATACATAAGATAAAATAGGTCCGTTGGGATATGGAGGTGGGTCAAAACTTAAGGACACACGACTAGGACTCACTACAGTTAAGCACGTAATCACAGGAGCTGTAGAGGGAGCTGAAAATAGTGATAATATTAAAAATTTATTGAAGTATAAAACTTAACTTACATACTATATCTATAGCTTATATTTACTTAAAAAATAGGACGATCTCTTTTCTTACTTTAAAATAATAAAATTGCAAATGATTATTATAATTTTAGAAAATTAAAAAAAATTTTTTTTATCGTAAATAGAACAACGGATAAGACTTGCTTTTGTTTTTCCTCACTTCAAAATTCAAGTGATGCTGAAACTGATTATTGCTTATACATTTATAATGATTGTTTATTCATGATTTTTCGAATTTAAAACAAATTGTCTCAGAAATTGCATGAAATTTCGAATTCATCGTTCGGAATTCGTAAAAATTTCCATAGATTATTTAATATTTTTTAAAATCAACAAAGGAATAAGAAAGGCATACATTTTAGAATTTCTCAAACACCAATACACGGCTAGAATTTTCATTCTAAAATTTCCTTGCAAAATAACCGGTTGCAGTCTGCCAGTTCCCTTTGAAGCCATTTACATCTAGTATGGATTCAAAACCATATAAATGAAATTGAAATGGTTAATTGTTAGGCTTTTCCTTAGGTAATGGACATTCTCCTACAACTTTACTCTTTGGAGTTAAGTTGCGGATGAGATGTGTTTTGTCAAGGATACCGTGGAATCTAGTTTATCTAGTGGTGTCTTCTATCACAAAAGATGGGATATACTAGACATTCTTGCGAAAGCAACGTTGTGTTGTTGACATCTTTGCGTGAATGAGAGTTTCGTATACCAATAGATTAGGATTACCAATAGAGTAGTGCAGGACATTGGAAACTTCTCATATTTTTAAGAAATAGTGGAAATATTGTAATGTCAACACTGAAATACAAACGCCCCGTTCAGCCGGTCATGCGAAAGACAAATTTGCCTTCTCGGCTAAAAT
The DNA here is from genome assembly GCF_043381705.1 of Parasteatoda tepidariorum. Lineage (NCBI taxonomy): Eukaryota > Metazoa > Arthropoda > Arachnida > Araneae > Theridiidae > Parasteatoda > Parasteatoda tepidariorum. The sequence continues at coordinate 57,193,774 of NC_092205.1, forward strand.
GTTTACCACACACTTATCATTATAAAATTACTCGACACACTCCGCTCTGTTAGACATCTGATGATGGAAAAAAATATATGAATCCGTTATCCTTTTCACATGGCACAGCTCCTAGCTTTCGAAAAACGTGTGCTTCATTCTTATTGGCTGTGAGTCTAGTTGGCTCATTAAAATACCGTTTGCTTAACAGTATTAGTTTCACAACTATATAGAACCAGAACGGTTAATAGTTATAGTTAAAACTATATAATAGAAGAAAAAGGAGAAGATTTAAAGCGTTAAATAAAATATTATCTACCTCCATAAGGTAATGTTGATATGACAATACTCTCTTCCGAAAACAAAGGAGGATAATTCTTCAGTAATATCCATGCAACACGAAATCTGTACTTTGTATAAGGATGTAAGTTTTCAACATTGAGATAGTTATCCTTCAATAAATGAATAGGATCGTAGTATTCCCAATCGGTCTGGTGCGATCCATCTTTGCGCCACTGCACAAGGTATGAGATATTACGATACTGACTCGGCACCCAACGAATCGTGATGGAACTGTTTGTGCGGGTTTCAGCGACAAGGTATGGTTGAGCAGGAGTTCCAAATTCATCTAAATATAATATCAAGTATTAATACACATAATATACAGATGATGCATACACATTTAAATAAAACGAAAAGAAAAAGTATTTGAGGTTTACAAGAATAATAATATATGACGACATGGAAATAAAACTCTATTATAAAATTAAAAATTCATAGAAGGAATAATCCCATATTAAGAATGTTCCGTACTAAATTTGAAAAATATGCAATAAAATGTTAACTAGGTTAAAGCTAGATTTTTAAGTTCTGAACAATAATTTATAAATCATTATATTCGTGTAGAACAACATTCGTGTAGAACAACATCTTCTAAATCTCTCTCTCTCTCTCTCTCTCTCTTTTTTTTCCGAGACGGAATGTCCCNGTATGATAGGAAAAAGCAGCCCAAATCATTATGGAGCCACCACCAGTTTGCACAACCACTAGTTGACAACTTGGTTTCATGACTCCGTTGTAAATACACCTCCAACACCTTGAGTAAAACTAAATATGTTTTTAAACGAAATCAACAAAAGAAAAACTTACTGTAACAATATTTCATCACATGTTTGATAATATTATTTTTGATCTTATTTTAAATTTATTTTCCTGCATAGATAGTACGGTTAAGAGATTGCAGAATTAAAAGTCTTGTATTGTTATATCTTTAATGCAGCTACTGCAATAACATATAAATTCATAAAAGCATAAAGACTCTTTAAATAAATATCCAAATCAAAAATTTCCTCTTAATTTATTAATTTCCATTAAAAATAATGCATATCTTTTTTCGTCTGTTGATCTATTGGGCTTCACGGAGGAACAAAAATCTGGTAAAATTACCATACTGTATGGTAATGACATTTCTGGTAATACAAACCATAATTCTAGCAGTAATAATTCTTGAATGCAAACAATTAATAATTATTACCTTTCATAGCTTTCATGTACAAATTGATAGCTATACTGCATCCACGGACACAATATAATCCCTGAAAGGAAAATAATATTGAAAGCATTTGTCTTATCCAATATTTCACAGGTTAAATTATTCTTAGGTACTTAATTTAAGATATAAATGTAAGATTAAGATTAAAGGTACTTAGTTTAAGATATAATAAATGATGAATTTTAAATTAGAATTGCTATTAAATAAAGCAGAAATTTATAAAAGAGATTTCAGCACTTATGCTGGATGCATAACTTCAAGTTTGCATTTTCCAGCTTATTACTACAACATTTTTCATATAAAATATATTTATTATTATTTATAATATTTATTATTACAGTAAAAGGTCAACAATCATAACTTTATTTATAACTCACTAAAATATATAATGGATAGTTTTAATTTATTTAATAAGTATAATAAAAAAAATATTGATTTAAATAAAACTTACCATTTTGCTATTGAAGCCCTGCTTATTTTCTTCCTAAAGAAAAAATAGCTTGTCCATAAAATATTTTTCAATTAATAATTTTTGAGAAAAGTTCAAAAATCAAGTGAATAGAAATATTTTGAATGTGTGAAATTTTTCCACATAACAGAATATATTAACACATAACGCACATAAAGGGTAACACTGCATTTAATAACATGGTCGCATTTCTTAAATATGCTTCGGAATCTTCGAATAACAAATTTGTTTGTTAATACTGGAAAATCAAATGAATCAACAAAAATTTTTTCAAATGAATCAACCATTTAGTTCCTACCTTTAAGCTTTTTTTTGTTTTAAAAGAAGGAAAAATGTTTGTAAAGTCAAAAGAAAAAAAAACATTTATGAAAAAAAGTTTTTCGTTCAATTATTCATTAAATCATTATTTTCGAAGCATAATCAATTTATTTTAAAAAAATGCAACTGAACAAGATTTTGTGTTATAGCAACTTATGAAATAAAATTTGAGCTTAATCAAATCAAACATGTTTTACTGAGCGTGAACCGTCTATTTACATTAAAAGTAAAATATCAGATTTTTTGTTCGATTTATAAGTAATTTATCTATTAAGATGCATTTATTTTAACATAAATTAAAAGCATACAAGGAGTATAAAGTATAACAAATATGAATTGAGATTAGTAACTCAAACTGTTATATAATGTTTATTATCGCAATACCCTTTGGCATAAAATTAATTATAATTAATGTTATAGGCATAAAATTTACTATGAATAACATTATGGCAATAAAAATACTATTTTTTTAAATAATACTCACGCAGACTTCATGGCAGGAAGATGAGCTGGCATTAATCCATAAGTCGCAACCTTCACGGCACTAAAATAATAATAAAAATAACAATTATAATCAAGGCTATTCATAACAAATTGAATTGAAGGAGTGCTAATTGTATGAACAGGGATATTTAGACAAATATTTGACCAACATGAATTTCTTGAAAATAAATTAGCACAAAAATAAGTTAATATTGCTTACAAACATTAAGAAATATTTCATTTTATAAACGAATTCAGTGCATTTAAATATTTTTCTCCTATAAAGAATAATTTTATTATGTTTCTTTTTTATCATAACTTCAGAACTTAATTGAATCACTCAATTTTGAAAAAAAAATTAATTTTTCTATTTTAGAATCATTAAAATCCTGAGAAAAACTAGCATATTTCTTAAATGAAGTCAGAATAATTTTACTTGAGTTCTTGCATTTTTCTGGAAAATTTTTCTTAAACCATAAGTCTATTAATTAGTATCAACGTTTTTCATAATAAAAACTAGCCCATATTCTGAATTTAATTTCGATTTGCGCGTTCAATGCATTTAATAAATACATTGTAAAATCCTATTTATACGCCGATTTTCTGAGAATATTTTTAAAAAAAAATCAAATTCCAAATTGCTGCTGTAATTTAAATTCGAATCACGAACGATGTTTCGAGAAATTCAATATGAATAAATAGTAATTTAACTCTGATTTTATTTTTAATTTTTATTATTCAATGTTTGAACATTACAAAAATTATCTATTCCTTATTGAAGGTTGACACAGCAACCAAGAAAACAATTGTTTCTTTTAACTAATATAAAACTGATGATTTAAAATGGTGAACAATAAGAATAATAACTAGCACATAAAGGCAACTTATTTTTATCAAAAAAAATACATTTTTATTTCAATAAAAAATGTTAAACGAAATTATCTAAATGAATATGGGGTAAATGGCAAATTCAACGTACTACTATCAATAATTGAATAAATTCTATATTGAATTTGAATTCAGCATATCGCAAGATGAAATTGAATAAATTCTGAATAAATGTTAAAATCTTGAGATTTTTCATTTAAAATTAAATAATGTAATAATAATAATGTAATAATTGTGTAATTATAATAATGCAATAATAATTTAAACGTTTCATGTAGCAGGATACGCAAGCTATAACAGGATAAATCCTTAAAACTGCCCTATAATTTACAGTAAAACCATTTGCAATTAAAAAATAATCAGATAGCAATAAGGAGTTTTTAAAAAAAAATATTATTTAAATATGTTATCGTAAAATATGTTGCAATATGTTGCCTGATTTCTGTTTTATGTCAATATTTATTATTTTATATAATATTTAATATATAGTATTTAATATATAATTTTAATTATATTATCAATGTTTAAAATTTAAACTTATTTTCGCGACTACACTTCGCTTTTTAGTTTTTTTAATGAAGGCGTCAATTTGAGATTTTCATAATTTAACTAAATAGAGTTTACGATAAAGCATTTGAAAATAATAATGGTTTTTAAAGAGGTACTTTTATATAAATACTTTTAGGTAATTAGGTAATTTGTAATCACTTATTTATATAGGTTTATTCGTGTGAATATTTTGTAGGTTTATTGATAAAGTAATTGTATTTCTATGGGGATACTCAGGATACATTTTAAATTTGTTGCATGATCTTTGGCAATTAAGCGTCATTGTCATATGATTTTAAGTCAAAACACGATAACTGCACTTTAAAAAAAAAACATAATAAAATATATATTACGTACGAAATTCGTATGTTTGTTTTTCAAAATGAAGTCTTGTTCTTTTTTGATATTTAAGACATAAACTAATTAATGTATATTTTTGCATATTAGGCTGGTAAATTTGCTTCTTTTTTTAATTTTTTTTAAATTACTATCTTCTTAATTTATCAAAAAGGGAAAATTTTATCTTTGTCAAATCCTAAATTTTTTTCATCAAAACTACTGCTAATTTTTCTCGCAAACCGTTAGTTCATTTTTAAACCTACAGAGCCAGCCAATTTAGGGAAAAAGCTGGTAACGTAAAAACATGGACCGTTGTTGTCCATCAAGTGCGCTGAAGTCTTGTTTATGCTGTTGCAGGTACCCCGCGTGAGCCTAATAAGGAAGTGGCTCATTAGAGGGTGAGGCTAAAGGGCAATTATCGCGTCGCTCAGACGAATGAAGTCTCTTTCTTCCCTCATTGCTATCTGCTGGCTTAGAAAGCAATTATCCGGGCCAACTTTGCATTCAGTTTCGCGCCCATCTACTCTGGCAGGCTGCAGTCAAGTAAGCATCCTTCTGGTTGATTAGAAGGGAGAGTTTTTTATATGACAATGTCATATGATGGAGGACCCATAATCTGTAACCGCTCTCCCTAGATCTGGGAGATGATGACAATCATCATTTATCGCATGTCGAAACGCGAGCAAAAAATAAAGATGGTTTAGTCATTTTAATTATTATATAAATCAAACAACACATGCTGATTTTTCTTTGGAACTTAAATAAATATTTTACTTTTTTGACATCCAGTAGAGGATGAGTGATTACCTTGAAAGTATAAATGTAGCTGAAATGTCTATCAATGTTTTTATTTGGACTCAAACAAAATTACGATCGCACACATTTGATGATATTTACGTACTTTTACATTTTTTGGATTGATTTTGGCTTGATTGTTACCTTCATACTAAGGCTACGTTGACAATCTTTTGAACATTAAATTTTCTTCCAAGGGTTAAGCTCCTTGATAAAGTTGTATTGAAATTTTCCTGCTACGCACCGCTTTCCCTTTGATTTACATGGAGAAACTGGTATTTCAATCCATACATGATAACTTTACTTGAAAACATCTCACTATGTTATGTTTCTCATACATTTATGTTAAATTTACTTTTAAGTAGTTAATAAATATATTTCGATGTTAATAATTATTAATTTTTAGTTTAGACTGTTGGAGCAAGTAAGGTGACAGTTTAAATTTTGTTAAACAAATAAATTATTAGTTATCATTTATGTCTTCATAATAGAAATCAGGTTTTTGAATTTATTCTGAATTATTTGTATGGATAGATATATGTATATGTATATATAT